>NW_027140346.1:0-300000 GCF_036365525.1 Heterodontus francisci | reverse complement strand
AGAGTAGTGAGAGAGATAGAGAGGAAGAGAGAGAGTAGACAGAGAGAGTGGACAGAGAGATAGTGGACAGAGAGATAGAGAGCAGATAGAGAGAGAGTAGATAGAGAGATAGAGAGAAAGAAAGAGAGTAGACAGAGAGATAGAGTGAGAGAGCAGATAGAGATAGATAGAGAGAAAGAGAGAGAATAGACAGAGAGAGAGAGAGTAGATAGAGATAGATAGAGAGAAAGAGAGAGTAGACAGAGAGATAGAGACAGAAAGAGATAGAGAGAGAGATAGAGAGTACATAGAGAGAGATAGAGAGAAAGAGAGGGATAGAGAGAAAGAGAGATTAGACAGAGAGATAGAGAGAGTTAGAGAGATGGAGAGTAGATAGAGATAGAGAGAGAAAGAGAGAGTAGATGGAGAGAAAGAGAGAGTTAGAGAGATAGAGAGCAGATAGAGAGAAAGAGAGAGTAGATAGAGAGATAGATAGAGAGAGAGAGTAGACAGAGAGTTAGAGAGTAGATAGACATACATCGAGAGAAAGAGAGAGAGTAGACAGAGAGATAGATAGAGAGAGAGAGAGAGTAGATAGAGATAGATAGAGAGAAAGAGAGAGTAGACAGAGAGATAGAGGGAGAGAGAGTAGACAGAGAGATAGAGAGTAGATAGAGATAAATAGAGAGAAAGAGAGAGAGTAGAAAGAGAGATAGATAGAGAGAGAGAGTAGACAGAGAGATAGAGAGTAGATAGAGAGAGATAGAGAGTAGACAGAGAGATAGAGAGACAGAGAGAGTAGAGAGAGAGAGTAGACAGAGAGATAGAGAGAGAGAGTAGACAGAGAGATTGAGAGCAGATAGAGCGAAAGAGAGAGAGAGTAGACAGAGAGATAGAGAGAGTAGAGAGAGAGAGTGAAGATAGAGAGACAGTGAGAAAGAAAGGGAGTAGACAGAGAGATAGAGTGAGAGAGTTGATAGAGATAGATAGAGACAAAGAGAGAGAGTAGACAGAGAGATAGAGAGAGTTAGAGAGATAGAGAGAGAGAGAAAGAGAGAGAAGATAGAGAGAAAGAGAGAGTTGGAGAGATAGAGAGTAGATAGAGAGAGTAGATAGAGAGAGAGAGAGAGAGCAGACAGAGAGATAGAGAGAGTGAGATAGAGAGTGGATAGAGATAAAGAGAGAGTAGATAGAGAGATAGAGAGAGAGAGAGTAGATCGAGAGAAAGAGAGTTAGAGAGATAGAGAGTAGATTGAGAGAAAGAGAGAGTAGATCGAGATAGAGAGAGAGAAAGAGAGCGTAGATAGAGAGAGAGAGAGTAGATAGAGAGAAAGAGAGAGTTAGAGAGAAAGAGAGAGTAGATAGAGAGAGAGTAGATAGAGAGAGATAGAGAGAAAGAGAGAGTAGATAGAGAGAGAGAGAAAGAGAGAGTTAGAGAGATAGAGAGTAGATAGAGAGAAAGAGAGAGTAAATAGAGAGAGATAGAGAGAAAGAGAGAGTAGATAGAGAGTAGATAGAGAGAAAGAGAAAGTTAGAGAGATAGAGAGTAGATAGAGAGAAAGAGAGAGTAGATAGAGATAGAGAGAGAGAAAGAGAGAGTAGACAGAGAAATAGAGAGACAGAGAGAGGAGAGACAGAGAGAGTAGATAGAGGTAGAGAGAAAAAGGGAGAGTAGACAGAGAGATAAAGAGAGAGAGAGTAGACAGGGAGATAGAGAGCAGATAGAGATAGATAGAGAGAGAGAAAGAGAGAGTAGACAGAGAGAGAGAGAGTAGCTAGAGAGAGATAGAGATAAAGAGAGAGTAGATAGAGAGATAGAGAGAGAGAGAGTAGATCGAGAGAAAGAGAGTTAGAGAGATAGAGAGTAGATTGAGAGAAAGAGAGAGTAGATCGAGATAGAGAGAGAGAAAGAGAGCGTAGATAGAGAGAGAGAGAGTAGATAGAGAGAAAGAGAGAGTTAGAGAGAAAGAGAGAGTAGATAGAGAGAGAGTAGATAGAGAGAGATAGAGAGAAAGAGAGAGTAGATAGAGAGAGAGAGAAAGAGAGAGTTAGAGAGATAGAGAGTAGATAGAGAGAAAGAGAGAGTAAATAGAGAGAGATAGAGAGAAAGAGAGAGTAGATAGAGAGAGAGAGAGTAGCTAGAGAGAGATAGAGAGAAAGAGAGAGTCGATAGAGATAAAGAGTAGATAGAGAGAAAGAAAGATAGAGAGTAGATACAGAGAAAGAGAGAGTAGATAGAGAGAGAGAAAGAGACAGTAGACAGAGAGAGAGAGAGTAGATAGAGAGAAAGAGAGAGTTAGAGAGAAAGAGAGAGTAGATGGAGAGAGAGAGTAGATAGAGAGAGTTAGAGATAAAGAGAGAGTAGACAGAGAGAGAGAGAGAGTAGATAGAGAGAAAGAGAGAGTAGATAGAGAGTAGATAGAGATAGAGAGAGAGAGTAGACAGAGAGATAGAGAGCAGATAGAGATAGAGAGAGAGAAAGAGAGAGTAGACAGAGAGAGAGAGAGAGAGAGAGAGCAGCTAGAGAGAGATAGAGAGAAAGAGAGAGTCGATAGAGATAGACAGTAGATAGAGAGAAAGAAAGATAGAGAGTAGATACAGAGAAAGAGAGAGTAGATAGAGAGAGAGAAAGAGACAGTAGACAGAGAGAGAGAGTAGATAGAGAGAAAGAGAGAGTTAGAGAGAAAGAGAGAGTATATAGAGAGAGTGAGTAGATAGTGAGCAGATAGAGATGGAGAGAGAGAGAGAGTAGCTGGAGAGAAAGAGAGTTAGAGAGATAGAGAGTAGATTGAGAGAAAGAGAGAGTAGATAGAGAGAGAGAGAGTAGATAGAGAGAAAGAGAGATAGAGAGTAGATGGAAAGATAGAGAGTAGATAGAGAGAAAGAGAGAGCAGATAGAGATAGAGAGAAAGAGAGAGTAGACAGAGAGAGAGAGAGAGAGTAGATAGAGAGAAAGATAGTGTTAGAGAGAAAGAGAGCAGATAGAGATAGAGGGAGAGTAAGAGAGAGTAGACAGAGAGATAGAGAGAGAGTTGATAGAGATAGAGAGAAAGAGAGAGTAGACAGAGAGATAGAGAGAGAGAGAGTAGACAGAGAGACAGTGAGTCGAGAGATAGATAGAGAGTAGGTAGAGAGAAAGAGAGAGTAGACAGAGAGCTCGAGAGAGTAGAGAGAGAGAGAGTAGACAGAGAGATAGAGAGAGAGTAGATAGAGAGACAGAGAGAAAGAGAGAGAGTAGACAGAGAGATAGAGAGAGAGAGTAGACAGAGAGATAGAGAGTAGATAGAGATAGATAGAGCGAAAGAGAGAGTAGATAGAGATAGAGAGAGAAAGAGAGAGAGAGATAGAGAGTTGATTAAGAGAGATAGAGAGAAAGAGAGAGAGAGAGAAAGAGAGAGAGTAGACAGAGAGAGAGAGAGAGTAGATAGAGAGAAAGAGAGAGTTGGAGAGAAAGAGAGAGTAGATGGAGAGAGAGAGTAGATAGAGAGTAGATAGAGAGAAAGAGAGAGTAGACAGAGAGAGAGAGAGAGTAGATAGAGAGAAAGAGAGAGTAGATAGAGATAGAGAGAGAGAGTGGAGAGAGAGTAGATAGAGAGAAAGAGAGAGAGTGGACAGAGAGATGGAGAGTAGATAGAGATATATAGAGAGAAAGAGAGAGAGTAGACAGAGAGATAGATAGAGAGAGAGCAGACAGAGAGATAGAGAGTAGATGGAGAGAGATAGGGAGAAAGAGAGAGTAGACAGAGAGAAAGAGAGAGAGAGAGAGTAGTCAGAGAGACAGAGAGAGTAGAGAGAGAGAGAGAGTAGATAGAGAGATAGAGAGAGAGAGAGTAGATAGAGAGATAGAGAGAAAGAGATGGAGTAGACAGAGAGATAGAGAGAGAGTAGACAGAGAGATAGAGAGTAGACAGAGAGATAGAGAGACAGAGAGTAGAGAGAGAGAGTCGATAGAGAGATAGAGAGAGAGAATAGAGAGAGAGTAGATAGAGAGATAGAGAGAAAGAGAGAGAGTGGACAGAGAGATAGAGAGCAGATGGAGTGAAAGAGAGAGAGTAGACAGAGAGATAGATAGATAGAGAGAGTAGATAGAGAGAGAGTAGAGAGAGAGAGTGAAGATAGAGAGACAGTGAGAAAGAAAGGGAGTAGACAGAGAGATAGAGTGAGAGAGCAGATAGAGATAGATAGAGACAAAGAGAGAGAGTAGACAGAGAGATAGAGAGAGTTAGAGAGAGAGAGAGTAGATAGAGAGAGAAAGAGAGAGAAGATAGAGAGAGAGAGTTAGAGAGAGAGTAGATAGAGATAGAGAGAGAGCGAGAGTAGACAGAGAGATAGAGAGAGTGAGATAGAGAGTCGATAGAGAGAAAGAGAGAGGAGATCGAGAGAGAGAAAAGAGAGTAGATAGAGATAGAGAGAGAGAAAGAGAGAGTAGACAGAGAAATAGAGAGACAGAGAGAATAGAGAGAGAGCGAGAGTAGATAGAGGTAGAGAGAAAGAGAGAGAGTAGACAGAGAGATAGAGAGAGACAGTGGATAGAGAGTAGAGAGAGAGATAGAGAGGAAGAGAGAGAGTAGACAGAGAGATAGAGAGAGAGTGGACAGAGAGATAGAGAGCAGATAGAGATAGATAGAGCGAAAGAGAGAGAGAGTAGATAGAGAGATAGATAGAGAGAGAGAGTAGAGAGAGAGTCGATAGAGAGAAAGAAAGAGAGTAGACAGAGAGATAGAGTGAGAGCAGATAGAGATAGATAGAGAGAAAGAGAGAGAATAGACAGAGAGAGAGAGAGTAGATAGAGATAGATAGAGAGAAAGAGAGAGTAGACAGAGAGATAGAGAGAGAAAGAGATAGAGAGAGAGATAGAGAGTACACAGAGAGAGATAGAGAGTACACAGAGAGGGAGAGAGGGATAGAGAGAAAGAGAGATTAGACAGAGAGATAGAGAGAGTTAGAGAGATGGAGAGTAGATAGAGATAGAGAGAGAAAGAGAGAGTAGATGGAGAGAAAGAGAGAGTTAGAGAGATAGAGAGCAGATAGAGAGAAAGAGAGAGTAGATAGAGATAGAGAAAGAGAGAGTAGATAGAGATATAGAGAGACAAAGAGAGAGAGTAGACAGAGAGATAGATAGAGAGAGAGAGTAGACAGAGAGTTAGAGTAGATAGACATAGATAGAGACAAAGAGAGAGAGTAGACAGAGAGATAGATAGAGAGAGAGAGAGAGAGTAGATAGAGATAGAGAGAAAGAGAGAGTAGACAGAGAGATAGAGAGAGAGATAGAGAGTAGACAGAGAGATAGAGAGTAGATAGAGATAAATAGAGAGAGAGAGTAGAAAGAGAGATAGATAGAGAGAGAGTAGACAGAGAGATAGAGAGTAGACAGAGAGAAAGAGAGAGAGAGAGTAGACAGAGAGAAAGAGAGAGAGAGAGTAGACAGAGAGATAGAGAGACAGAGAGAGTAGAGAGAGAGAGAGTAGATAGAGGTAGAGAGAAAGAGAGAGAGTAGACAGAGAGAGAGAGAGAAAGAGAGAGAGTAGACAGAGAGATAGAGAGAGAGAGTAGACAGAGAGATTGAGAGCAGATAGAGCGAAAGAGAGAGAGTAGACAGAGAGATAGAGAGAGAGTAGAGAGAGAGAGTGAAGATAGAGAGACAGTGAGAAAGAAAGGGAGTAGACAGAGAGATAGAGTGAGAGAGTTGATAGAGATAGATAGAGACAAAGAGAGAGAGTAGACTGAGAGATAGAGAGAGTTAGAGAGATAGAGAAAGAGAGAGAAGATAGAGAGAAAGAGAGAGTTGGAGAGATAGAGAGTAGATAGAGATAGAGAGAGAGAGAGAGCAGACAGAGAGATAGAGAGAGTGAGATAGAGAGTGGATAGAGAGAAAGAGAGAGGAGATAGAGAGAGAGAGTAGATCGAGAGAAAGAGAGTTAGAGAGATAGAGAGTAGATCGAGAGAAAGAGAGAGTAGATTGAGATAGAGAGAGAGAAAGAGAGAGTTAGAGAGAGAGAGAGAGTAGATAGAGAGAGAGAGAGAAAGAGAGAGTTAGAGAGATAGAGAGTAGATAGAGAGAAAGAGAGAGTAGATAGAGAGAGATAGAGAGAAAGAGAGTAGATAGAGAGTAGATAGAGAGAAAGAGAAAGTTAGAGAGATAGAGAGTAGATAGAGAGAAAGAGAGAGTAGATAGAGATAGAGAGAGAGAAATAGAGAGTAGACAGAGAAATAGAGAGACAGAGAGAGTAGAGAGACAGAGAGAGTAGATAGAGGTAGAGAGAAAGAGGGAGAGTAGACAGAGAGATAGAGAGAGAGAGTAGATAGAGAGTAGATAGAGAAATAGAGAGGAAGAGAGAGAGTAGACAGAGAGATAAAGAGAGAGAGAGTAGACAGGGAGATAGAGAGCAGATAGAGATAGATAGAGAGAGAGAAAGAGAGAGTAGACAGAGAGAGAGAGAGAGTAGCTAGAGAGAGATAGAGAGAAAGAGAGAGTCGATAGAGATAGAGAGTAGATAGAGAGAAAGAAAGATAGAGAGTAGATACAGAGAGAGAGAGTAGATAGAGAGAGAGAAAGAGACAGTAGACAGAGAGAGAGTAGATCGAGAGAAAGAGAGAGTTAGAGAGAAAGAGAGTGTAGATGGAGAGAGAGAGTAGATAGAGAGTAGATAGAGATAAAGAGAGAGTAGACAGAGAGAGAGAGAGAGAGTAGAGAGAGAGTAGATAGAGAGTAGAGATAGAGAGAGAGTAGACAGAGAGATAGAGAGCAGATAGAGATAGAGAGAGAGAAAGAGAGAGTAGACAGAGAGAGAGAGAGAGAGCAGCTAGAGAGAGATAGAGAGAAAGAGAGCAGCTAGAGAGAAAGAGAGAGTCGATAGAGATAGACAGTAGATAGAGAGAAAGAAAGATAGAAAGTAGATACAGAGAAAGAGAGAGTAGATAGAGAGAGAGAAAGAGACAGTAGACAGAGAGAGAGAGAGAGGAGAAAGAGAGAGTTAGAGAGAAAGAGAGAGTATATAGAGAGAGGGAGTAGATAGTGAGCAGATAGAGATGGAGAGAGAGAAAGAGAGAGAGAGAGTAGATGGAGAGAAAGAGAGTTAGAGAGATAGAGAGTAGATTGAGAGAAAGAGAGAGGAGATAGAGAGATAGAGAGAGAGAGAGTAGATAGAGAGAAAGAGAGATAGAGAGTAGATAGAAAGATAGAGAGTAGATAGAGAGAGAGAGAGAGTAGATAGAGAGAGAGAGAGAAAGAGAGAGTTAGAGAGATAGAGAGTAGATAGAGAGAAAGAGAGAGTAGATAGAGAGAGATAGAGAGAAAGAGAGAGTAGACCGAGAGAGAGAGAGAGAGTAGATAAGGAGAAAGATAGTGTTAGAGAGAAAGAGAGAGCAGATAGAGATAGAGGGAGAGTAAGAGAGAGTAGACAGAGAGATAGAAAGAGAGAGTTGATAGAGATAGAGAGAAAGAGAGAGTAGACAGAGATAGAGAGAGAGAGAGTAGACAGAGAGACAGTGAGTCGAGAGAGAGATAGAGAGTAGATAGAGAGAAAGAGAGAGTAGACAGAGAGCTCGAGAGAGAGAGAGTAGACAGGTAGATAGAGATAGATAGAGCGAAAGAGAGAGTAGATAGAGATAGAGAGAGAAAGAGAGAGAGTAGAGAGAGAGAGATAGAGAGTTGATTAAGAGAGATAGAGAGAAAGAGAGAGTAGATAGAGATAGAGAGAGAAAGAGAGAGAGTAGACAGAGAGAGAGAGAGAGTAGATAGAGAGAAAGAGAGAGTTAGAGAGGAAGAGAGAGTAGATGGAGAGAGAGAGTAGATAGAGAGTAGATAGAGAGAAAGAGAGAGTAGACAGAGAGAGAGAGAGAGTAGACAGAGAGAGAGAGAGTAGATAGAGAGAAAGAGAGAGTTAGAGAGAAAGAGAGAGTAGATGGAGAGAGTAGATAGAGAGTAGATGGAGAGAGAGAGTAGATAGAGAGTCGATAGAGAGAAAGAGAGAGTAGATAGAGAGAGAGTAGATAGAGAGAGATAGAGAGAAAGAGAGAGCAGAGAGAGAGAGAAAGAGAGAGTTAGAGAGATAGAGAGTAGATAGAGAGAAAGAGAGAGTAGATAGAGAGAGATAGAGAGAAAGAGAGAGTAGATAGAGAGTAGATAGAGAGAAAGAGAAAGTTAGAGAGATAGAGAGTAGATAGAGAGAAAGAGAGAGTAGATAGAGATAGAGAGAGAGAAATAGAGAGTAGACAGAGAAATAGAGAGACAGAGAGAGTAGAGAGACAGAGAGAGTAGATAGAGGTAGAGAGAAAGAGGGAGAGTAGACAGAGAGATAGAGAGAGAGAGTAGATAGAGAGTAGATAGAGAAATAGAGAGGAAGAGAGAGAGTAGACAGAGAGATAAAGAGAGAGAGAGTAGACAGGGAGATAGAGAGCAGATAGAGATAGATAGAGAGAGAGAAAGAGAGAGTAGACAGAGAGAGAGAGAGAGTAGCTAGAGAGAGATAGAGAGAAAGAGAGAGTCGATAGAGATAGAGAGTAGATAGAGAGAAAGAGAGAGAGTGGACAGAGAGATGGAGAGTAGATAGAGATATATAGAGAGAAAGAGAGAGAGTAGACAGAGAGATAGATAGAGAGAGAGCAGACAGAGAGATAGAGAGTAGATGGAGAGAGATAGAGAGAAAGAGAGAGTAGATAGAGATAGAGAGAGAAAGAGAGAGAGTAGACAGAGAGAGAGAGAGAGTAGATAGAGAGAAAGAGAGAGTTAGAGAGGAAGAGAGAGTAGATGGAGAGAGAGAGTAGATAGAGAGTAGATAGAGAGAAAGAGAGAGTAGACAGAGAGAGAGAGAGAGTAGACAGAGAGAGAGAGAGTAGATAGAGAGAAAGAGAGAGTTAGAGAGAAAGAGAGAGTAGATGGAGAGAGAGAGTAGATAGAGAGTAGATGGAGAGAGAGAGTAGATAGAGAGTAGATAGAGAGAAAGAGAGAGTAGACAGAGAGATAGAGGGAGAGAGAGTAGACAGAGAGATAGAGAGTAGATAGAGATAAATAGAGAGAAAGAGAGAGAGTAGAAAGAGAGATAGATAGAGAGAGAGAGTAGACAGAGAGATAGAGAGTAGATAGAGAGAGATAGAGAGTAGACAGAGAGATAGAGAGACAGAGAGAGTAGAGAGAGAGAGTAGATAGAGGTAGAGAGAAAGAGAGAGAGTAGACAGAGATAGAGAGAGAGAGAGAGAGAGAAAGAGAGAGAGTAGACAGAGAGATAGAGAGAGAGAGTAGACAGAGAGATTGAGAGCAGATAGAGCGAAAGAGAGAGAGAGTAGACAGAGAGATAGAGAGAGTAGAGAGAGAGAGTGAAGATAGAGAGACAGTGAGAAAGAAAGGGAGTAGACAGAGAGATAGAGTGAGAGAGTTGATAGAGATAGATAGAGACAAAGAGAGAGAGTAGACAGAGAGATAGAGAGAGTTAGAGAGATAGAGAGAGAGAGAAAGAGAGAGAAGATAGAGAGAAAGAGAGAGTTGGAGAGATAGAGAGTAGATAGAGAGAGTAGATAGAGAGAGAGAGAGAGAGCAGACAGAGAGATAGAGAGAGTGAGATAGAGAGTGGATAGAGATAAAGAGAGAGTAGATAGAGAGATAGAGAGAGAGAGAGTAGATCGAGAGAAAGAGAGTTAGAGAGATAGAGAGTAGATTGAGAGAAAGAGAGAGTAGATCGAGATAGAGAGAGAGAAAGAGAGCGTAGATAGAGAGAGAGAGAGTAGATAGAGAGAAAGAGAGAGTTAGAGAGAAAGAGAGAGTAGATAGAGAGAGAGTAGATAGAGAGAGATAGAGAGAAAGAGAGAGTAGATAGAGAGAGAGAGAAAGAGAGAGTTAGAGAGATAGAGAGTAGATAGAGAGAAAGAGAGAGTAAATAGAGAGAGATAGAGAGAAAGAGAGAGTAGATAGAGAGTAGATAGAGAGAAAGAGAAAGTTAGAGAGATAGAGAGTAGATAGAGAGAAAGAGAGAGTAGATAGAGATAGAGAGAGAGAAAGAGAGAGTAGACAGAGAAATAGAGAGACAGAGAGAGGAGAGACAGAGAGAGTAGATAGAGGTAGAGAGAAAAAGGGAGAGTAGACAGAGAGATAAAGAGAGAGAGAGTAGACAGGGAGATAGAGAGCAGATAGAGATAGATAGAGAGAGAGAAAGAGAGAGTAGACAGAGAGAGAGAGAGTAGATAGAGAGAAAGAGAGAGTTAGAGAGAAAGAGAGAGTAGATAGAGAGAGAGAAAGAGAGATCGAGAGAGAGAAAGAGAGAGATAGAGAGAGAGAGTAGATAGAGAAAGAGAGAGTAGATAGAGAGAGAGAGTAGATAGAAATAGAGAGAGAGAGAGAGTAGACAGAGAGAGAGAGATTAGATAGAGAGAGAGAGAGTTAGAGAGTAGATAGACAGAGAGAGAGAGAGTAGATAGAGATAGAGAGAGTAGACAGAGAGATAGAGAGAGAGAGAGAGTAGATAGAGAGAAAGAGAGAGTTAGAGAGATAGAGAGTAGATAGAGAGAAAGAGAGAGTAGATTGAGATAGAGAGAGAAAGAGAGATAGAGAGAAGGAGAGAGTTAGAGAGTTAGAGCGTAGATAGAGAGAAAGAGAGAGGAGATAGAGAGAGAGAAAGAGAGAGTAGATAGAGAGAAAGAGAGAGTTAGAGAGTTAGAGAGTTAGAGAGTAGATAGAGAGAAAGAGAGAGTAGATAGAGATAGAGAGAGAGAAAGAGAGAGTAGATAGAGAGAAAGAGAGAGTTAGAGAGTAGATAGAGAGAAAGAGAGAGGAGATAGAGACAGAGAGATAGAGAGAGATAGAGAAAAAGAGAGAGTAAAGCTAGAGAGAGAGAAACAGAGAGTAGATAGAGAGAGAGAGGTAGAGAGTAGACAGAGAGAAAGAGAGAGTACATAGAGAGAGAAAGAGAGAGTAGATAGAGAGAAAGAGAGAGTTAGAGTAGATAGAGAGAAAGAGTGAGTTAGAGTAGAGAGAGAGAAAGAGAGAGGAGATAGAGAGAGAGAAAGAGAGAGTAGACAGAGAGATCGAGAGAGAGAAAGAGAGAGATAGAGAGAGAGTAGATAGAGAAAGAGAGAGTAGATAGAGAGAGAGAGTAGATAGAGATAGAGAGAGAGAAAGAAAGAGTAGACAGAGAGAGAGAGAGTAGATAGAGAGAAAGAGAGAGTTAGAGAGTAGATAGACAGAGAGAGAGAGTAGATAGAGATAGAGAGAGTAGACAGAGAGATAGAGAGAGAGAGAGTAGATAGAGAGAAAGAGAGAGTTAGAGAGATAGAGAGTAGATAGAGAGAAAGAGAGAGTAGATTGAGATAGAGAGAGAGAAAGAGAGAGTAGATAGAGAGAAAGAGAGAGTTAGAGAGTTAGAGAGTAGATAGAGAGAAAGAGAGAGGAGATAGAGATAGAGAGAGAGAAAGAGAGATAGAGAGAGAGAAAGAGAGAGATAGAGAGAGAGAGAGTAGATAGAGAAAGAGAGAGGAGATAGAAAGAGAGAGGAGATAGAGAGAGAGTAGATAGAGAGATCGAGAGGGAGAGAGTAGATAGAGAGAGAGAGTAGAGAGAAAGAGAGAGTAGATAGAGATAGAGAGAGAGTAGATAGAGAGAGAGAGTAGATGGAGAGAAAGAGTTAGAGAAAGAGAGAGATAGATAGAGAGAGAGAGAGTAGATAGAGATAGATAGAGAGAAAGAGAGAGTAGACAGAGAGATAGAGGGAGAGAGAGTAGACAGAGAGATAGAGAGTAGATAGAGATAAATAGAGAGAAAGAGAGAGAGTAGAAAGAGAGATAGATAGAGAGAGAGAGTAGACAGAGAGATAGAGAGTAGATAGAGAGAGATAGAGAGTAGACAGAGAGATAGAGAGACAGAGAGAGTAGAGAGAGAGAGTAGACAGAGAGATAGAGAGAGAGAGTAGACAGAGAGATTGAGAGCAGATAGAGCGAAAGAGAGAGAGAGTAGACAGAGAGATAGAGAGAGTAGAGAGAGAGAGTGAAGATAGAGAGACAGTGAGAAAGAAAGGGAGTAGACAGAGAGATAGAGTGAGAGAGTTGATAGAGATAGATAGAGACAAAGAGAGAGAGTAGACAGAGAGATAGAGAGAGTTAGAGAGATAGAGAGAGAGAGAAAGAGAGAGAAGATAGAGAGAAAGAGAGAGTTGGAGAGATAGAGAGTAGATAGAGAGAGTAGATAGAGAGAGAGAGAGAGAGCAGACAGAGAGATAGAGAGAGTGAGATAGAGAGTGGATAGAGATAAAGAGAGAGTAGATAGAGAGATAGAGAGAGAGAGAGTAGATCGAGAGAAAGAGAGTTAGAGAGATAGAGAGTAGATTGAGAGAAAGAGAGAGTAGATCGAGATAGAGAGAGAGAAAGAGAGCGTAGATAGAGAGAGAGAGAGTAGATAGAGAGAAAGAGAGAGTTAGAGAGAAAGAGAGAGTAGATAGAGAGAGAGTAGATAGAGAGAGATAGAGAGAAAGAGAGAGTAGATAGAGAGAGAGAGAAAGAGAGAGTTAGAGAGATAGAGAGTAGATAGAGAGAAAGAGAGAGTAAATAGAGAGAGATAGAGAGAAAGAGAGAGTAGATAGAGAGTAGATAGAGAGAAAGAGAAAGTTAGAGAGATAGAGAGTAGATAGAGAGAAAGAGAGAGTAGATAGAGATAGAGAGAGAGAAAGAGAGAGTAGACAGAGAAATAGAGAGACAGAGAGAGGAGAGACAGAGAGAGTAGATAGAGGTAGAGAGAAAAAGGGAGAGTAGACAGAGAGATAAAGAGAGAGAGAGTAGACAGGGAGATAGAGAGCAGATAGAGATAGATAGAGAGAGAGAAAGAGAGAGTAGACAGAGAGAGAGAGAGTAGCTAGAGAGAGATAGAGATAAAGAGAGAGTAGATAGAGAGATAGAGAGAGAGAGAGTAGATCGAGAGAAAGAGAGTTAGAGAGATAGAGAGTAGATTGAGAGAAAGAGAGAGTAGATCGAGATAGAGAGAGAGAAAGAGAGCGTAGATAGAGAGAGAGAGAGTAGATAGAGAGAAAGAGAGAGTTAGAGAGAAAGAGAGAGTAGATAGAGAGAGAGTAGATAGAGAGAGATAGAGAGAAAGAGAGAGTAGATAGAGAGAGAGAGAAAGAGAGAGTTAGAGAGATAGAGAGTAGATAGAGAGAAAGAGAGAGTAAATAGAGAGAGATAGAGAGAAAGAGAGAGTAGATAGAGAGAGAGAGAGAGTAGCTAGAGAGAGATAGAGAGAAAGAGAGAGTCGATAGAGATAAAGAGTAGATAGAGAGAAAGAAAGATAGAGAGTAGATACAGAGAAAGAGAGAGTAGATAGAGAGAGAGAAAGAGACAGTAGACAGAGAGAGAGAGAGTAGATAGAGAGAAAGAGAGAGTTAGAGAGAAAGAGAGAGTAGATGGAGAGAGAGAGTAGATAGAGAGAGTTAGAGATAAAGAGAGAGTAGACAGAGAGAGAGAGAGAGTAGATAGAGAGAAAGAGAGAGTAGATAGAGAGTAGATAGAGATAGAGAGAGAGAGTAGACAGAGAGATAGAGAGCAGATAGAGATAGAGAGAGAGAAAGAGAGAGTAGACAGAGAGAGAGAGAGAGAGAGAGAGCAGCTAGAGAGAGATAGAGAGAAAGAGAGAGTCGATAGAGATAGACAGTAGATAGAGAGAAAGAAAGATAGAGAGTAGATACAGAGAAAGAGAGAGTAGATAGAGAGAGAGAAAGAGACAGTAGACAGAGAGAGAGAGTAGATAGAGAGAAAGAGAGAGTTAGAGAGAAAGAGAGAGTATATAGAGAGAGTGAGTAGATAGTGAGCAGATAGAGATGGAGAGAGAGAGAGAGTAGCTGGAGAGAAAGAGAGTTAGAGAGATAGAGAGTAGATTGAGAGAAAGAGAGAGTAGATAGAGAGAGAGAGAGTAGATAGAGAGAAAGAGAGATAGAGAGTAGATGGAAAGATAGAGAGTAGATAGAGAGAAAGAGAGAGCAGATAGAGATAGAGAGAAAGAGAGAGTAGACAGAGAGAGAGAGAGAGAGTAGATAGAGAGAAAGATAGTGTTAGAGAGAAAGAGAGCAGATAGAGATAGAGGGAGAGTAAGAGAGAGTAGACAGAGAGATAGAGAGAGAGTTGATAGAGATAGAGAGAAAGAGAGAGTAGACAGAGAGATAGAGAGAGAGAGAGTAGACAGAGAGACAGTGAGTCGAGAGATAGATAGAGAGTAGGTAGAGAGAAAGAGAGAGTAGACAGAGAGCTCGAGAGAGTAGAGAGAGAGAGAGTAGACAGAGAGATAGAGAGAGAGTAGATAGAGAGACAGAGAGAAAGAGAGAGAGTAGACAGAGAGATAGAGAGAGAGAGTAGACAGAGAGATAGAGAGTAGATAGAGATAGATAGAGCGAAAGAGAGAGTAGATAGAGATAGAGAGAGAAAGAGAGAGAGAGATAGAGAGTTGATTAAGAGAGATAGAGAGAAAGAGAGAGAGAGAGAAAGAGAGAGAGTAGACAGAGAGAGAGAGAGTAGATAGAGAGAAAGAGAGAGTTGGAGAGAAAGAGAGAGTAGATGGAGAGAGAGAGTAGATAGAGAGTAGATAGAGAGAAAGAGAGAGTAGACAGAGAGAGAGAGAGAGTAGATAGAGAGAAAGAGAGAGTAGATAGAGATAGAGAGAGAGAGTGGAGAGAGAGTAGATAGAGAGAAAGAGAGAGAGTGGACAGAGAGATGGAGAGTAGATAGAGATATATAGAGAGAAAGAGAGAGAGTAGACAGAGAGATAGATAGAGAGAGAGCAGACAGAGAGATAGAGAGTAGATGGAGAGAGATAGGGAGAAAGAGAGAGTAGACAGAGAGAAAGAGAGAGAGAGAGAGTAGTCAGAGAGACAGAGAGAGTAGAGAGAGAGAGAGAGTAGATAGAGAGATAGAGAGAGAGAGAGTAGATAGAGAGATAGAGAGAAAGAGATGGAGTAGACAGAGAGATAGAGAGAGAGAGTAGACAGAGAGATAGAGAGTAGACAGAGAGATAGAGAGACAGAGAGTAGAGAGAGAGAGTCGATAGAGAGATAGAGAGAGAGAATAGAGAGAGAGTAGATAGAGAGATAGAGAGAAAGAGAGAGAGTGGACAGAGAGATAGAGAGCAGATGGAGTGAAAGAGAGAGAGTAGACAGAGAGATAGATAGATAGAGAGAGTAGATAGAGAGAGAGTAGAGAGAGAGAGTGAAGATAGAGAGACAGTGAGAAAGAAAGGGAGTAGACAGAGAGATAGAGTGAGAGAGCAGATAGAGATAGATAGAGACAAAGAGAGAGAGTAGACAGAGAGATAGAGAGAGTTAGAGAGAGAGAGAGTAGATAGAGAGAGAAAGAGAGAGAAGATAGAGAGAGAGAGTTAGAGAGAGAGTAGATAGAGATAGAGAGAGAGCGAGAGTAGACAGAGAGATAGAGAGAGTGAGATAGAGAGTCGATAGAGAGAAAGAGAGAGGAGATCGAGAGAGAGAAAAGAGAGTAGATAGAGATAGAGAGAGAGAAAGAGAGAGTAGACAGAGAAATAGAGAGACAGAGAGAATAGAGAGAGAGCGAGAGTAGATAGAGGTAGAGAGAAAGAGAGAGAGTAGACAGAGAGATAGAGAGAGACAGTGGATAGAGAGTAGAGAGAGAGATAGAGAGGAAGAGAGAGAGTAGACAGAGAGATAGAGAGAGAGTGGACAGAGAGATAGAGAGCAGATAGAGATAGATAGAGCGAAAGAGAGAGAGAGTAGATAGAGAGATAGATAGAGAGAGAGAGTAGAGAGAGAGTCGATAGAGAGAAAGAAAGAGAGTAGACAGAGAGATAGAGTGAGAGCAGATAGAGATAGATAGAGAGAAAGAGAGAGAATAGACAGAGAGAGAGAGAGTAGATAGAGATAGATAGAGAGAAAGAGAGAGTAGACAGAGAGATAGAGAGAGAAAGAGATAGAGAGAGAGATAGAGAGTACACAGAGAGAGATAGAGAGTACACAGAGAGGGAGAGAGGGATAGAGAGAAAGAGAGATTAGACAGAGAGATAGAGAGAGTTAGAGAGATGGAGAGTAGATAGAGATAGAGAGAGAAAGAGAGAGTAGATGGAGAGAAAGAGAGAGTTAGAGAGATACAGAGCAGATACAGAGAAAGAGAGAGTAGATAGAGATAGAGAAAGAGAGAGTAGATAGAGATATAGAGAGACAAAGAGAGAGAGTAGACAGAGAGATAGATAGAGAGAGAGAGTAGACAGAGAGTTAGAGTAGATAGACATAGATAGAGACAAAGAGAGAGAGTAGACAGAGAGATAGATAGAGAGAGAGAGAGAGAGTAGATAGAGATAGAGAGAAAGAGAGAGTAGACAGAGAGATAGAGAGAGAGATAGAGAGTAGACAGAGAGATAGAGAGTAGATAGAGATAAATAGAGAGAGAGAGTAGAAAGAGAGATAGATAGAGAGAGAGTAGACAGAGAGATAGAGAGTAGACAGAGAGAAAGAGAGAGAGAGAGTAGACAGAGAGAAAGAGAGAGAGAGAGTAGACAGAGAGATAGAGAGACAGAGAGAGTAGAGAGAGAGAGAGTAGATAGAGGTAGAGAGAAAGAGAGAGAGTAGACAGAGAGAGAGAGAGAAAGAGAGAGAGTAGACAGAGAGATAGAGAGAGAGAGTAGACAGAGAGATTGAGAGCAGATAGAGCGAAAGAGAGAGAGTAGACAGAGAGATAGAGAGAGAGTAGAGAGAGAGAGTGAAGATAGAGAGACAGTGAGAAAGAAAGGGAGTAGACAGAGAGATAGAGTGAGAGAGTTGATAGAGATAGATAGAGACAAAGAGAGAGAGTAGACTGAGAGATAGAGAGAGTTAGAGAGATAGAGAAAGAGAGAGAAGATAGAGAGAAAGAGAGAGTTGGAGAGATAGAGAGTAGATAGAGATAGAGAGAGAGAGAGAGCAGACAGAGAGATAGAGAGAGTGAGATAGAGAGTGGATAGAGAGAAAGAGAGAGGAGATAGAGAGAGAGAGTAGATCGAGAGAAAGAGAGTTAGAGAGATAGAGAGTAGATCGAGAGAAAGAGAGAGTAGATTGAGATAGAGAGAGAGAAAGAGAGAGTTAGAGAGAGAGAGAGAGTAGATAGAGAGAGAGAGAGAAAGAGAGAGTTAGAGAGATAGAGAGTAGATAGAGAGAAAGAGAGAGTAGATAGAGAGAGATAGAGAGAAAGAGAGTAGATAGAGAGTAGATAGAGAGAAAGAGAAAGTTAGAGAGATAGAGAGTAGATAGAGAGAAAGAGAGAGTAGATAGAGATAGAGAGAGAGAAATAGAGAGTAGACAGAGAAATAGAGAGACAGAGAGAGTAGAGAGACAGAGAGAGTAGATAGAGGTAGAGAGAAAGAGGGAGAGTAGACAGAGAGATAGAGAGAGAGAGTAGATAGAGAGTAGATAGAGAAATAGAGAGGAAGAGAGAGAGTAGACAGAGAGATAAAGAGAGAGAGAGTAGACAGGGAGATAGAGAGCAGATAGAGATAGATAGAGAGAGAGAAAGAGAGAGTAGACAGAGAGAGAGAGAGAGTAGCTAGAGAGAGATAGAGAGAAAGAGAGAGTCGATAGAGATAGAGAGTAGATAGAGAGAAAGAAAGATAGAGAGTAGATACAGAGAGAGAGAGTAGATAGAGAGAGAGAAAGAGACAGTAGACAGAGAGAGAGTAGATCGAGAGAAAGAGAGAGTTAGAGAGAAAGAGAGTGTAGATGGAGAGAGAGAGTAGATAGAGAGTAGATAGAGATAAAGAGAGAGTAGACAGAGAGAGAGAGAGAGAGTAGAGAGAGAGTAGATAGAGAGTAGAGATAGAGAGAGAGAGTAGACAGAGAGATAGAGAGCAGATAGAGATAGAGAGAGAGAAAGAGAGAGTAGACAGAGAGAGAGAGAGAGAGCAGCTAGAGAGAGATAGAGAGAAAGAGAGCAGCTAGAGAGAAAGAGAGAGTCGATAGAGATAGACAGTAGATAGAGAGAAAGAAAGATAGAAAGTAGATACAGAGAAAGAGAGAGTAGATAGAGAGAGAGAAAGAGACAGTAGACAGAGAGAGAGAGAGAGGAGAAAGAGAGAGTTAGAGAGAAAGAGAGAGTATATAGAGAGAGGGAGTAGATAGTGAGCAGATAGAGATGGAGAGAGAGAAAGAGAGAGAGAGAGTAGATGGAGAGAAAGAGAGTTAGAGAGATAGAGAGTAGATTGAGAGAAAGAGAGAGGAGATAGAGAGATAGAGAGAGAGAGAGTAGATAGAGAGAAAGAGAGATAGAGAGTAGATAGAGAGAGAGAGAGAGTAGATAGAGAGAGAGAGAGAAAGAGAGAGTTAGAGAGATAGAGAGTAGATAGAGAGAAAGAGAGAGTAGATAGAGAGAGATAGAGAGAAAGAGAGAGTAGACCGAGAGAGAGAGAGAGAGTAGATAAGGAGAAAGATAGTGTTAGAGAGAAAGAGAGAGCAGATAGAGATAGAGGGAGAGTAAGAGAGAGTAGACAGAGAGATAGAAAGAGAGAGTTGATAGAGATAGAGAGAAAGAGAGAGTAGACAGAGATAGAGAGAGAGAGAGTAGACAGAGAGACAGTGAGTCGAGAGAGAGATAGAGAGTAGATAGAGAGAAAGAGAGAGTAGACAGAGAGCTCGAGAGAGAGAGAGTAGACAGGTAGATAGAGATAGATAGAGCGAAAGAGAGAGTAGATAGAGATAGAGAGAGAAAGAGAGAGAGTAGAGAGAGAGAGATAGAGAGTTGATTAAGAGAGATAGAGAGAAAGAGAGAGTAGATAGAGATAGAGAGAGAAAGAGAGAGAGTAGACAGAGAGAGAGAGAGAGTAGATAGAGAGAAAGAGAGAGTTAGAGAGGAAGAGAGAGTAGATGGAGAGAGAGAGTAGATAGAGAGTAGATAGAGAGAAAGAGAGAGTAGACAGAGAGAGAGAGAGAGTAGACAGAGAGAGAGAGAGTAGATAGAGAGAAAGAGAGAGTTGGAGAGAAAGAGAGAGTAGATGGAGAGAGTAGATAGAGAGTAGATGGAGAGAGAGAGTAGATAGAGAGTCGATAGAGAGAAAGAGAGAGTAGATAGAGAGAGAGTAGATAGAGAGAGATAGAGAGAAAGAGAGAGCAGAGAGAGAGAGAAAGAGAGAGTTAGAGAGATAGAGAGTAGATAGAGAGAAAGAGAGAGTAGATAGAGAGAGATAGAGAGAAAGAGAGAGTAGATAGAGAGTAGATAGAGAGAAAGAGAAAGTTAGAGAGATAGAGAGTAGATAGAGAGAAAGAGAGAGTAGATAGAGATAGAGAGAGAGAAATAGAGAGTAGACAGAGAAATAGAGAGACAGAGAGAGTAGAGAGACAGAGAGAGTAGATAGAGGTAGAGAGAAAGAGGGAGAGTAGACAGAGAGATAGAGAGAGAGAGTAGATAGAGAGTAGATAGAGAAATAGAGAGGAAGAGAGAGAGTAGACAGAGAGATAAAGAGAGAGAGAGTAGACAGGGAGATAGAGAGCAGATAGAGATAGATAGAGAGAGAGAAAGAGAGAGTAGACAGAGAGAGAGAGAGAGTAGCTAGAGAGAGATAGAGAGAAAGAGAGAGTCGATAGAGATAGAGAGTAGATAGAGAGAAAGAGAGAGAGTGGACAGAGAGATGGAGAGTAGATAGAGATATATAGAGAGAAAGAGAGAGAGTAGACAGAGAGATAGATAGAGAGAGAGCAGACAGAGAGATAGAGAGTAGATGGAGAGAGATAGAGAGAAAGAGAGAGGAGATAGAGATAGAGAGAGAAAGAGAGAGAGTAGACAGAGAGAGAGAGAGAGTAGATAGAGAGAAAGAGAGAGTTAGAGAGGAAGAGAGAGTAGATGGAGAGAGAGAGTAGATAGAGAGTAGATAGAGAGAAAGAGAGAGTAGACAGAGAGAGAGAGAGAGTAGACAGAGAGAGAGAGAGTAGATAGAGAGAAAGAGAGAGTTAGAGAGAAAGAGAGAGTAGATGGAGAGAGAGAGTAGATAGAGAGTAGATGGAGAGAGAGAGTAGATAGAGAGTAGATAGAGAGAAAGAGAGAGTAGACAGAGAGATAGAGGGAGAGAGAGTAGACAGAGAGATAGAGAGTAGATAGAGATAAATAGAGAGAAAGAGAGAGAGTAGAAAGAGAGATAGATAGAGAGAGAGAGTAGACAGAGAGATAGAGAGTAGATAGAGAGAGATAGAGAGTAGACAGAGAGATAGAGAGACAGAGAGAGTAGAGAGAGAGAGTAGATAGAGGTAGAGAGAAAGAGAGAGAGTAGACAGAGATAGAGAGAGAGAGAGAGAGAGAAAGAGAGAGAGTAGACAGAGAGATAGAGAGAGAGAGTAGACAGAGAGATTGAGAGCAGATAGAGCGAAAGAGAGAGAGAGTAGACAGAGAGATAGAGAGAGTAGAGAGAGAGAGTGAAGATAGAGAGACAGTGAGAAAGAAAGGGAGTAGACAGAGAGATAGAGTGAGAGAGTTGATAGAGATAGATAGAGACAAAGAGAGAGAGTAGACAGAGAGATAGAGAGAGTTAGAGAGATAGAGAGAGAGAGAAAGAGAGAGAAGATAGAGAGAAAGAGAGAGTTGGAGAGATAGAGAGTAGATAGAGAGAGTAGATAGAGAGAGAGAGAGAGAGCAGACAGAGAGATAGAGAGAGTGAGATAGAGAGTGGATAGAGATAAAGAGAGAGTAGATAGAGAGATAGAGAGAGAGAGAGTAGATCGAGAGAAAGAGAGTTAGAGAGATAGAGAGTAGATTGAGAGAAAGAGAGAGTAGATCGAGATAGAGAGAGAGAAAGAGAGCGTAGATAGAGAGAGAGAGAGTAGATAGAGAGAAAGAGAGAGTTAGAGAGAAAGAGAGAGTAGATAGAGAGAGAGTAGATAGAGAGAGATAGAGAGAAAGAGAGAGTAGATAGAGAGAGAGAGAAAGAGAGAGTTAGAGAGATAGAGAGTAGATAGAGAGAAAGAGAGAGTAAATAGAGAGAGATAGAGAGAAAGAGAGAGTAGATAGAGAGTAGATAGAGAGAAAGAGAAAGTTAGAGAGATAGAGAGTAGATAGAGAGAAAGAGAGAGTAGATAGAGATAGAGAGAGAGAAAGAGAGAGTAGACAGAGAAATAGAGAGACAGAGAGAGGAGAGACAGAGAGAGTAGATAGAGGTAGAGAGAAAAAGGGAGAGTAGACAGAGAGATAAAGAGAGAGAGAGTAGACAGGGAGATAGAGAGCAGATAGAGATAGATAGAGAGAGAGAAAGAGAGAGTAGACAGAGAGAGAGAGAGTAGATAGAGAGAAAGAGAGAGTTAGAGAGAAAGAGAGAGTAGATAGAGAGAGAGAAAGAGAGATCGAGAGAGAGAAAGAGAGAGATAGAGAGAGAGAGTAGATAGAGAAAGAGAGAGTAGATAGAGAGAGAGAGTAGATAGAAATAGAGAGAGAGAGAGAGTAGACAGAGAGAGAGAGATTAGATAGAGAGAGAGAGAGTTAGAGAGTAGATAGACAGAGAGAGAGAGAGTAGATAGAGATAGAGAGAGTAGACAGAGAGATAGAGAGAGAGAGAGTAGATAGAGAGAAAGAGAGAGTTAGAGAGATAGAGAGTAGATAGAGAGAAAGAGAGAGTAGATTGAGATAGAGAGAGAAAGAGAGATAGAGAGAAGGAGAGAGTTAGAGAGTTAGAGCGTAGATAGAGAGAAAGAGAGAGGAGATAGAGAGAGAGAAAGAGAGAGTAGATAGAGAGAAAGAGAGAGTTAGAGAGTTAGAGAGTTAGAGAGTAGATAGAGAGAAAGAGAGAGTAGATAGAGATAGAGAGAGAGAAAGAGAGAGTAGATAGAGAGAAAGAGAGAGTTAGAGAGTAGATAGAGAGAAAGAGAGAGGAGATAGAGACAGAGAGATAGAGAGAGATAGAGAAAAAGAGAGAGAAAGAGAGAGAGTAGAAAGAGAGATAGATAGAGAGAGAGAGTAGACAGAGAGATAGAGAGTAGATAGAGAGAGATAGAGAGTAGACAGAGAGATAGAGAGACAGAGAGAGTAGAGAGAGAGAGTAGATAGAGGTAGAGAGAAAGAGAGAGAGTAGACAGAGATAGAGAGAGAGAGAGAGAGAGAAAGAGAGAGAGTAGACAGAGAGATAGAGAGAGAGAGTAGACAGAGAGATTGAGAGCAGATAGAGCGAAAGAGAGAGAGAGTAGACAGAGAGATAGAGAGAGTAGAGAGAGAGAGTGAAGATAGAGAGACAGTGAGAAAGAAAGGGAGTAGACAGAGAGATAGAGTGAGAGAGTTGATAGAGATAGATAGAGACAAAGAGAGAGAGTAGACAGAGAGATAGAGAGAGTTAGAGAGATAGAGAGAGAGAGAAAGAGAGAGAAGATAGAGAGAAAGAGAGAGTTGGAGAGATAGAGAGTAGATAGAGAGAGTAGATAGAGAGAGAGAGAGAGAGCAGACAGAGAGATAGAGAGAGTGAGATAGAGAGTGGATAGAGATAAAGAGAGAGTAGATAGAGAGATAGAGAGAGAGAGAGTAGATCGAGAGAAAGAGAGTTAGAGAGATAGAGAGTAGATTGAGAGAAAGAGAGAGTAGATCGAGATAGAGAGAGAGAAAGAGAGCGTAGATAGAGAGAGAGAGAGTAGATAGAGAGAAAGAGAGAGTTAGAGAGAAAGAGAGAGTAGATAGAGAGAGAGTAGATAGAGAGAGATAGAGAGAAAGAGAGAGTAGATAGAGAGAGAGAGAAAGAGAGAGTTAGAGAGATAGAGAGTAGATAGAGAGAAAGAGAGAGTAAATAGAGAGAGATAGAGAGAAAGAGAGAGTAGATAGAGAGTAGATAGAGAGAAAGAGAAAGTTAGAGAGATAGAGAGTAGATAGAGAGAAAGAGAGAGTAGATAGAGATAGAGAGAGAGAAAGAGAGAGTAGACAGAGAAATAGAGAGACAGAGAGAGGAGAGACAGAGAGAGTAGATAGAGGTAGAGAGAAAAAGGGAGAGTAGACAGAGAGATAAAGAGAGAGAGAGTAGACAGGGAGATAGAGAGCAGATAGAGATAGATAGAGAGAGAGAAAGAGAGAGTAGACAGAGAGAGAGAGAGTAGATAGAGAGAAAGAGAGAGTTAGAGAGAAAGAGAGAGTAGATAGAGAGAGAGAAAGAGAGATCGAGAGAGAGAAAGAGAGAGATAGAGAGAGAGAGTAGATAGAGAAAGAGAGAGTAGATAGAGAGAGAGAGTAGATAGAAATAGAGAGAGAGAGAGAGTAGACAGAGAGAGAGAGATTAGATAGAGAGAGAGAGAGTTAGAGAGTAGATAGACAGAGAGAGAGAGAGTAGATAGAGATAGAGAGAGTAGACAGAGAGATAGAGAGAGAGAGAGAGTAGATAGAGAGAAAGAGAGAGTTAGAGAGATAGAGAGTAGATAGAGAGAAAGAGAGAGTAGATTGAGATAGAGAGAGAAAGAGAGATAGAGAGAAGGAGAGAGTTAGAGAGTTAGAGCGTAGATAGAGAGAAAGAGAGAGGAGATAGAGAGAGAGAAAGAGAGAGTAGATAGAGAGAAAGAGAGAGTTAGAGAGTTAGAGAGTTAGAGAGTAGATAGAGAGAAAGAGAGAGTAGATAGAGATAGAGAGAGAGAAAGAGAGAGTAGATAGAGAGAAAGAGAGAGTTAGAGAGTAGATAGAGAGAAAGAGAGAGGAGATAGAGACAGAGAGATAGAGAGAGATAGAGAAAAAGAGAGAGTAAAGCTAGAGAGAGAGAAACAGAGAGTAGATAGAGAGAGAGAGGTAGAGAGTAGACAGAGAGAAAGAGAGAGTACATAGAGAGAGAAAGAGAGAGTAGATAGAGAGAAAGAGAGAGTTAGAGTAGATAGAGAGAAAGAGTGAGTTAGAGTAGAGAGAGAGAAAGAGAGAGGAGATAGAGAGAGAGAAAGAGAGAGTAGACAGAGAGATCGAGAGAGAGAAAGAGAGAGATAGAGAGAGAGTAGATAGAGAAAGAGAGAGTAGATAGAGAGAGAGAGTAGATAGAGATAGAGAGAGAGAAAGAAAGAGTAGACAGAGAGAGAGAGAGTAGATAGAGAGAAAGAGAGAGTTAGAGAGTAGATAGACAGAGAGAGAGAGTAGATAGAGATAGAGAGAGTAGACAGAGAGATAGAGAGAGAGAGAGTAGATAGAGAGAAAGAGAGAGTTAGAGAGATAGAGAGTAGATAGAGAGAAAGAGAGAGTAGATTGAGATAGAGAGAGAGAAAGAGAGAGTAGATAGAGAGAAAGAGAGAGTTAGAGAGTTAGAGAGTAGATAGAGAGAAAGAGAGAGGAGATAGAGATAGAGAGAGAGAAAGAGAGATAGAGAGAGAGAAAGAGAGAGATAGAGAGAGAGAGAGTAGATAGAGAAAGAGAGAGGAGATAGAAAGAGAGAGGAGATAGAGAGAGAGTAGATAGAGAGATCGAGAGGGAGAGAGTAGATAGAGAGAGAGAGTAGAGAGAAAGAGAGAGTAGATAGAGATAGAGAGAGAGTAGATAGAGAGAGAGAGTAGATAGAGAGAAAGAGTTAGAGAAAGAGAGAGTAGATATAGAGAAAGAGAGAGTAGATAGAGATAGAGAGAGAGAGAGTAGACAGAGAGATGGAGAGAGAGAGAAAGAGAGTAGATAGAGAGAAAGAGAGTTAGAGAGATAGAGAGTAGATAGAGATAGAGAGTAGATAGAGATAGAGAGAGAGAAAGAGAGAGTAGACCGAGAGAAGGAGAGAGAGTAGATAGAGAGAAAGAGAGAGTTAGAGAGTAGATAGACAGAAAGAGACAGTAGATCGAGATAGAGAGAGAGAAAGAGAGAGAGAGAGAGTAGACAGAGAGATAGAGAGAGAGAGTAGATAGAGAGAAAGAGAGAGTTAGAGAGATAGAGTAGATAGAGAGAAAGAGAGAGTAGATGGAGATAGAGAGAGACAAAGAGAGAGAGTAGACAGAGAGATAGAGAGACAGAGAGAGTAGAGAGAGAGAGAGTAGATAGAGGTAGAGAGAAAGAGAGAGAGTAGACAGAGAGATAGAGAGAGAGAATAGGTAGAGAGATAGAGAGAAAGAGAGAGAGTAGACAGAGAGATAGAGAGAGAGAGTAGACAGAGCGATTGAGAGCAGATAGAGCGAAAGAGAGAGCTTAGACAGAGAGTAGAGAGAGAGAGTGAAGATAGAAAGACAGTGAGAAAGAAAGGGAGTAGACAGAGAGATAGAGTGAGAGAGTTGATAGAGATAGATCGAGACAAAGAGAGAGAGTAGACAGAGAGATAGAGAGAGTTAGAGAGATAGAGAGTAGATAGAGATGGAGAGAGAGAAGATAGAGAGAAAGAGAGAGTTGGAGAGATAGAGAGTAGATAGAGAGAGTATATAGAGATAGAGATAGAGAGAGAGAGCAGACAGAGAGATAGAGAGAGTGAGATAGAGAGTGGATAGAGAGAAAGAGAGAGTAGATAGAGAGTAGATAGAGATAGAGAGAAAGAGAGAGTTAGAGAGATAGAGAGTAGATAGAGAGAAAGAGAGAGGAGATAGAGAGAGAGAGAGTAGATAGAGAAATTGAGAGACAGAGAGAGTAGAGAGTGAGAGAGAGTAGATAGAGGTAGAGAGAAAGAGAGAGTAGACAGAGAAATTGAGAGACAGAGAGAGTAGAGAGTGAGAGAGAGTAGATAGAGGTAGAGAGAAAGAGAGAGAGTAGACAGAGAGATAGAGAGAGAGAGTAGATAGAGAGCAGATAGAGAGATGGAGAGGAAGAGAGAGAGTAGACAGATAGAGAGAGAGAGTGGACAGAAAGATAGAGAGCAAATAGAGATAGATAGAGCGAAAGAGAGAGAGTAGATAGAGAGATAGATAGAGGGAGAGAGAGTAGACAGAGAGAGTAGAGAGAGAGTAGATAGAGAGATAGAGAGAAAGAAAGAGAGTAGACAGAGGGATAGAGTGAGAGAGTAGATAGAGATAGATAGAGAGAAAGAGAGAGAATAGACAGAGTGAGAGAGAGCAGATAGAGATAGATAGAGAGAAAGAGAGAGTAGAAAGAGAGATAGAGAGAGAAAGAGATAGAGAGAGAGATAGAGAGGACATAGAGAGAGATAGAGAGTAGATAGAGATAGTGAGTGAAAGAGAGAGTAGATAGAGAGAAACAGAGAGTTAGAGAGATAGAGAGTAGATAGATAGAGAGAGAGAGTAGATAGAGATAGATAGAGAGAAAGAGAGAGTAGACAGAAAGATAGAGAGAGAGAGTAGACATAGAGATAGAGAGTAGATAGAGATATATAGAGAGAAAGAGAGAGAGTAGACAGAGAGATAGATAGAGAGAGAGTAGACAGAGAGATAGAGAGTAGATGGAGAGAGATAGGGAGAAAGAGAGAGTAGACAGAGAGAAAGAGAGAGAGAGAGAGTAGTCAGAGAGATAGAGAGACAGAGAGAGTAGAGAGAGAGAGAGAGTAGATAGAGAGATAGAGAGAGAGAGAGTAGATAGAGAGATAGAGAGAAAGAGATGGAGTAGACAGAGAGATAGAGAGAGAGAGTAGACAGAGAGATAGAGAGCAGATAGAGTGAAAGAGAGAGAGTAGACAGAGAGATAGATAGAGAGAGTAGACAGAGAGATAGAGAGAGAGTAGAGAGAGAGAGTGAAGATAGAGAGACAGTGAGAAAGAAAGGGAGTAGACAGAGAGATAGAGTGAGAGAGCAGATAGAGATAGATAGAGACAAAGAGAGAGTAGACAGAGAGATAGAGAGAGTTAGAGAGAGAGAGAGTAGATCGAGAGAGAAAGAGAGATGTTAGAGAGAAAGAGAGTAGATAGAGAGAGTAGATAGAGATAGAGAGAGAGCGAGAGTAGACAGAGAGATAGAGAGAGTGAGATAGAGAGTAGATAGAGAGAAAGAGAGAGGAGATAGAGAGAGAGAAAGAGAGAGTAGATAGAGATAGAGAGAGAGAAAGAGAGAGTAGACAGAGAAATAGAGAGACAGAGAGAATAGAGAGAGAGCGAGAGTAGATAGAGGTGGAGAGAAAGAGAGAGAGTACACAGAGCGATAGAGAGAGACAGTAGATAGAGAGTAGTGAGAGAGATAGAGAGGAAGAGAGAGAGTAGACAGAGAGAGTGGACAGAGAGATAGTGGACAGAGAGATAGAGAGCAGATAGAGAGAGAGTAGATAGAGAGATAGAGAGAAAGAAAGAGAGTAGACAGAGAGATAGAGTGAGAGAGCAGATAGAGATAGATAGAGAGAAAGAGAGAGAATAGACAGAGAGAGAGAGTAGATAGAGATAGATAGAGAGAAAGAGAGAGTAGACAGAGAGATAGAGACAGAAAGAGATAGAGAGAGAGATAGAGAGTACATAGAGAGAGATAGAGAGAAAGAGAGGGATAGAGAGAAAGAGAGAGAGTAGACAGAGAGATAGAGAGAGAGAGTAGACAGAGCGATTGAGAGCAGATAGAGCGAAAGAGAGAGCTTAGACAGAGAGTAGAGAGAGAGAGTGAAGATAGAAAGACAGTGAGAAAGAAAGGGAGTAGACAGAGAGATAGAGTGAGAGAGTTGATAGAGATAGATCGAGACAAAGAGAGAGAGTAGACAGAGAGATAGAGAGAGTTAGAGAGATAGAGAGTAGATAGAGATGGAGAGAGAGAAGATAGAGAGAAAGAGAGAGTTGGAGAGATAGAGAGTAGATAGAGAGAGTATATAGAGATAGAGATAGAGAGAGAGAGCAGACAGAGAGATAGAGAGAGTGAGATAGAGAGTGGATAGAGAGAAAGAGAGAGTAGATAGAGAGTAGATAGAGATAGAGAGAAAGAGAGAGTTAGAGAGATAGAGAGTAGATAGAGAGAAAGAGAGAGGAGATAGAGAGAGAGAGAGTAGATAGAGAAATTGAGAGACAGAGAGAGTAGAGAGTGAGAGAGAGTAGATAGAGGTAGAGAGAAAGAGAGAGTAGACAGAGAAATTGAGAGACAGAGAGAGTAGAGAGTGAGAGAGAGTAGATAGAGGTAGAGAGAAAGAGAGAGAGTAGACAGAGAGATAGAGAGAGAGAGTAGATAGAGAGCAGATAGAGAGATGGAGAGGAAGAGAGAGAGTAGACAGATAGAGAGAGAGAGTGGACAGAAAGATAGAGAGCAAATAGAGATAGATAGAGCGAAAGAGAGAGAGTAGATAGAGAGATAGATAGAGGGAGAGAGAGTAGACAGAGAGAGTAGAGAGAGAGTAGATAGAGAGATAGAGAGAAAGAAAGAGAGTAGACAGAGGGATAGAGTGAGAGAGTAGATAGAGATAGATAGAGAGAAAGAGAGAGAATAGACAGAGTGAGAGAGAGCAGATAGAGATAGATAGAGAGAAAGAGAGAGTAGAAAGAGAGATAGAGAGAGAAAGAGATAGAGAGAGAGATAGAGAGGACATAGAGAGAGATAGAGAGTAGATAGAGATAGTGAGTGAAAGAGAGAGTAGATAGAGAGAAACAGAGAGTTAGAGAGATAGAGAGTAGATAGATAGAGAGAGAGAGTAGATAGAGATAGATAGAGAGAAAGAGAGAGTAGACAGAAAGATAGAGAGAGAGAGTAGACATAGAGATAGAGAGTAGATAGAGATATATAGAGAGAAAGAGAGAGAGTAGACAGAGAGATAGATAGAGAGAGAGTAGACAGAGAGATAGAGAGTAGATGGAGAGAGATAGGGAGAAAGAGAGAGTAGACAGAGAGAAAGAGAGAGAGAGAGAGTAGTCAGAGAGATAGAGAGACAGAGAGAGTAGAGAGAGAGAGAGAGTAGATAGAGAGATAGAGAGAGAGAGAGTAGATAGAGAGATAGAGAGAAAGAGATGGAGTAGACAGAGAGATAGAGAGAGAGAGTAGACAGAGAGATAGAGAGCAGATAGAGTGAAAGAGAGAGAGTAGACAGAGAGATAGATAGAGAGAGTAGACAGAGAGATAGAGAGAGAGTAGAGAGAGAGAGTGAAGATAGAGAGACAGTGAGAAAGAAAGGGAGTAGACAGAGAGATAGAGTGAGAGAGCAGATAGAGATAGATAGAGACAAAGAGAGAGTAGACAGAGAGATAGAGAGAGTTAGAGAGAGAGAGAGTAGATCGAGAGAGAAAGAGAGATGTTAGAGAGAAAGAGAGTAGATAGAGAGAGTAGATAGAGATAGAGAGAGAGCGAGAGTAGACAGAGAGATAGAGAGAGTGAGATAGAGAGTAGATAGAGAGAAAGAGAGAGGAGATAGAGAGAGAGAAAGAGAGAGTAGATAGAGATAGAGAGAGAGAAAGAGAGAGTAGACAGAGAAATAGAGAGACAGAGAGAATAGAGAGAGAGCGAGAGTAGATAGAGGTGGAGAGAAAGAGAGAGAGTACACAGAGCGATAGAGAGAGACAGTAGATAGAGAGTAGTGAGAGAGATAGAGAGGAAGAGAGAGAGTAGACAGAGAGAGTGGACAGAGAGATAGTGGACAGAGAGATAGAGAGCAGATAGAGAGAGAGTAGATAGAGAGATAGAGAGAAAGAAAGAGAGTAGACAGAGAGATAGAGTGAGAGAGCAGATAGAGATAGATAGAGAGAAAGAGAGAGAATAGACAGAGAGAGAGAGTAGATAGAGATAGATAGAGAGAAAGAGAGAGTAGACAGAGAGATAGAGACAGAAAGAGATAGAGAGAGAGATAGAGAGTACATAGAGAGAGATAGAGAGAAAGAGAGGGATAGAGAGAAAGAGAGATTAGACAGAGAGATAGAGAGAGTTAGAGAGATGGAGAGTAGATAGAGATAGAGAGAGAAAGAGAGAGTAGATGGAGAGAAAGAGAGAGTTAGAGAGATAGAGAGCAGATAGAGAGAAAGAGAGAGTAGATAGAGAGATAGATAGAGAGAGAGAGTAGACAGAGAGTTAGAGAGTAGATAGACATACATCGAGAGAAAGAGAGAGAGTAGACAGAGAGATAGATAGAGAGAGAGAGAGAGTAGATAGAGATAGATAGAGAGAAAGAGAGAGTAGACAGAGAGATAGAGGGAGAGAGAGTAGACAGAGAGATAGAGAGTAGATAGAGATAAATAGAGAGAAAGAGAGAGAGTAGAAAGAGAGATAGATAGAGAGAGAGAGTAGACAGAGAGATAGAGAGTAGATAGAGAGAGATAGAGAGTAGACAGAGAGATAGAGAGACAGAGAGAGTAGAGAGAGAGAGTAGATAGAGGTAGAGAGAAAGAGAGAGAGTAGACAGAGATAGAGAGAGAGAGAGAGAGAGAAAGAGAGAGAGTAGACAGAGAGATAGAGAGAGAGAGTAGACAGAGAGATTGAGAGCAGATAGAGCGAAAGAGAGAGAGAGTAGACAGAGAGATAGAGAGAGTAGAGAGAGAGAGTGAAGATAGAGAGACAGTGAGAAAGAAAGGGAGTAGACAGAGAGATAGAGTGAGAGAGTTGATAGAGATAGATAGAGACAAAGAGAGAGAGTAGACAGAGAGATAGAGAGAGTTAGAGAGATAGAGAGAGAGAGAAAGAGAGAGAAGATAGAGAGAAAGAGAGAGTTGGAGAGATAGAGAGTAGATAGAGAGAGTAGATAGAGAGAGAGAGAGAGAGCAGACAGAGAGATAGAGAGAGTGAGATAGAGAGTGGATAGAGATAAAGAGAGAGTAGATAGAGAGATAGAGAGAGAGAGAGTAGATCGAGAGAAAGAGAGTTAGAGAGATAGAGAGTAGATTGAGAGAAAGAGAGAGTAGATCGAGATAGAGAGAGAGAAAGAGAGCGTAGATAGAGAGAGAGAGAGTAGATAGAGAGAAAGAGAGAGTTAGAGAGAAAGAGAGAGTAGATAGAGAGAGAGTAGATAGAGAGAGATAGAGAGAAAGAGAGAGTAGATAGAGAGAGAGAGAAAGAGAGAGTTAGAGAGATAGAGAGTAGATAGAGAGAAAGAGAGAGTAAATAGAGAGAGATAGAGAGAAAGAGAGAGTAGATAGAGAGTAGATAGAGAGAAAGAGAAAGTTAGAGAGATAGAGAGTAGATAGAGAGAAAGAGAGAGTAGATAGAGATAGAGAGAGAGAAAGAGAGAGTAGACAGAGAAATAGAGAGACAGAGAGAGGAGAGACAGAGAGAGTAGATAGAGGTAGAGAGAAAAAGGGAGAGTAGACAGAGAGATAAAGAGAGAGAGAGTAGACAGGGAGATAGAGAGCAGATAGAGATAGATAGAGAGAGAGAAAGAGAGAGTAGACAGAGAGAGAGAGAGTAGCTAGAGAGAGATAGAGATAAAGAGAGAGTAGATAGAGAGATAGAGAGAGAGAGAGTAGATCGAGAGAAAGAGAGTTAGAGAGATAGAGAGTAGATTGAGAGAAAGAGAGAGTAGATCGAGATAGAGAGAGAGAAAGAGAGCGTAGATAGAGAGAGAGAGAGTAGATAGAGAGAAAGAGAGAGTTAGAGAGAAAGAGAGTAGATAGAGAGAAAGAGAGAGTAGATAGAGAGAGATAGAGAGAGTAGATAGAGAGAGAGAGAAAGAGAGAGTTAGAGAGATAGAGAGTAGATAGAGAGAAAGAGAGAGTAAATAGAGAGAGATAGAGAGAAAGAGAGAGTAGATAGAGAGAGAGAGAGAGTAGCTAGAGAGAGATAGAGAGAAAGAGAGAGTCGATAGAGATAAAGAGTAGATAGAGAGAAAGAAAGATAGAGAGTAGATACAGAGAAAGAGAGAGTAGATAGAGAGAGAGAAAGAGACAGTAGACAGAGAGAGAGAGAGTAGATAGAGAGAAAGAGAGAGTTAGAGAGAAAGAGAGAGTAGATGGAGAGAGAGAGTAGATAGAGAGAGTTAGAGATAAAGAGAGAGTAGACAGAGAGAGAGAGAGAGTAGATAGAGAGAAAGAGAGAGTAGATAGAGAGTAGATAGAGATAGAGAGAGAGAGTAGACAGAGAGATAGAGAGCAGATAGAGATAGAGAGAGAGAAAGAGAGAGTAGACAGAGAGAGAGAGAGAGAGAGAGAGAGCAGCTAGAGAGAGATAGAGAGAAAGAGAGAGTCGATAGAGATAGACAGTAGATAGAGAGAAAGAAAGATAGAGAGTAGATACAGAGAAAGAGAGAGTAGATAGAGAGAGAGAAAGAGACAGTAGACAGAGAGAGAGAGTAGATAGAGAGAAAGAGAGAGTTAGAGAGAAAGAGAGAGTATATAGAGAGAGTGAGTAGATAGTGAGCAGATAGAGATGGAGAGAGAGAGAGAGTAGCTGGAGAGAAAGAGAGTTAGAGAGATAGAGAGTAGATTGAGAGAAAGAGAGAGTAGATAGAGAGAGAGAGAGTAGATAGAGAGAAAGAGAGATAGAGAGTAGATGGAAAGATAGAGAGTAGATAGAGAGAAAGAGAGAGCAGATAGAGATAGAGAGAAAGAGAGAGTAGACAGAGAGAGAGAGAGAGAGTAGATAGAGAGAAAGATAGTGTTAGAGAGAAAGAGAGCAGATAGAGATAGAGGGAGAGTAAGAGAGAGTAGACAGAGAGATAGAGAGAGAGTTGATAGAGATAGAGAGAAAGAGAGAGTAGACAGAGAGATAGAGAGAGAGAGAGTAGACAGAGAGACAGTGAGTCGAGAGATAGATAGAGAGTAGGTAGAGAGAAAGAGAGAGTAGACAGAGAGCTCGAGAGAGTAGAGAGAGAGAGAGTAGACAGAGAGATAGAGAGAGAGTAGATAGAGAGACAGAGAGAAAGAGAGAGAGTAGACAGAGAGATAGAGAGAGAGAGTAGACAGAGAGATAGAGAGTAGATAGAGATAGATAGAGCGAAAGAGAGAGTAGATAGAGATAGAGAGAGAAAGAGAGAGAGAGATAGAGAGTTGATTAAGAGAGATAGAGAGAAAGAGAGAGAGAGAGAAAGAGAGAGAGTAGACAGAGAGAGAGAGAGAGTAGATAGAGAGAAAGAGAGAGTTGGAGAGAAAGAGAGAGTAGATGGAGAGAGAGAGTAGATAGAGAGTAGATAGAGAGAAAGAGAGAGTAGACAGAGAGAGAGAGTAGATAGAGAGAAAGAGAGAGTAGATAGAGATAGAGAGAGAGAGTGGAGAGAGAGTAGATAGAGAGAAAGAGAGAGAGTGGACAGAGAGATGGAGAGTAGATAGAGATATATAGAGAGAAAGAGAGAGAGTAGACAGAGAGATAGATAGAGAGAGAGCAGACAGAGAGATAGAGAGTAGATGGAGAGAGATAGGGAGAAAGAGAGAGTAGACAGAGAGAAAGAGAGAGAGAGAGAGTAGTCAGAGAGACAGAGAGAGTAGAGAGAGAGAGAGAGTAGATAGAGAGATAGAGAGAGAGAGAGTAGATAGAGAGATAGAGAGAAAGAGATGGAGTAGACAGAGAGATAGAGAGAGAGAGTAGACAGAGAGATAGAGAGTAGACAGAGAGATAGAGAGACAGAGAGTAGAGAGAGAGAGTCGATAGAGAGATAGAGAGAGAGAATAGAGAGAGAGTAGATAGAGAGATAGAGAGAAAGAGAGAGAGTGGACAGAGAGATAGAGAGCAGATGGAGTGAAAGAGAGAGAGTAGACAGAGAGATAGATAGATAGAGAGAGTAGATAGAGAGAGAGTAGAGAGAGAGAGTGAAGATAGAGAGACAGTGAGAAAGAAAGGGAGTAGACAGAGAGATAGAGTGAGAGAGCAGATAGAGATAGATAGAGACAAAGAGAGAGAGTAGACAGAGAGATAGAGAGAGTTAGAGAGAGAGAGAGTAGATAGAGAGAGAAAGAGAGAGAAGATAGAGAGAGAGAGTTAGAGAGAGAGTAGATAGAGATAGAGAGAGAGCGAGAGTAGACAGAGAGATAGAGAGAGTGAGATAGAGAGTCGATAGAGAGAAAGAGAGAGGAGATCGAGAGAGAGAAAAGAGAGTAGATAGAGATAGAGAGAGAGAAAGAGAGAGTAGACAGAGAAATAGAGAGACAGAGAGAATAGAGAGAGAGCGAGAGTAGATAGAGGTAGAGAGAAAGAGAGAGAGTAGACAGAGAGATAGAGAGAGACAGTGGATAGAGAGTAGAGAGAGAGATAGAGAGGAAGAGAGAGAGTAGACAGAGAGATAGAGAGAGAGTGGACAGAGAGATAGAGAGCAGATAGAGATAGATAGAGCGAAAGAGAGAGAGAGTAGATAGAGAGATAGATAGAGAGAGAGAGTAGAGAGAGAGTCGATAGAGAGAAAGAAAGAGAGTAGACAGAGAGATAGAGTGAGAGCAGATAGAGATAGATAGAGAGAAAGAGAGAGAATAGACAGAGAGAGAGAGAGTAGATAGAGATAGATAGAGAGAAAGAGAGAGTAGACAGAGAGATAGAGAGAGAAAGAGATAGAGAGAGAGATAGAGAGTACACAGAGAGAGATAGAGAGTACACAGAGAGGGAGAGAGGGATAGAGAGAAAGAGAGATTAGACAGAGAGATAGAGAGAGTTAGAGAGATGGAGAGTAGATAGAGATAGAGAGAGAGTAGATAGAGATAGAGAAAGAGAGAGTAGATAGAGATATAGAGAGACAAAGAGAGAGAGTAGACAGAGAGATAGATAGAGAGAGAGAGTAGACAGAGAGTTAGAGTAGATAGACATAGATAGAGACAAAGAGAGAGAGTAGACAGAGAGATAGATAGAGAGAGAGAGAGAGAGTAGATAGAGATAGAGAGAAAGAGAGAGTAGACAGAGAGATAGAGAGAGAGATAGAGAGTAGACAGAGAGATAGAGAGTAGATAGAGATAAATAGAGAGAGAGAGTAGAAAGAGAGATAGATAGAGAGAGAGTAGACAGAGACATAGAGAGTAGACAGAGAGAAAGAGAGAGAGAGAGTAGACAGAGAGAAAGAGAGAGAGAGAGTAGACAGAGAGATAGAGAGACAGAGAGAGTAGAGAGAGAGAGAGTAGATAGAGGTAGAGAGAAAGAGAGAGAGTAGACAGAGAGAGAGAGAGAAAGAGAGAGAGTAGACAGAGAGATAGAGAGAGAGAGTAGACAGAGAGATTGAGAGCAGATAGAGCGAAAGAGAGAGAGTAGACAGAGAGATAGAGAGAGAGTAGAGAGAGAGAGTGAAGATAGAGAGACAGTGAGAAAGAAAGGGAGTAGACAGAGAGATAGAGTGAGAGAGTTGATAGAGATAGATAGAGACAAAGAGAGAGAGTAGACTGAGAGATAGAGAGAGTTAGAGAGATAGAGAAAGAGAGAGAAGATAGAGAGAAAGAGAGAGTTGGAGAGATAGAGAGTAGATAGAGATAGAGAGAGAGAGAGAGCAGACAGAGAGATAGAGAGAGTGAGATAGAGAGTGGATAGAGAGAAAGAGAGAGGAGATAGAGAGAGAGAGTAGATCGAGAGAAAGAGAGTTAGAGAGATAGAGAGTAGATCGAGAGAAAGAGAGAGTAGATTGAGATAGAGAGAGAGAAAGAGAGAGTTAGAGAGAGAGAGAGAGTAGATAGAGAGAGAGAGAGAAAGAGAGAGTTAGAGAGATAGAGAGTAGATAGAGAGAAAGAGAGAGTAGATAGAGAGAGATAGAGAGAAAGAGAGTAGATAGAGAGTAGATAGAGAGAAAGAGAAAGTTAGAGAGATAGAGAGTAGATAGAGAGAAAGAGAGAGTAGATAGAGATAGAGAGAGAGAAATAGAGAGTAGACAGAGAAATAGAGAGACAGAGAGAGTAGAGAGACAGAGAGAGTAGATAGAGGTAGAGAGAAAGAGGGAGAGTAGACAGAGAGATAGAGAGAAAGAGTAGATAGAGAGTAGATAGAGAAATAGAGAGGAAGAGAGAGAGTAGACAGAGAGATAAAGAGAGAGAGAGTAGACAGAGAGAGAGAGTAGATAGAGAGAAAGAGAGAGTTAGAGAGAAAGAGAGAGTAGATGGAGAGAGAGAGTAGATAGAGAGTAGATGGAGAGAGAGAGTAGATAGAGAGTCGATAGAGAGAAAGAGAGAGTAGATAGAGAGAGAGTAGATAGAGAGAGATAGAGAGAAAGAGAGAGCAGAGAGAGAGAGAAAGAGAGAGTTAGAGAGATAGAGAGTAGATAGAGAGAAAGAGAGAGTAGATAGAGAGAGATAGAGAGAAAGAGAGAGTAGATAGAGAGTAGATAGAGAGAAAGAGAAAGTTAGAGAGATAGAGAGTAGATAGAGAGAAAGAGAGAGTAGATAGAGATAGAGAGAGAGAAATAGAGAGTAGACAGAGAAATAGAGAGACAGAGAGAGTAGAGAGACAGAGAGAGTAGATAGAGGTAGAGAGAAAGAGGGAGAGTAGACAGAGAGATAGAGAGAGAGAGTAGATAGAGAGTAGATAGAGAAATAGAGAGGAAGAGAGAGAGTAGACAGAGAGATAAAGAGAGAGAGAGTAGACAGGGAGATAGAGAGCAGATAGAGATAGATAGAGAGAGAGAAAGAGAGAGTAGACAGAGAGAGAGAGAGAGTAGCTAGAGAGAGATAGAGAGAAAGAGAGAGTCGATAGAGATAGAGAGTAGATAGAGAGAAAGAAAGATAGAGAGTAGATACAGAGAGAGAGAGTAGATAGAGAGAGAGAAAGAGACAGTAGACAGAGAGAGAGTAGATCGAGAGAAAGAGAGAGTTAGAGAGAAAGAGAGTGTAGATGGAGAGAGAGAGTAGATAGAGATAAAGAGAGAGTAGACAGAGAGAGAGAGAGAGAGTAGAGAGAGAGTAGATAGAGAGTAGAGATAGAGAGAGAGAGTAGACAGAGAGATAGAGAGCAGATAGAGATAGAGAGAGAGAAAGACAGAGTAGACAGAGAGAGAGAGAGAGAGCAGCTAGAGAGAGATAGAGAGAAAGAGAGCAGCTAGAGAGAAAGAGAGAGTCGATAGAGATAGACAGTAGATAGAGAGAAAGAAAGATAGAAAGTAGATACAGAGAAAGAGAGAGTAGATAGAGAGAGAGAAAGAGACAGTAGACAGAGAGAGAGAGAGAGGAGAAAGAGAGAGTTAGAGAGAAAGAGAGAGTATATAGAGAGAGGGAGTAGATAGTGAGCAGATAGAGATGGAGAGAGAGAAAGAGAGAGAGAGAGTAGATGGAGAGAAAGAGAGTTAGAGAGATAGAGAGTAGATTGAGAGAAAGAGAGAGGAGATAGAGAGATAGAGAGAGAGAGAGTAGATAGAGAGAAAGAGAGATAGAGAGTAGATAGAAAGATAGAGAGTAGATAGAGAGAGAGAGAGAGTAGATAGAGAGAGAGAGAGAAAGAGAGAGTTAGAGAGATAGAGAGTAGATAGAGAGAAAGAGAGAGTAGATAGAGAGAGATAGAGAGAAAGAGAGAGTAGACCGAGAGAGAGAGAGAGAGTAGATAAGGAGAAAGATAGTGTTAGAGAGAAAGAGAGAGCAGATAGAGATAGAGGGAGAGTAAGAGAGAGTAGACAGAGAGATAGAAAGAGAGAGTTGATAGAGATAGAGAGAAAGAGAGAGTAGACAGAGATAGAGAGAGAGAGAGTAGACAGAGAGACAGTGAGTCGAGAGAGAGATAGAGAGTAGATAGAGAGAAAGAGAGAGTAGACAGAGAGCTCGAGAGAGAGAGAGTAGACAGGTAGATAGAGATAGATAGAGCGAAAGAGAGAGTAGATAGAGATAGAGAGAGAAAGAGAGAGAGTAGAGAGAGAGAGATAGAGAGTTGATTAAGAGAGATAGAGAGAAAGAGAGAGTAGATAGAGATAGAGAGAGAAAGAGAGAGAGTAGACAGAGAGAGAGAGAGAGTAGATAGAGAGAAAGAGAGAGTTAGAGAGGAAGAGAGAGTAGATGGAGAGAGAGAGTAGATAGAGAGTAGATAGAGAGAAAGAGAGAGTAGACAGAGAGAGAGAGAGAGTAGACAGAGAGAGAGAGAGAGTAGACAGAGAGAGAGAGAGTAGATAGAGAGAAAGAGAGAGTTAGAGAGAAAGAGAGAGTAGATGGAGAGAGTAGATAGAGAGTAGATGGAGAGAGAGAGTAGATAGAGAGTCGATAGAGAGAAAGAGAGAGTAGATAGAGAGAGAGTAGATAGAGAGAGATAGAGAGAAAGAGAGAGCAGAGAGAGAGAGAAAGAGAGAGTTAGAGAGATAGAGAGTAGATAGAGAGAAAGAGAGAGTAGATAGAGAGAGATAGAGAGAAAGAGAGAGTAGATAGAGAGTAGATAGAGAGAAAGAGAAAGTTAGAGAGATAGAGAGTAGATAGAGAGAAAGAGAGAGTAGATAGAGATAGAGAGAGAGAAATAGAGAGTAGACAGAGAAATAGAGAGACAGAGAGAGTAGAGAGACAGAGAGAGTAGATAGAGGTAGAGAGAAAGAGGGAGAGTAGACAGAGAGATAGAGAGAGAGAGTAGATAGAGAGTAGATAGAGAAATAGAGAGGAAGAGAGAGAGTAGACAGAGAGATAAAGAGAGAGAGAGTAGACAGGGAGATAGAGAGCAGATAGAGATAGATAGAGAGAGAGAAAGAGAGAGTAGACAGAGAGAGAGAGAGAGTAGCTAGAGAGAGATAGAGAGAAAGAGAGAGTCGATAGAGATAGAGAGTAGATAGAGAGAAAGAGAGAGAGTGGACAGAGAGATGGAGAGTAGATAGAGATATATAGAGAGAAAGAGAGAGAGTAGACAGAGAGATAGATAGAGAGAGAGCAGACAGAGAGATAGAGAGTAGATGGAGAGAGATAGAGAGAAAGAGAGAGTAGATAGAGATAGAGAGAGAAAGAGAGAGAGTAGACAGAGAGAGAGAGAGAGTAGATAGAGAGAAAGAGAGAGTTAGAGAGGAAGAGAGAGTAGATGGAGAGAGAGAGTAGATAGAGAGTAGATAGAGAGAAAGAGAGAGTAGACAGAGAGAGAGAGAGAGTAGACAGAGAGAGAGAGAGTAGATAGAGAGAAAGAGAGAGTTAGAGAGAAAGAGAGAGTAGATGGAGAGAGAGAGTAGATAGAGAGTAGATGGAGAGAGAGAGTAGATAGAGAGTAGATAGAGAGAAAGAGAGAGTAGACAGAGAGATAGAGGGAGAGAGAGTAGACAGAGAGATAGAGAGTAGATAGAGATAAATAGAGAGAAAGAGAGAGAGTAGAAAGAGAGATAGATAGAGAGAGAGAGTAGACAGAGAGATAGAGAGTAGATAGAGAGAGATAGAGAGTAGACAGAGAGATAGAGAGACAGAGAGAGTAGAGAGAGAGAGTAGATAGAGGTAGAGAGAAAGAGAGAGAGTAGACAGAGATAGAGAGAGAGAGAGAGAGAGAAAGAGAGAGAGTAGACAGAGAGATAGAGAGAGAGAGTAGACAGAGAGATTGAGAGCAGATAGAGCGAAAGAGAGAGAGAGTAGACAGAGAGATAGAGAGAGTAGAGAGAGAGAGTGAAGATAGAGAGACAGTGAGAAAGAAAGGGAGTAGACAGAGAGATAGAGTGAGAGAGTTGATAGAGATAGATAGAGACAAAGAGAGAGAGTAGACAGAGAGATAGAGAGAGTTAGAGAGATAGAGAGAGAGAGAAAGAGAGAGAAGATAGAGAGAAAGAGAGAGTTGGAGAGATAGAGAGTAGATAGAGAGAGTAGATAGAGAGAGAGAGAGAGAGCAGACAGAGAGATAGAGAGAGTGAGATAGAGAGTGGATAGAGATAAAGAGAGAGTAGATAGAGAGATAGAGAGAGAGAGAGTAGATCGAGAGAAAGAGAGTTAGAGAGATAGAGAGTAGATTGAGAGAAAGAGAGAGTAGATCGAGATAGAGAGAGAGAAAGAGAGCGTAGATAGAGAGAGAGAGAGTAGATAGAGAGAAAGAGAGAGTTAGAGAGAAAGAGAGAGTAGATAGAGAGAGAGTAGATAGAGAGAGATAGAGAGAAAGAGAGAGTAGATAGAGAGAGAGAGAAAGAGAGAGTTAGAGAGATAGAGAGTAGATAGAGAGAAAGAGAGAGTAAATAGAGAGAGATAGAGAGAAAGAGAGAGTAGATAGAGAGTAGATAGAGAGAAAGAGAAAGTTAGAGAGATAGAGAGTAGATAGAGAGAAAGAGAGAGTAGATAGAGATAGAGAGAGAGAAAGAGAGAGTAGACAGAGAAATAGAGAGACAGAGAGAGGAGAGACAGAGAGAGTAGATAGAGGTAGAGAGAAAAAGGGAGAGTAGACAGAGAGATAAAGAGAGAGAGAGTAGACAGGGAGATAGAGAGCAGATAGAGATAGATAGAGAGAGAGAAAGAGAGAGTAGACAGAGAGAGAGAGAGTAGATAGAGAGAAAGAGAGAGTTAGAGAGAAAGAGAGAGTAGATAGAGAGAGAGAAAGAGACAGTAGACAGAGAGAGAGAGAGTAGATAGAGAGAAAGAGAGAGTTAGAGAGAAAGAGAGAGTAGATGGAGAGAGAGAGTAGATAGAGAGAGTTAGAGATAAAGAGAGAGTAGACAGAGAGAGAGAGAGAGTAGATAGAGAGAAAGAGAGAGTAGATAGAGAGATAGAGAGAGAGAGAGTAGATCGAGAGAAAGAGAGTTAGAGAGATAGAGAGTAGATTGAGAGAAAGAGAGAGTAGATCGAGATAGAGAGAGAGAAAGAGAGCGTAGATAGAGAGAGAGAGAGTAGATAGAGAGAAAGAGAGAGTTAGAGAGAAAGAGAGAGTAGATAGAGAGAGAGTAGATAGAGAGAGATAGAGAGAGAGAGAGAGTAGATAGAGAGAGAGAGAGAAAGAGAGAGTTAGAGAGATAGAGAGTAGATAGAGAGAAAGAGAGAGTAGATAGAGAGAGATAGAGAGAAAGAGAGAGTAGACCGAGAGAGAGAGAGAGAGTAGATAAGGAGAAAGATAGTGTTAGAGAGAAAGAGAGAGCAGATAGAGATAGAGGGAGAGTAAGAGAGAGTAGACAGAGAGATAGAAAGAGAGAGTTGATAGAGATAGAGAGAAAGAGAGAGTAGACAGAGATAGAGAGAGAGAGAGTAGACAGAGAGACAGTGAGTCGAGAGAGAGATAGAGAGTAGATAGAGAGAAAGAGAGAGTAGACAGAGAGCTCGAGAGAGAGAGAGTAGACAGGTAGATAGAGATAGATAGAGCGAAAGAGAGAGTAGATAGAGATAGAGAGAGAAAGAGAGAGAGTAGAGAGAGAGAGATAGAGAGTTGATTAAGAGAGATAGAGAGAAAGAGAGAGTAGATAGAGATAGAGAGAGAAAGAGAGAGAGTAGACAGAGAGAGAGAGAGAGTAGATAGAGAGAAAGAGAGAGTTAGAGAGGAAGAGAGAGTAGATGGAGAGAGAGAGTAGATAGAGAGTAGATAGAGAGAAAGAGAGAGTAGACAGAGAGAGAGAGAGAGTAGACAGAGAGAGAGAGAGAGTAGACAGAGAGAGAGAGAGTAGATAGAGAGAAAGAGAGAGTTAGAGAGAAAGAGAGAGTAGATGGAGAGAGTAGATAGAGAGTAGATGGAGAGAGAGAGTAGATAGAGAGTCGATAGAGAGAAAGAGAGAGTAGATAGAGAGAGAGTAGATAGAGAGAGATAGAGAGAAAGAGAGAGCAGAGAGAGAGAGAAAGAGAGAGTTAGAGAGATAGAGAGTAGATAGAGAGAAAGAGAGAGTAGATAGAGAGAGATAGAGAGAAAGAGAGAGTAGATAGAGAGTAGATAGAGAGAAAGAGAAAGTTAGAGAGATAGAGAGTAGATAGAGAGAAAGAGAGAGTAGATAGAGATAGAGAGAGAGAAATAGAGAGTAGACAGAGAAATAGAGAGACAGAGAGAGTAGAGAGACAGAGAGAGTAGATAGAGGTAGAGAGAAAGAGGGAGAGTAGACAGAGAGATAGAGAGAGAGAGTAGATAGAGAGTAGATAGAGAAATAGAGAGGAAGAGAGAGAGTAGACAGAGAGATAAAGAGAGAGAGAGTAGACAGGGAGATAGAGAGCAGATAGAGATAGATAGAGAGAGAGAAAGAGAGAGTAGACAGAGAGAGAGAGAGAGTAGCTAGAGAGAGATAGAGAGAAAGAGAGAGTCGATAGAGATAGAGAGTAGATAGAGAGAAAGAGAGAGAGTGGACAGAGAGATGGAGAGTAGATAGAGATATATAGAGAGAAAGAGAGAGAGTAGACAGAGAGATAGATAGAGAGAGAGCAGACAGAGAGATAGAGAGTAGATGGAGAGAGATAGAGAGAAAGAGAGAGTAGATAGAGATAGAGAGAGAAAGAGAGAGAGTAGACAGAGAGAGAGAGAGAGTAGATAGAGAGAAAGAGAGAGTTAGAGAGGAAGAGAGAGTAGATGGAGAGAGAGAGTAGATAGAGAGTAGACAGAGAGAGAGAGAGAGTAGACAGAGAGAGAGAGAGAGTAGACAGAGAGAGAGAGAGTAGATAGAGAGTAGATGGAGAGAGAGAGTAGATAGAGAGTAGATAGAGAGAAAGAGAGAGTAGATGGAGAGAGAGAGTAGATAGAGAGTAGATGGAGAGAGAGAGTAGATAGAGAGTAGATAGAGAGAAAGAGAGAGTAGACAGAGAGATAGAGGGAGAGAGAGTAGACAGAGAGATAGAGAGTAGATAGAGATAAATAGAGAGAAAGAGAGAGAGTAGAAAGAGAGATAGATAGAGAGAGAGAGTAGACAGAGAGATAGAGAGTAGATAGAGAGAGATAGAGAGTAGACAGAGAGATAGAGAGACAGAGAGAGTAGAGAGAGAGAGTAGATAGAGGTAGAGAGAAAGAGAGAGAGTAGACAGAGATAGAGAGAGAGAGAGAGAGAGAAAGAGAGAGAGTAGACAGAGAGATAGAGAGAGAGAGTAGACAGAGAGATTGAGAGCAGATAGAGCGAAAGAGAGAGAGAGTAGACAGAGAGATAGAGAGAGTAGAGAGAGAGAGTGAAGATAGAGAGACAGTGAGAAAGAAAGGGAGTAGACAGAGAGATAGAGTGAGAGAGTTGATAGAGATAGATAGAGACAAAGAGAGAGAGTAGACAGAGAGATAGAGAGAGTTAGAGAGATAGAGAGAGAGAGAAAGAGAGAGAAGATAGAGAGAAAGAGAGAGTTGGAGAGATAGAGAGTAGATAGAGAGAGTAGATAGAGAGAGAGAGAGAGAGCAGACAGAGAGATAGAGAGAGTGAGATAGAGAGTGGATAGAGATAAAGAGAGAGTAGATAGAGAGATAGAGAGAGAGAGAGTAGATCGAGAGAAAGAGAGTTAGAGAGATAGAGAGTAGATTGAGAGAAAGAGAGAGTAGATCGAGATAGAGAGAGAGAAAGAGAGCGTAGATAGAGAGAGAGAGAGTAGATAGAGAGAAAGAGAGAGTTAGAGAGAAAGAGAGAGTAGATAGAGAGAGAGTAGATAGAGAGAGATAGAGAGAAAGAGAGAGTAGATAGAGAGAGAGAGAAAGAGAGAGTTAGAGAGATAGAGAGTAGATAGAGAGAAAGAGAGAGTAAATAGAGAGAGATAGAGAGAAAGAGAGAGTAGATAGAGAGTAGATAGAGAGAAAGAGAAAGTTAGAGAGATAGAGAGTAGATAGAGAGAAAGAGAGAGTAGATAGAGATAGAGAGAGAGAAAGAGAGAGTAGACAGAGAAATAGAGAGACAGAGAGAGGAGAGACAGAGAGAGTAGATAGAGGTAGAGAGAAAAAGGGAGAGTAGACAGAGAGATAAAGAGAGAGAGAGTAGACAGGGAGATAGAGAGCAGATAGAGATAGATAGAGAGAGAGAAAGAGAGAGTAGACAGAGAGAGAGAGAGTAGATAGAGAGAAAGAGAGAGTTAGAGAGAAAGAGAGAGTAGATAGAGAGAGAGAAAGAGACAGTAGACAGAGAGAGAGAGAGTAGATAGAGAGAAAGAGAGAGTTAGAGAGAAAGAGAGAGTAGATGGAGAGAGAGAGTAGATAGAGAGAGTTAGAGATAAAGAGAGAGTAGACAGAGAGAGAGAGAGAGTAGATAGAGAGAAAGAGAGAGTAGATAGAGAGATAGAGAGAGAGAGAGTAGATCGAGAGAAAGAGAGTTAGAGAGATAGAGAGTAGATTGAGAGAAAGAGAGAGTAGATCGAGATAGAGAGAGAGAAAGAGAGCGTAGATAGAGAGAGAGAGAGTAGATAGAGAGAAAGAGAGAGTTAGAGAGAAAGAGAGAGTAGATAGAGAGAGAGTAGATAGAGAGAGATAGAGAGAAAGAGAGAGTAGATTGAGAGAGAGAGAAAGAGAGAGTTAGAGAGATAGAGAGTAGATAGAGAGAAAGAGAGAGTAAATAGAGAGAGATAGAGAGAAAGAGAGAGTAGATAGAGAGAGAGAGAGAGTAGCTAGAGAGAGATAGAGAGAAAGAGAGAGTCGATAGAGATAAAGAGTAGATAGAGAGAAAGAAAGATAGAGAGTAGATACAGAGAAAGAGAGAGTAGATAGAGAGAGAGAAAGAGACAGTAGACAGAGAGAGAGAGAGTAGATAGAGAGAAAGAGAGAGTTAGAGAGAAAGAGAGAGTAGATGGAGAGAGAGAGTAGATAGAGAGAGTTAGAGATAAAGAGAGAGTAGACAGAGAGAGAGAGAGAGTAGATAGAGAGAAAGAGAGAGTAGATAGAGAGTAGATAGAGATAGAGAGAGAGAGTAGACAGAGAGATAGAGAGCAGATAGAGATAGAGAGAGAGAAAGAGAGAGTAGACAGAGAGAGAGAGAGAGCAGCTAGAGAGAGATAGAGAGAAAGAGAGAGTCGATAGAGATAGACAGTAGATAGAGAGAAAGAAAGATAGAGAGTAGATACAGAGAAAGAGAGAGTAGATAGAGAGAGAGAAAGAGACAGTAGACAGAGAGAGAGAGTAGATAGAGAGAAAGAGAGAGTTAGAGAGAAAGAGAGAGTATATAGAGAGAGTGAGTAGATAGTGAGCAGATAGAGATGGAGAGAGAGAGAGAGTAGCTGGAGAGAAAGAGAGTTAGAGAGATAGAGAGTAGATTGAGAGAAAGAGAGAGTAGATAGAGAGAGAGAGAGTAGATAGAGAGAAAGAGAGATAGAGAGTAGATGGAAAGATAGAGAGTAGATAGAGAGAAAGAGAGAGCAGATAGAGATAGAGAGAAAGAGAGAGTAGACAGAGAGAGAGAGAGAGAGTAGATAGAGAGAAAGATAGTGTTAGAGAGAAAGAGAGCAGATAGAGATAGAGGGAGAGTAAGAGAGAGTAGACAGAGAGATAGAGAGAGAGTTGATAGAGATAGAGAGAAAGAGAGAGTAGACAGAGAGATAGAGAGAGAGAGAGTAGACAGAGAGACAGTGAGTCGAGAGATAGATAGAGAGTAGGTAGAGAGAAAGAGAGAGTAGACAGAGAGCTCGAGAGAGTAGAGAGAGAGAGAGTAGACAGAGAGATAGAGAGAGAGTAGATAGAGAGACAGAGAGAAAGAGAGAGAGTAGACAGAGAGATAGAGAGAGAGAGTAGACAGAGAGATAGAGAGTAGATAGAGATAGATAGAGCGAAAGAGAGAGTAGATAGAGATAGAGAGAGAAAGAGAGAGAGAGATAGAGAGTTGATTAAGAGAGATAGAGAGAAAGAGAGAGAGAGAGAAAGAGAGAGAGTAGACAGAGAGAGAGAGAGAGTAGATAGAGAGAAAGAGAGAGTTGGAGAGAAAGAGAGAGTAGATGGAGAGAGAGAGTAGATAGAGAGTAGATAGAGAGAAAGAGAGAGTAGACAGAGAGAGAGAGAGAGTAGATAGAGAGAAAGAGAGAGTAGATAGAGATAGAGAGAGAGAGTGGAGAGAGAGTAGATAGAGAGAAAGAGAGAGAGTGGACAGAGAGATGGAGAGTAGATAGAGATATATAGAGAGAAAGAGAGAGAGTAGACAGAGAGATAGATAGAGAGAGAGCAGACAGAGAGATAGAGAGTAGATGGAGAGAGATAGGGAGAAAGAGAGAGTAGACAGAGAGAAAGAGAGAGAGAGAGAGTAGTCAGAGAGACAGAGAGAGTAGAGAGAGAGAGAGAGTAGATAGAGAGATAGAGAGAGAGAGAGTAGATAGAGAGATAGAGAGAAAGAGATGGAGTAGACAGAGAGATAGAGAGAGAGAGTAGACAGAGAGATAGAGAGTAGACAGAGAGATAGAGAGACAGAGAGTAGAGAGAGAGAGAGAGAGTCGATAGAGAGATAGAGAGAGAGAATAGAGAGAGAGTAGATAGAGAGATAGAGAGAAAGAGAGAGAGTGGACAGAGAGATAGAGAGCAGATGGAGTGAAAGAGAGAGAGTAGACAGAGAGATAGATAGATAGAGAGAGTAGATAGAGAGAGAGTAGAGAGAGAGAGTGAAGATAGAGAGACAGTGAGAAAGAAAGGGAGTAGACAGAGAGAGAGAGTAGATAGAGAGTAGATAGAGATAAAGAGAGAGTAGACAGAGAGAGAGAGAGAGAGTAGAGAGAGAGTAGATAGAGAGTAGAGATAGAGAGAGAGAGTAGACAGAGAGATAGAGAGCAGATAGAGATAGAGAGAGAGAAAGAGAGAGTAGACAGAGAGAGAGAGAGAGAGAGCAGCTAGAGAGAGATAGAGAGAAAGAGAGCAGCTAGAGAGAAAGAGAGAGTCGATAGAGATAGACAGTAGATAGAGAGAAAGAAAGATAGAAAGTAGATACAGAGAAAGAGAGAGTAGATAGAGAGAGAGAAAGAGACAGTAGACAGAGAGAGAGAGAGGAGAAAGAGAGAGTTAGAGAGAAAGAGAGAGTATATAGAGAGAGGGAGTAGATAGTGAGCAGATAGAGATGGAGAGAGAGAAAGAGAGAGAGAGAGTAGATGGAGAGAAAGAGAGTTAGAGAGATAGAGAGTAGATTGAGAGAAAGAGAGAGGAGATAGAGAGATAGAGAGAGAGAGAGTAGATAGAGAGAAAGAGAGATAGAGAGTAGATAGAAAGATAGAGAGTAGATAGAGAGAGAGAGAGAGTAGATAGAGAGAGAGAGAGAAAGAGAGAGTTAGAGAGATAGAGAGTAGATAGAGAGAAAGAGAGAGTAGATAGAGAGAGATAGAGAGAAAGAGAGAGTAGACCGAGAGAGAGAGAGAGAGTAGATAAGGAGAAAGATAGTGTTAGAGAGAAAGAGAGAGCAGATAGAGATAGAGGGAGAGTAAGAGAGAGTAGACAGAGAGATAGAAAGAGAGAGTTGATAGAGATAGAGAGAAAGAGAGAGTAGACAGAGATAGAGAGAGAGAGAGTAGACAGAGAGACAGTGAGTCGAGAGAGAGATAGAGAGTAGATAGAGAGAAAGAGAGAGTAGACAGAGAGCTCGAGAGAGAGAGAGTAGACAGGTAGATAGAGATAGATAGAGCGAAAGAGAGAGTAGATAGAGATAGAGAGAGAAAGAGAGAGAGTAGAGAGAGAGAGATAGAGAGTTGATTAAGAGAGATAGAGAGAAAGAGAGAGTAGATAGAGATAGAGAGAGAAAGAGAGAGAGTAGACAGAGAGAGAGAGAGAGTAGATAGAGAGAAAGAGAGAGTTAGAGAGGAAGAGAGAGTAGATGGAGAGAGAGAGTAGATAGAGAGTAGATAGAGAGAAAGAGAGAGTAGACAGAGAGAGAGAGAGAGAGTAGACAGAGAGAGAGAGTAGATAGAGAGAAAGAGAGAGTTAGAGAGAAAGAGAGAGTAGATGGAGAGAGAGAGTAGATAGAGAGTAGATGGAGAGAGAGAGTAGATAGAGAGTCGATAGAGAGAAAGAGAGAGTAGATAGAGAGAGAGTAGATAGAGAGAGATAGAGAGAAAGAGAGAGCAGAGAGAGAGAGAAAGAGAGAGTTAGAGAGATAGAGAGTAGATAGAGAGAAAGAGAGAGTAGATAGAGAGAGATAGAGAGAAAGAGAGAGTAGATAGAGAGTAGTTAGAGAGATAGAGAGTAGATAGAGAGAAAGAGAGAGTAGATAGAGATAGAGAGAGAGAAATAGAGAGTAGACAGAGAAATAGAGAGACAGAGAGAGTAGAGAGACAGAGAGAGTAGATAGAGGTAGAGAGAAAGAGGGAGAGTAGACAGAGAGATAGAGAGAGAGAGTAGATAGAGAGTAGATAGAGAAATAGAGAGGAAGAGAGAGAGTAGACAGAGAGATAAAGAGAGAGAGAGTAGACAGGGAGATAGAGAGCAGATAGAGATAGATAGAGAGAGAGAAAGAGAGAGTAGACAGAGAGAGAGAGAGAGTAGCTAGAGAGAGATAGAGAGAAAGAGAGAGTCGATAGAGATAGAGAGTAGATAGAGAGAAAGAGAGAGAGTGGACAGAGAGATGGAGAGTAGATAGAGATATATAGAGAGAAAGAGAGAGAGTAGACAGAGAGATAGATAGAGAGAGAGCAGACAGAGAGATAGAGAGTAGATGGAGAGAGATAGGGAGAAAGAGAGAGTAGACAGAGAGAAAGAGAGAGAGAGAGAGTAGTCAGAGAGATAGAGAGACAGAGAGAGTAGAGAGAGAGAGAGAGTAGATAGAGAGATAGAGAGAGAGAGAGTAGATAGAGAGATAGAGAGAAAGAGATGGAGTAGACAGAGAGATAGAGAGAGAGAGTAGACAGAGAGATAGAGAGTAGACAGAGAGATAGAGAGACAGAGAGTAGAGAGAGAGAGAGAGAGTCGATAGAGAGATAGAGAGAGAGAGTAGAGAGAGAGTAGATAGAGAGATAGAGAGAAAGAGAGAGAGTGGACAGAGAGATAGAGAGCAGATGGAGTGAAAGAGAGAGAGTAGACAGAGAGATAGATAGATAGAGAGAGTAGATAGAGAGAGAGTAGAGAGAGAGAGTGAAGATAGAGAGACAGTGAGAAAGAAAGGGAGTAGACAGAGAGATAGAGTGAGAGAGCAGATAGAGATAGATAGAGACAAAGAGAGAGAGTAGACAGAGAGATAGAGAGAGTTAGAGAGAGAGAGAGTAGATAGAGAGAGAAAGAGAGAGAAGATAGAGAGAGAGAGTTAGATAGAGAGTAGATAGAGATAGAGAGAGAGCGAGAGTAGACAGAGAGATAGAGAGAGTGAGATAGAGAGTCGATAGAGAGAAAGAGAGAGGAGATAGAGAGAGAGAAAGAGAGAGTAGATAGAGATAGAGAGAGAGAAAGAGAGAGTAGACAGAGAAATAGAGAGACAGAGAGAATAGCGAGAGAGCGAGAGTAGATAGAGGTAGAGAGAAAGAGAGAGAGTAGACAGAGAGATAGAGAGAGACAGTGGATAGAGAGTAGAGAGAGAGATAGAGAGGAAGAGAGAGAGTAGACAGAGAGATAGAGAGAGAGTGGACAGAGAGATAGAGAGCAGATAGAGATAGATAGAGCGAAAGAGAGAGAGAGTCGATAGAGAGATAGATAGAGAGAGAGAGTAGAGAGAGAGTCGATAGAGAGAAAGAAAGAGAGTAGACAGAGAGATAGAGTGAGAGCAGATAGAGATAGATAGAGAGAAAGAGAGAGAATAGACAGAGAGAGAGAGAGTAGATAGAGATAGATAGAGAGAAAGAGAGAGTAGACAGAGAGATAGAGAGAGAAAGAGATAGAGAGAGAGATAGAGAGTACACAGAGAGAGATAGAGAGTACACAGAGAGGGAGAGAGGGATAGAGAGAAAGAGAGATTAGACAGAGAGATAGAGAGAGTTAGAGAGATGGAGAGTAGATAGAGATAGAGAGAGAAAGAGAGAGTAGATGGAGAGAAAGAGAGAGTTAGAGAGATAGAGAGCAGATAGAGAGAAAGAGAGAGTAGATAGAGATAGAGAAAGAGAGAGTAGATAGAGATATAGAGAGACAAAGAGAGAGAGTAGACAGAGAGATAGATAGAGAGAGAGAGTAGACAGAGAGTTAGAGTAGATAGACATAGATAGAGACAAAGAGAGAGAGTAGACAGAGAGAGAGAGAGAGAGAGAGTAGATAGAGATAGAGAAAAAGAGAGAGTAGACAGAGAGATAGAGAGAGAGATAGTAGACAGAGAGATAGAGAGTAGATAGAGATAAATAGAGAGAAAGAGAGAGAGAGTAGAATGAGAGATAGATAGAGAGAGAGTAGACAGAGAGATAGAGAGTAGACAGAGAGAAAGAGAGAGAGAGAGTAGACAGAGAGATAGAGAGACAGAGAGAGTAGAGAGAGAGAGAGTAGATAGAGGTAGAGAGAAAGAGAGAGAGTAGACAGAGAGAGAGAGAGAAAGAGAGAGAGTAGACAGAGAGATAGAGAGAGAGAGTAGACAGAGAGATTGAGAGCAGATAGAGCGAAAGAGAGAGAGTAGACAGAGAGATAGAGAGAGAGTAGAGAGAGAGAGTGAAGATAGAGAGACAGTGAGAAAGAAAGGGAGTAGACAGAGAGATAGAGTGAGAGAGTTGATAGAGATAGATAGAGACAAAGAGAGAGAGTAGACTGAGAGATAGAGAGAGTTAGAGAGATAGAGAAAGAGAGAGAAGATAGAGAGAAAGAGAGAGTTGGAGAGATAGAGAGTAGATAGAGATAGAGAGAGAGAGAGAGCAGACAGAGAGATAGAGAGAGTGAGATAGAGAGTGGATAGAGAGAAAGAGAGAGTAGATAGAGAGATAGAGAGAGAGAGTAGATCGAGAGAAAGAGAGTTAGAGAGATAGAGAGTAGATCGAGAGAAAGAGAGAGTAGATTGAGATAGAGAGAGAGAAAGAGAGAGTTAGAGAGAGAGAGAGAGTAGATAGAGAGAGAGAGAGAAAGAGAGTTAGAGAGATAGAGAGTAGATAGAGAGAAAGAGAGAGTAGATAGAGAGAGATAGAGAGAAAGAGAGAGTAGATAGAGAGTAGATAGAGAGAAAGAGAAAGTTAGAGAGATAGAGAGTAGATAGAGAGAAAGAGAGAGTAGATAGAGATAGAGAGAGAGAAATAGAGAGTAGACAGAGAAATAGAGAGACAGAGAGAGTAGAGAGACAGAGAGAGTAGATAGAGGTAGAGAGAAAGAGGGAGAGTAGACAGAGAGATAGAGAGAGAGAGTAGATAGAGAGTAGATAGAGAAATAGAGAGGAAGAGAGAGAGTAGACAGAGAGATAAAGAGAGAGAGAGTAGACAGGGAGATAGAGAGCAGATAGAGATAGATAGAGAGAGAGAAAGAGAGAGTAGACAGAGAGAGAGAGAGAGTAGCTAGAGAGAGATAGAGAGAAAGAGAGAGTCGATAGAGATAGAGAGTAGATAGAGAGAAAGAAAGATAGAGAGTAGATACAGAGAGAGAGAGTAGATAGAGAGAGAGAAAGAGACAGTAGACAGAGAGAGAGTAGATCGAGAGAAAGAGAGAGTTAGAGAGAAAGAGAGAGTAGATGGAGAGAGAGAGTAGATAGAGAGTAGATAGAGATAAGGAGAGAGTAGACAGAGAGAGAGAGAGAGAGTAGAGAGAGAGTAGATAGAGAGTAGAGATAGAGAGAGAGAGTAGACAGAGAGATAGAGAGCAGATAGAGATAGAGAGAGAGAAAGAGAGAGTAGACAGAGAGAGAGAGAGAGCAGCTAGAGAGAGATAGAGAGAAAGAGTGCAGCTAGAGAGAAAGAGAGAGTCGATAGAGATAGACAGTAGATAGAGAGAAAGAAAGATAGAAAGTAGATACAGAGAAAGAGAGAGTAGATAGAGAGAGAGAAAGAGACAGTAGACAGAGAGAGAGAGAGGAGAAAGAGAGAGTTAGAGAGAAAGAGAGAGTATATAGAGAGAGGGAGTAGATAGTGAGCAGATAGAGATGGAGAGAGAGAAAGAGAGAGAGAGAGTAGATGGAGAGAAAGAGAGTTAGAGAGATAGAGAGTAGATTGAGAGAAAGAGAGAGGAGATAGAGAGATAGAGAGAGAGAGAGTAGATAGAGAGAAAGAGAGATAGAGAGTAGATAGAAAGATAGAGAGTAGATAGAGAGAGAGAGAGAGTAGATAGAGAGAGAGAGAAAGAGAGAGTTAGAGAGATAGAGAGTAGATAGAGAGAAAGAGAGAGTAGATAGAGAGAGATAGAGAGAAAGAGAGAGTAGACCGAGAGAGAGAGAGAGAGTAGATAAGGAGAAAGATAGTGTTAGAGAGAAAGAGAGAGCAGATAGAGATAGAGGGAGAGTAAGAGAGAGTAGACAGAGAGATAGAGAGAGAGAGTTGATAGAGATAGAGAGAAAGAGAGAGTAGACAGAGATAGAGAGAGAGAGAGTAGACAGAGAGACAGTGAGTCGAGAGAGAGATAGAGAGTAGATAGAGAGAAAGAGAGAGTAGACAGAGAGCTCGAGAGAGAGAGAGTAGACAGGTAGATAGAGATAGATAGAGCGAAAGAGAGAGTAGATAGAGATAGAGAGAGAAAGAGAGAGAGTAGAGAGAGAGAGATAGAGAGTTGATTAAGAGAGATAGAGAGAAAGAGAGAGTAGATAGAGATAGAGAGAGAAAGAGAGAGAGTAGACAGAGAGAGAGAGAGAGTAGATAGAGAGAAAGAGAGAGTTAGAGAGGAAGAGAGAGTAGATGGAGAGAGAGAGTAGATAGAGAGTAGATAGAGAGAAAGAGAGAGTAGACAGAGAGAGAGAGAGAGTAGACAGAGAGAGAGAGAGTAGATAGAGAGAAAGAGAGAGTTAGAGAGAAAGAGAGAGTAGATGGAGAGAGAGAGTAGATAGAGAGTAGATGGAGAGAGAGAGTAGATAGAGAGTAGATAGAGAGAAAGAGAGAGTAGACAGAGAGAGAGAGAGAGTCGATAGAGAGAAAGAGAGAGTAGATAGAGAGTAGATAGAGATAGAGAGAGAGAAAGAGAGAGTAGACAAAGGGATAGAGAGAGAGAGAGAGAGAGAGAGAGAGAGAGTAGATACAGAGAAAGAGAGAGTAGATAGAGAGATAGAGAGAGAGAGATGAGATAGAGAGAAAGAGAGTTAGAGAGATAGAGAGTAGATAGAGAGAAAGAGAGTAGATAGAGAGAAAGAGAGATAGAGAGTAGAGAGAGAGAAAGAGAGAGGAGATAGAGATAGAGAGAGAGAAAGAGAGAGTAGATAGAGAGAGAGAAAGAGAGAGAAAGAGAGAGAGTAGATAGAGAAAGAGAGAGTAGATAGAGAGAGAGAGTAGATCGAGAGATAGAGAGAGAGAGAGTAGATAGAGATAAGAGAGAGTAGATAGAGAGAGAGAGAGTTAGAGATATAGAGAGTAGATATAGAGAAAGAGAGAGTAGATAGAGATAGAGAGAGAGAGAGAGAGAGTAGACAGAGAGATGGGAGAGAGAGAAAGAGAGAGATAGAGAGTAGATAGAGAGAAAGAGAGAGTAGATAGAGAGAGAGAGAGTAGATAGAGAGAAAGAGAGTTAGAGAGATAGAGAGTAGATAGAGATAGAGAGTAGATAGAGATAGAGAGAGAGAAAGAGAGAGTAGACCGAGAGAGAGAGAGAGTAGATAGAGAGAAAGAGAGAGTTAGAGAGTAGATAGACAGAAAGAGACAGTAGATAGAGATGGAGAGAGAGAAAGAGAGATAGAGAGGAGATAGAGAGAGAGAGAGAGTAGATAGAGAGAAAGAGAGAGTTAGAGAGATAGAGAGTAGATAGAGAGAAAGAGAGAGTAGATGGAGATAGAGACAGACAAAGAGAGAGAGTAGACAGAGAGATAGATAGAGAGAGAGAGAGAGTAGACAGAGAGTTAGAGAGAGAGAGAGAGAAAGAGAGAGTAGACAGAGAGGTAGAGAGAGAGAGAGAGTAGACAGAGAGAAAGAGAGTTCGAGAGATAGCGGGTAGATAGAGAGAAAGAGAGAGTAGATAGAGAGAGCAGACAGAGAGATGGAGAGAGAGAGAGAAAGAGAGAGATAGAGAGATAGAGAGTAGATAGTGAGAGTAGATAGACAGTAGATATAGAGAGAAAGAAAGAGAGAGTAGACAGAGAGATATAGAGAGAGAGATAGAGTAGATAGAGAGTAGATAGAGAAATAGAGAGGAAGAGAGAGAGTAGACAGAGAGATAAAGAGAGAGAGAGTAGACAGGGAGATCGAGAGCAGATAGAGATAGATAGAGAGAAAGAGAGAGTAGACAGAGAGATAGAGAGAGAGAGAGTAGACAGAGAGATAGAGAGTAGATAGAGATAAATAGAGAGAAAGAGAGAGAGTAGAAAGAGAGATAGATAGAGAGAGAGAGTAGACAGAGAGATAGAGAGTAGACAGAGAGATAGAGAGTAGACAGAGAGATAGATAGAGAGAGAGAGAGAGTAGATAGAGATAGATAGAGAGAAAGAGAGAGTAGATAGAGAGAGAGTAGACAGAGAGATAGAGAGTAGATAGAGATAAATAGAGAGAAAGAGAGAGTAGAAAGAGAGATAGATAGAGAGAGAGAGTAGACAGAGAGATAGAGAGTAGATAGAGAGAAAGAGAGAGTAGACAGAGAGAAAGAGAGAGAGAGAGTAGACAGAAAGATAGAGAGTAGACAGAGAGACAGAGAGAGGAGAGAGAGAGAGAGTAGATAGAGGTAGAGAGAAAGAGAGAGAGTAGACAGAGAGATAGAGAGAGAGAGAGATAGAGCGAAAGAGAGAGAGTAGACAGAGAGATAGAGAGAGAGTAGAGAGAGAGAGTGAAGATAGAGAGACAGTGAGAAAGAAAGGGAGTAGACAGAGAGATAGAGTGAGAGAGTTGATAGAGATAGATAGAGACAAAGAGACAGAGTAGACAGAGAGATAGAGAGAGTTAGAGAGATAGAGAGAGAGAGAAAGAGAGAGAAGATAGAGAGAAAGAGAGAGTTGGAGAGATAGAGAGTAGATAGAGAGAGTAGATAGAGAGAGAGAGAGAGAGAGCAGACAGAGAGATAGAGAGAGTGAGATAGAGAGTGGATAGAGAGAAAGAGGGAGTAGATAGAGAGATAGAGAGAGAGAGAGTAGATCGAGAGAAAGAGAGTTAGAGAGATAGAGAGTAGATCGAGAGGAAGAGAGAGTAGATCGAGATAGAGAGAGAGAAAGAGAGAGGAGATAGAGAGAGAGAGCGAGAGAGTAGATAGAGAGAAAGAGAGAGTTAGAGAGAAAGAGAGAGTAGATATAGAGAGAGAGTAGATAGAGAGAGATAGAGAGAAAGAGAGAGCAGATAGAGAGAGAAAGAGAGAGTTAGAGAGATAGAGAGTAGATAGAGAGAAAGAGAGAGTAGATAGAGAGAGATAGAGAGAAAGAGAGAGTAGATAGAGAGTAGATGGAGAGAAAGAGAAAGTTAGAGAAATAGAGAGTAGATAGAGAGAAAGAGAGAGTAGATAGAGATAGAGAGAGAGAAAGAGAGAGTAGACAGAGAAATAGAGAGACAGAGAGAGTAGAGAGACAGAGAGAGTAGATAGAGGTAGAGAGAAAGAGGGAGAGTAGGCAGAGAGATAGAGAGAGAGAGTAGATCGAGAGTAGATAGAGAAATAGAGAGGAAGAGAGAGAGTAGACAGAGAGATAAAGAGAGAGAGAGTAGACAGGGAGATAGAGAGGAGATAGAGAGAGAGAAAGAGAGAGTAGACAGAGAGAGAGAGAGAGTAGCTAGAGAGAGATCGAGAGAAAGAGAGAGTCGATAGAGATAGAGAGTAGATAGAGAGAAAGAAAGATAGAGAGTAGATACAGAGAAAGAGAGAGTAGATAGAGAGAGAGAGAGAGCAGCTAGAGAGAGATAGAGAGAAAGAGTGCAGCTAGAGAGAAAGAGAGAGTCGATAGAGATAGACAGTAGATAGAGAGAAAGAAAGATAGAAAGTAGATACAGAGAAAGAGAGAGTAGATAGAGAGAGAGAAAGAGACAGTAGACAGAGAGAGAGAGAGGAGAAAGAGAGAGTTAGAGAGAAAGAGAGAGTATATAGAGAGAGGGAGTAGATAGTGAGCAGATAGAGATGGAGAGAGAGAAAGAGAGAGAGAGAGTAGATGGAGAGAAAGAGAGTTAGAGAGATAGAGAGTAGATTGAGAGAAAGAGAGAGGAGATAGAGAGATAGAGAGAGAGAGAGTAGATAGAGAGAAAGAGAGATAGAGAGTAGATAGAAAGATAGAGAGTAGATAGAGAGAGAGAGAGAGTAGATAGAGAGAGAGAGAAAGAGAGAGTTAGAGAGATAGAGAGTAGATAGAGAGAAAGAGAGAGTAGATAGAGAGAGATAGAGAGAAAGAGAGAGTAGACCGAGAGAGAGAGAGAGAGTAGATAAGGAGAAAGATAGTGTTAGAGAGAAAGAGAGAGCAGATAGAGATAGAGGGAGAGTAAGAGAGAGTAGACAGAGAGATAGAGAGAGAGAGTTGATAGAGATAGAGAGAAAGAGAGAGTAGACAGAGATAGAGAGAGAGAGAGTAGACAGAGAGACAGTGAGTCGAGAGAGAGATAGAGAGTAGATAGAGAGAAAGAGAGAGTAGACAGAGAGCTCGAGAGAGAGAGAGTAGACAGGTAGATAGAGATAGATAGAGCGAAAGAGAGAGTAGATAGAGATAGAGAGAGAAAGAGAGAGAGTAGAGAGAGAGAGATAGAGAGTTGATTAAGAGAGATAGAGAGAAAGAGAGAGTAGATAGAGATAGAGAGAGAAAGAGAGAGAGTAGACAGAGAGAGAGAGAGAGTAGATAGAGAGAAAGAGAGAGTTAGAGAGGAAGAGAGAGTAGATGGAGAGAGAGAGTAGATAGAGAGTAGATAGAGAGAAAGAGAGAGTAGACAGAGAGAGAGAGAGAGTAGACAGAGAGAGAGAGAGTAGATAGAGAGAAAGAGAGAGTTAGAGAGAAAGAGAGAGTAGATGGAGAGAGAGAGTAGATAGAGAGTAGATGGAGAGAGAGAGTAGATAGAGAGTAGATAGAGAGAAAGAGAGAGTAGACAGAGAGAGAGAGAGAGTCGATAGAGAGAAAGAGAGAGTAGATAGAGAGTAGATAGAGATAGAGAGAGAGAAAGAGAGAGTAGACAAAGGGATAGAGAGAGAGAGAGAGAGAGAGAGAGAGAGAGTAGATACAGAGAAAGAGAGAGTAGATAGAGAGATAGAGAGAGAGAGATGAGATAGAGAGAAAGAGAGTTAGAGAGATAGAGAGTAGATAGAGAGAAAGAGAGTAGATAGAGAGAAAGAGAGATAGAGAGTAGAGAGAGAGAAAGAGAGAGGAGATAGAGATAGAGAGAGAGAAAGAGAGAGTAGATAGAGAGAGAGAAAGAGAGAGAAAGAGAGAGAGTAGATAGAGAAAGAGAGAGTAGATAGAGAGAGAGAGTAGATCGAGAGATAGAGAGAGAGAGAGTAGATAGAGATAAGAGAGAGTAGATAGAGAGAGAGAGAGTTAGAGATATAGAGAGTAGATATAGAGAAAGAGAGAGTAGATAGAGATAGAGAGAGAGAGAGAGAGAGTAGACAGAGAGATGGGAGAGAGAGAAAGAGAGAGATAGAGAGTAGATAGAGAGAAAGAGAGAGTAGATAGAGAGAGAGAGAGTAGATAGAGAGAAAGAGAGTTAGAGAGATAGAGAGTAGATAGAGATAGAGAGTAGATAGAGATAGAGAGAGAGAAAGAGAGAGTAGACCGAGAGAGAGAGAGAGTAGATAGAGAGAAAGAGAGAGTTAGAGAGTAGATAGACAGAAAGAGACAGTAGATAGAGATGGAGAGAGAGAAAGAGAGATAGAGAGGAGATAGAGAGAGAGAGAGAGTAGATAGAGAGAAAGAGAGAGTTAGAGAGATAGAGAGTAGATAGAGAGAAAGAGAGAGTAGATGGAGATAGAGACAGACAAAGAGAGAGAGTAGACAGAGAGATAGATAGAGAGAGAGAGAGAGTAGACAGAGAGTTAGAGAGAGAGAGAGAGAAAGAGAGAGTAGACAGAGAGGTAGAGAGAGAGAGAGAGTAGACAGAGAGAAAGAGAGTTCGAGAGATAGCGGGTAGATAGAGAGAAAGAGAGAGTAGATAGAGAGAGCAGACAGAGAGATGGAGAGAGAGAGAGAAAGAGAGAGATAGAGAGATAGAGAGTAGATAGTGAGAGTAGATAGACAGTAGATATAGAGAGAAAGAAAGAGAGAGTAGACAGAGAGATATAGAGAGAGAGATAGAGTAGATAGAGAGTAGATAGAGAAATAGAGAGGAAGAGAGAGAGTAGACAGAGAGATAAAGAGAGAGAGAGTAGACAGGGAGATCGAGAGCAGATAGAGATAGATAGAGAGAAAGAGAGAGTAGACAGAGAGATAGAGAGAGAGAGAGTAGACAGAGAGATAGAGAGTAGATAGAGATAAATAGAGAGAAAGAGAGAGAGTAGAAAGAGAGATAGATAGAGAGAGAGAGTAGACAGAGAGATAGAGAGTAGACAGAGAGATAGAGAGTAGACAGAGAGATAGATAGAGAGAGAGAGAGAGTAGATAGAGATAGCTAGAGAGAAAGAGAGAGTCGATAGAGATAGACAGTAGATAGAGAGAAAGAAAGATAGAAAGTAGATACAGAGAAAGAGAGAGTAGATAGAGAGAGAGAAAGAGACAGTAGACAGAGAGAGAGAGAGGAGAAAGAGAGAGTTAGAGAGAAAGAGAGAGTATATAGAGAGAGGGAGTAGATAGTGAGCAGATAGAGATGGAGAGAGAGAAAGAGAGAGAGAGAGTAGATGGAGAGAAAGAGAGTTAGAGAGATAGAGAGTAGATTGAGAGAAAGAGAGAGGAGATAGAGAGATAGAGAGAGAGAGAGTAGATAGAGAGAAAGAGAGATAGAGAGTAGATAGAAAGATAGAGAGTAGATAGAGAGAGAGAGAGAGTAGATAGAGAGAGAGAGAAAGAGAGAGTTAGAGAGATAGAGAGTAGATAGAGAGAAAGAGAGAGTAGATAGAGAGAGATAGAGAGAAAGAGAGAGTAGACCGAGAGAGAGAGAGAGAGTAGATAAGGAGAAAGATAGTGTTAGAGAGAAAGAGAGAGCAGATAGAGATAGAGGGAGAGTAAGAGAGAGTAGACAGAGAGATAGAGAGAGAGAGTTGATAGAGATAGAGAGAAAGAGAGAGTAGACAGAGATAGTGAGAGAGAGAGTAGACAGAGAGACAGTGAGTCGAGAGAGAGATAGAGAGTAGATAGAGAGAAAGAGAGAGTAGACAGAGAGCTCGAGAGAGAGAGAGTAGACAGGTAGATAGAGATAGATAGAGCGAAAGAGAGAGTAGATAGAGATAGAGAGAGAAAGAGAGAGAGTAGAGAGAGAGAGATAGAGAGTTGATTAAGAGAGATAGAGAGAAAGAGAGAGTAGATAGAGATAGAGAGAGAAAGAGAGAGAGTAGACAGAGAGAGAGAGAGAGTAGATAGAGAGAAAGAGAGAGTTAGAGAGGAAGAGAGAGTAGATGGAGAGAGAGAGTAGATAGAGAGTAGATAGAGAGAAAGAGAGAGTAGACAGAGAGAGAGAGAGAGTAGACAGAGAGAGAGAGAGTAGATAGAGAGAAAGAGAGAGTTAGAGAGAAAGAGAGAGTAGATGGAGAGAGAGAGTAGATAGAGAGTAGATGGAGAGAGAGAGTAGATAGAGAGTAGATAGAGAGAAAGAGAGAGTAGACAGAGAGAGAGAGAGAGTCGATAGAGAGAAAGAGAGAGTAGATAGAGAGTAGATAGAGATAGAGAGAGAGAAAGAGAGAGTAGACAAAGGGATAGAGAGAGAGAGAGAGAGAGAGAGAGAGAGAGTAGATACAGAGAAAGAGAGAGTAGATAGAGAGATAGAGAGAGAGAGATGAGATAGAGAGAAAGAGAGTTAGAGAGATAGAGAGTAGATAGAGAGAAAGAGAGTAGATAGAGAGAAAGAGAGATAGAGAGTAGAGAGAGAGAAAGAGAGAGGAGATAGAGATAGAGAGAGAGAAAGAGAGAGTAGATAGAGAGAGAGAAAGAGAGAGAAAGAGAGAGAGTAGATAGAGAAAGAGAGAGTAGATAGAGAGAGAGAGTAGATCGAGAGATAGAGAGAGAGAGAGTAGATAGAGATAAGAGAGAGTAGATAGAGAGAGAGAGAGTTAGAGATATAGAGAGTAGATATAGAGAAAGAGAGAGTAGATAGAGATAGAGAGAGAGAGAGAGAGAGTAGACAGAGAGATGGGAGAGAGAGAAAGAGAGAGATAGAGAGTAGATAGAGAGAAAGAGAGAGTAGATAGAGAGAGAGAGAGTAGATAGAGAGAAAGAGAGTTAGAGAGATAGAGAGTAGATAGAGATAGAGAGTAGATAGAGATAGAGAGAGAGAAAGAGAGAGTAGACCGAGAGAGAGAGAGAGTAGATAGAGAGAAAGAGAGAGTTAGAGAGTAGATAGACAGAAAGAGACAGTAGATAGAGATGGAGAGAGAGAAAGAGAGATAGAGAGGAGATAGAGAGAGAGAGAGAGTAGATAGAGAGAAAGAGAGAGTTAGAGAGATAGAGAGTAGATAGAGAGAAAGAGAGAGTAGATGGAGATAGAGACAGACAAAGAGAGAGAGTAGACAGAGAGATAGATAGAGAGAGAGAGAGAGTAGACAGAGAGTTAGAGAGAGAGAGAGAGAAAGAGAGAGTAGACAGAGAGGTAGAGAGAGAGAGAGAGTAGACAGAGAGAAAGAGAGTTCGAGAGATAGCGGGTAGATAGAGAGAAAGAGAGAGTAGATAGAGAGAGCAGACAGAGAGATGGAGAGAGAGAGAGAAAGAGAGAGATAGAGAGATAGAGAGTAGATAGTGAGAGTAGATAGACAGTAGATATAGAGAGAAAGAAAGAGAGAGTAGACAGAGAGATATAGAGAGAGAGATAGAGTAGATAGAGAGTAGATAGAGAAATAGAGAGGAAGAGAGAGAGTAGACAGAGAGATAAAGAGAGAGAGAGTAGACAGGGAGATCGAGAGCAGATAGAGATAGATAGAGAGAAAGAGAGAGTAGACAGAGAGATAGAGAGAGAGAGAGTAGACAGAGAGATAGAGAGTAGATAGAGATAAATAGAGAGAAAGAGAGAGAGTAGAAAGAGAGATAGATAGAGAGAGAGAGTAGACAGAGAGATAGAGAGTAGACAGAGAGATAGAGAGTAGACAGAGAGATAGATAGAGAGAGAGAGAGAGTAGATAGAGATAGATAGAGAGAAAGAGAGAGTAGATAGAGAGAGAGTAGACAGAGAGATAGAGAGTAGATAGAGATAAATAGAGAGAAAGAGAGAGTAGAAAGAGAGATAGATAGAGAGAGAGAGTAGACAGAGAGATAGAGAGTAGATAGAGAGAAAGAGAGAGTAGACAGAGAGAAAGAGAGAGAGAGAGTAGACAGAAAGATAGAGAGTAGACAGAGAGACAGAGAGAGGAGAGAGAGAGAGAGTAGATAGAGGTAGAGAGAAAGAGAGAGAGTAGACAGAGAGATAGAGAGAGAGAGAGATAGAGCGAAAGAGAGAGAGTAGACAGAGAGATAGAGAGAGAGTAGAGAGAGAGAGTGAAGATAGAGAGACAGTGAGAAAGAAAGGGAGTAGACAGAGAGATAGAGTGAGAGAGTTGATAGAGATAGATAGAGACAAAGAGACAGAGTAGACAGAGAGATAGAGAGAGTTAGAGAGATAGAGAGAGAGAGAAAGAGAGAGAAGATAGAGAGAAAGAGAGAGTTGGAGAGATAGAGAGTAGATAGAGAGAGTAGATAGAGAGAGAGAGAGAGAGAGCAGACAGAGAGATAGAGAGAGTGAGATAGAGAGTGGATAGAGAGAAAGAGGGAGTAGATAGAGAGATAGAGAGAGAGAGAGTAGATCGAGAGAAAGAGAGTTAGAGAGATAGAGAGTAGATCGAGAGGAAGAGAGAGTAGATCGAGATAGAGAGAGAGAAAGAGAGAGGAGATAGAGAGAGAGAGCGAGAGAGTAGATAGAGAGAAAGAGAGAGTTAGAGAGAAAGAGAGAGTAGATATAGAGAGAGAGTAGATAGAGAGAGATAGAGAGAAAGAGAGAGCAGATAGAGAGAGAAAGAGAGAGTTAGAGAGATAGAGAGTAGATAGAGAGAAAGAGAGAGTAGATAGAGAGAGATAGAGAGAAAGAGAGAGTAGATAGAGAGTAGATGGAGAGAAAGAGAAAGTTAGAGAAATAGAGAGTAGATAGAGAGAAAGAGAGAGTAGATAGAGATAGAGAGAGAGAAAGAGAGAGTAGACAGAGAAATAGAGAGACAGAGAGAGTAGAGAGACAGAGAGAGTAGATAGAGGTAGAGAGAAAGAGGGAGAGTAGGCAGAGAGATAGAGAGAGAGAGTAGATCGAGAGTAGATAGAGAAATAGAGAGGAAGAGAGAGAGTAGACAGAGAGATAAAGAGAGAGAGAGTAGACAGGGAGATAGAGAGGAGATAGAGAGAGAGAAAGAGAGAGTAGACAGAGAGAGAGAGAGAGTAGCTAGAGAGAGATCGAGAGAAAGAGAGAGTCGATAGAGATAGAGAGTAGATAGAGAGAAAGAAAGATAGAGAGTAGATACAGAGAAAGAGAGAGTAGATAGAGAGAGAGAAAGAGACAGTAGACAGAGAGAGAGAGAGTAGACAGACAGAAAGAGAGAGTTAGAGAGAAAGAGAGAGGAGATGGAGAGAGAGAGTAGATAGAGAGTAGATGGAGAGAAAGAGAGAGTAGACAGAGAGAGAGAGAGAGAATAGATAGAGAGAAAGAGAGAGTAGATAGAGAGTAGATAGAGAGAGAGAGTAGACAGAGAGATAGAGAGCAGATAGAGATAGAGAGAGAGAAAGAGAGAGTAGACAGAGAGAGAGAGAGAGCAGCTAGAGAGAGATAGAGAGAAAGAGAGAGTCGATAGAGATACACAGTAGATAGAGAGAAAGAAAGATAGAAAGTAGATACAGAGAAAGAGAGAGTAGATAGAGAGAGAGAAAGAGACAGTAGACAGAGAGAGAGTAGATAGAGAGAAAGAGAGAGTTAGAGAGAAAGAGAGAGTATATAGAGAGAGGGAGTAGATAGTGAGCAGATAGAGATGGAGAGAGAGAAAGAGAGAGAGAGTAGCTGGAGAGAAAGAGAGTTACAGAGATAGAGGGTAGATTGAGAGAAAGAGAGAGTAGATAGAGAGATAGAGAGAGAGAGAGTAGATAGAGAGAAAGAGAGATAGAGAGTAGATAGAAAGATAGAGAGTAGATAGAGAGAAAGAGAGAGCAGATAGAGATAGAGAGAAAGAGAGAGTAGACAGAGAGAGAGAGAGAGAGTAGATAGGGAGAAGGAGAGAGCAGATAGAGATAGAGAGAAAGAGAGAGTAGACAGAGAGAGAGACAGAGAGAGAGAGAGTAGATAGAGAGAAAGATAGTGTTAGAGAGAAAGAGAGAGCAGATAGAGATAGAGGGAGAGTCAGAGAGAGTAGACAGAGAGATGGAGAGAGAGAGTTGATAGAGATAGAGAGAAAGAGAGAGTAGACAGAGAGATAGAGAGAGAGAGAGTAGACAGAGAGACAGTGAGTCGAGAGATAGATAGAGAGTAGATAGAGAGAAAGAGAGAGTAGACAGAGAGCTCGAGAGAGTAGAGAGAGAGAGAGTAGACAGAGAGATAGAGAGAGTAGATAGAGAGACAGAGAGAAAGAGAGAGAGTAGACAGAGAGATAGAGAGAGAGAGAGAGTAGACAGAGAGATAGAGAGTAGATAGAGATAGATAGAGCGAAAGAGTGAGTAGATAGAGAGAGAAAGAGAGAGAGTAGAGAGAGAGTAGATAGAGATAGAGAGAGTAAGAGAGAGAGTAGACAGAGAGAGAGAGAGAGTAGATAGAGAGAAAGAGAGAGTAGATGGAGAGAGACAGTAGATAGAGATATATAGAGAGAAAGAGAGAGAGTAGACAGAGAGATAGATAGAGAGAGAGCAGACAGAGAGATAGAGAGTAGATGGAGAGAGATAGGGAGAAAGAGAGAGTAGACAGAGAGAAAGAGAGAGAGAGAGTAGACAGAGAGATAGAGAGTAGACAGAGAGATGGAGAGACAGAGAGAGCAGAGAGAGAGAGAGAGTAGATAGAGGTAGAGAGAAAGAGGGAGAGTAGGCAGAGAGATAGAGAGAGAGAGTAGATCGAGAGTAGATAGAGAGAGAGAAAGAGACAGTAGACAGAGAGAGAGTAGATAGAGAGAAAGAGAGAGTTAGAGAGAAAGAGAGAGTATATAGAGAGAGGGAGTAGATAGTGAGCATATAGAGATGGAGAGAGAGAAAGAGAGAGAGAGTAGCTGGAGAGAAAGAGAGTTACAGAGATAGAGGGTAGATTGAGAGAAAGAGAGAGTAGATAGAGAGATAGAGAGAGAGAGAGTCGATAGAGAGAAAGAGAGATAGAGAGTAGATAGAAAGATAGAGAGTAGATAGAGAGAAAGAGAGAGCAGATAGAGAAAAAGAGAGAGTAGACAGAGAGAGAGAGAGAGTAGATAGAGAGAAAGAGAGAGTAGACAGAGAGAGAGACAGAGAGAGAGAGAGTAGATAGAGAGAAAGATAGTGTTAGAGAGAAAGAGAGAGCAGATAGAGATAGAGGGAGAGTCAGAGAGAGAAGACAGAGAGATAGAGAGAGAGAGTTGATAGAGATAGAGAGAAAGAGAGAGTAGACAGAGAGATAGTGAGAGAGAGAGTAGACAGAGAGACAGTGAGTCGAGAGATAGATAGAGAGTAGATAGAGAGAAAGAGAGAGTAGACAGAGAGCTCGAGAGAGTAGAGAGAGAGAGAGTAGACAGAGAGATAGAGAGAGAGTAGATAGAGAGACAGAGAGAAAGAGAGAGAGTAGACAGAGAGATAGAGAGTAGATAGAGATAGATAGAGCGAAAGAGTGAGTAGATAGAGAGAGAAAGAGAGAGAGTAGATAGAGATAGAGAGAGTAAGAGAGAGAGTAGACAGAGAGAGAGAGAGTAGATAGAGAGAAAGAGAGAGTAGATGGAGAGAGACAGTAGATAGAGATATATAGAGAGAAAGAGAGAGAGTAGACAGAGAGATAGATAGAGAGAGAGCAGACAGAGAGATAGAGAGTAGATGGAGAGAGATAGGGAGAAAGAGAGAGTAGACAGAGAGAAAGAGAGAGAGAGAGTAGACAGAGAGATAGAGAGTAGACAGAGAGATAGAGAGACAGACAGAGTAGAGAGACAGAGAGAGTAGAGAGAGAGTAGATAGAGAGATAGAGAGAAAGAGAGAGAGTGGACAGAGAGATAGAGATAGAGAGTAGATAGAGATATATAGAGAGAAAGAGAGAGAGAAGACAGAGAGATAGATAGAGAGAGGGCAGACAGAGAGATAGAGAGTAGATGGAGAGAGATAGGGAGAAAGAGAGAGTAGACAGAGAGAAAGAGAGAGAGAGAGTAGACAGAGAGATAGAGAGTAGACAGAGAGATAGAGAGACAGACAGAGTAGAGAGACAGAGAGAGTAGAGAGAGAGTAGATAGAGAGATAGAGAGAGAGAGTAGAGAGAGAGTAGATAGAGAGATAGAGAGAAAGAGAGAGAGTGGACAGAGAGATAGAGAGAGAGAGTAGACAGAGAGATAGAGAGCAGATGGAGTGAAAGAGAGAGAGTAGACAGAGAGATAGATAGAGAGAGAGAGTAGACAGAGAGATAGAGAGAGAGTAGAGGGAGAGAGTGAAGATAGAGAGACAGTGAGAAAGAAAGGGAGTAGACAGAGAGATAGAGTGAGAGCAGATAGAGATAGATAGAGACAAAGAGAGAGAGTAGACAGAGAGATAGAGAGAGTTAGAGAGAGAGAGAGTAGATAGAGAGAGAAAGAGAGAGAAGATAGAGAGAAAGAGAGAGTTAGAGATAGAGTAGATAGAGAGAGTAGATAGAGATGGAGAGAGAGCGAGAGTAGACAGAGAGATAGAGAGAGTGAGATAGAGAGTAGATAGAGAGAAAGAGAGAGAGTGGACAGAGAGATAGAGAGAGAGAGTAGACAGAGAGATAGAGAGCAGATGGAGTGAAAGAGAGAGAGTAGACAGAGAGATAGATAGAGAGAGAGAGTAGACAGAGAGATAGAGAGAGAGTAGAGAGAGAGAGTGAAGATAGAGAGACAGTGAGAAAGAAAGGGAGTAGACAGAGAGATAGAGTGAGAGAGCAGATAGAGATAGATAGAGACAAAGAGAGAGAGTAGACAGAGAGATAGAGAGAGTTAGAGAGAGAGAGAGTAGATAGAGAGAGAAAGAGAGAGTTAGAGATAGAGTAGATAGAGAGAGTAGATAGAGATAGAGAGAGAGCGAGAGTAGACAGAGAGATAGAGAGAGAGTAGACAGAGAGATAGAGAGAGAGAGAGTAGACAGAGAGATAGAGAGTAGATAGAGATAAATAGAGAGAAAGAGAGAGAGTAGAAAGAGAGATAGATAGAGAGAGAGTAGACAGAGAGATAGAGAGTAGACAGAGAGAAAGAGAGAGAGAGAGTAGACAGAGAGAAAGAGAGAGAGAGAGTAGACAGAGAGATAGAGAGACAGAGAGAGTAGAGAGAGAGAGAGTAGATAGAGGTAGAGAGAAAGAGAGAGAGTAGACAGAGAGAGAGAGAGAAAGAGAGAGAGTAGACAGAGAGATAGAGAGAGAGTAGACAGAGAGATTGAGAGCAGATAGAGCGAAAGAGAGAGAGTAGACAGAGAGATAGAGAGAGAGTAGAGAGAGAGAGTGAAGATAGAGAGACAGTGAGAAAGAAAGGGAGTAGACAGAGAGATAGAGTGAGAGAGTTGATAGAGATAGATAGAGACAAAGAGAGAGAGTAGACTGAGAGATAGAGAGAGTTAGAGAGATAGAGAAAGAGAGAGAAGATAGAGAGAAAGAGAGAGTTGGAGAGATAGAGAGTAGATAGAGATAGAGAGAAAGAGAGAGTAGATAGAGAGATAGAGAGAGAGAGTAGATCGAGAGAAAGAGAGATAGAGAGTAGATCGAGAGAAAGAGAGAGTAGATTGAGATAGAGAGAGAGAAAGAGAGAGTAGATAGAGAGAGAGAGCGAGTAGATAGAGAGAAAGAGAGAGTTAGAGAGAGAGAGAGAGTAGATAGAGAGAGAGAGAGAAAGAGAGAGTTAGAGAGATAGAGAGTAGATAGAGAGAAAGAGAGAGTAGATAGAGAGATAGAGAGAAAGAGAGAGTAGACAGAGAAATAGAGAGACAGAGAGAGTAGAGAGACAGAGAGAGTAGATAGAGGTAGAGAGAAAGAGGGAGAGTAGACAGAGAGATAGAGAGAGAGAGTAGATAGAGAGTAGATAGAGAAATAGAGAGGAAGAGAGAGAGTAGACAGAGAGATAAAGAGAGAGAGTAGACAGGGAGATAGAGAGCAGATAGAGATAGATAGAGAGAGAGAAAGAGAGAGTAGCTAGAGAGAGATAGAGAGAAAGAGAGAGTCGATAGAGATAGAGAGTAGAAAGAGAGAAAGAAAGATAGAGAGTAGATACAGAGAGAGAGAGTAGATAGAGAGAGAGAAAGAGACAGTAGACAGAGAGAGAGTAGATCGAGAGAAAGAGAGAGTTAGAGAGAAAGAGAGAGTAGATGGAGAGAGAGAGTAGATAGAGAGTAGATAGAGATAAAGAGAGAGTAGACAGAGAGAGAGAGAGAGAGTAGGTAGAGAGAAAGAGAGAGTAGATAGAGAGTAGATAGAGATAGAGAGAGAGAGTAGACAGAGAGATAGAGAGCAGATAGAGATAGAGAGAGAGAAAGAGAGAGTAGACAGAGAGAGAGAGAGAGCAGCTAGAGAGAGATAGAGAGAGATAGAGAGAAAGAGAGCAGCTAGAGAGAAAGAGAGAGTCGATAGAGATAGACAGTAGATAGAGAGAAAGAAAGATAGAAAGTAGATACAGAGAAAGAGAGAGTAGATAGAGAGAGAGAAAGAGACAGTAGACAGAGAGAGAGAGAGGAGAAAGAGAGAGTTAGAGAGAAAGAGAGAGTATATAGAGAGAGGGAGTAGATAGTGAGCAGATAGAGATGGAGAGAGAGAAAGAGAGAGAGAGAGTAGATGGAGAGAAAGAGAGTTAGAGAGATAGAGAGTAGATTGAGAGAAAGAGAGAGGAGATAGAGAGATAGAGAGAGAGAGAGTAGATAGAGAGAAAGAGAGATAGAGAGTAGATAGAAAGATAGAGAGTAGATAGAGAGAAAGTGAGAGCAGATAGAGATAGAGAGAAAGAGAGAGTAGACAGAGAGAGAGAGAGAGAGTAGATAGGGAGAAAGATAGTGTTAGAGAGAAAGAGAGAGTAGACAGAGAGATAGAGAGAGAGAGTTGATAGAGATAGAGAGAAAGAGAGAGTAGACAGAGATAGAGAGAGAGAGAGTAGACAGAGAGACAGTGAGTCGAGAGAGAGAGAGTAGACAGAGAGACAGTGAGTCGAGAGAGAGATAGAGAGTAGATAGAGAGAAAGAGAGAGTAGACAGAGAGCTCGAGAGAGAGAGAGTAGACAGGTAGATAGAGATAGATAGAGCGAAAGAGAGAGTAGATAGAGATAGAGAGAGAAACAGAGAGAGTAGAGAGAGAGAGATAGAGAGTTGATTAAGAGAGTTAGAGAGAAAGAGAGAGTAGATAGAGATAGAGAGAGAAAGAGAGAGAGTAGACAGAGAGAGAGAGAGAGTAGATAGAGAGAAAGAGAGAGTTAGAGAGGAAGAGAGAGTAGATGGAGAGAGAGAGTAGATAGAGAGTAGATAGAGAGAAAGAGAGAGTAGATAGAGAGAGAGAGTAGATAGAGAGTAGATGGAGAGAGAGTGTAGATAGAGAGTAGATAGAGAGAAAGAGAGAGTAGACAGAGAGAGAGAGAGAGTCGATAGAGAGAAAGAGAGAGTAGATAGAGAGTAGATAGAGATAGAGAGAGAGAAAGAGAGAGTAGACAAAGGGATAGAGAGAAAGAGAGTTAGAGAGATAGAGAGTAGATAGAGAGAGAGTAGATAGAGAGAAAGAGAGATCGAGAGTAGAGAGAGAGAAAGAGAGAGGAGATAGAGATAGAGAGAGAGAAAGAGAGAGTAGACAGAGAGATAGAGAGAGAGAAAGAGAGAGATAGAGAGAGAGTAGATAGTGAAAGAGAGTAGATAGAGAGAGAGAGTAGATCGAGAGATAGAGAGAGAGAGAGTAGATAGAGAGAGAGTAGAGAGAGAGATAGAGAGAAAGAGAGAGTAGATAGAGAGAGAGAAAGAGAGAGATAGAGAGAGAGTAGATAGAGAAAGAGAGAGTAGATAGAGAAAGAGAGAGTAGATAGAGAGAGAGAGTAGATCGAGAGATAGAGAGAGAGAGAGTAGATAGAGAGAGAGTAGAGAGAGAGATAGAGATAAGAGAGAGTAGATAGAGAGAGAAAGAGTTAGAGATATAGAGAGTAGATATAGAGAAAGAGAGAGAGAGAGAGAGAGTAGACAGAGAGATGGGAGAGAGAGAAAGAGAGAGATAGAGAGTAGATAGAGAGAAAGAGAGAGTAGATAGAGAGAGAGAGAGTAGATAGAGAGAAAGAGAGTTAGAGAGATAGAGAGTAGATAGAGATAGAGAGTAGATAGAGATAGAGAGAGAGAAAGAGAGAGTAGACAGAGAGAGAGAGAGAGTAGATAGAGAGAAAGAGAGAGTTAGAGAGTAGATAGACAGAAAGAGACAGTAGATAGAGATGGAGAGAGAGAAAGAGAGAGAGAGAGGAGATAGAGAGATAGAGAGAGAGAGAGAGAGAGTAGATAGAGAGAAAGAGAGAATTAGAGAGATAGAGAGTAGATAGAGAGAAAGAGAGAGTAGATGGAGATAGAGACAGACAAAGAGAGAGAGTAGACAGAGAGATAGATAGAGAGAGAGAGAGTAGACAGAGAGTTAGAGAGAGAGAGAGAGAAAGAGAGAGTAGACAGAGAGGTAGAGAGAGAGAGAGTAGACAGAGAGAAAGAGAGTTCGAGAGATAGCGGGTAGATAGAGAGAAAGAGAGAGTAGATAGAGAGAGCAGACAGAGAGATGGAGAGAGAGAGAGAAAGAGAGAGATAGAGAGATAGAGAGTAGATAGAGAGAGTAGATAGACAGTAGATATTGAGAGAAAGAAAGAGAGAGTAGACAGAGAGATATAGAGAGAGAGATAGAGTAGATAGAGAGTAGATAGAGAAATAGAGAGGAAGAGAGAGAGTAGACAGAGAGATAAAGAGAGAGAGAGTAGACAGGGAGATAGAGAGCAGATAGAGATAGATAGAGAGAAAGAGAGAGTAGACAGAGAGATAGAGAGAGAGAGAGTAGACAGAGAGATAGAGAGTAGATAGAGATAAATAGAGAGATAGAGAGTAGATAGAGATAAATAGAGAGAAAGAGAGAGTAGAAAGAGAGATAGATAGAGAGAGAGAGTAGACAGAGAGATAGAGAGTAGATAGAGAGAAAGAGAGAGTAGACAGAGAGAAAGAGAGAGAGTAGACAGAAAGATAGAGAGTAGACAGAGAGACAGAGAGAGGAGAGAGAGAGAGAGTAGATAGAGGTAGAGAGAAAGAGAGAGAGTAGACAGAGAGATAGAGAGAGAGAGAGATAGAGCGAAAGAGAGAGAGTAGACAGAGAGATAGAGAGAGAGTAGAGAGAGAGAGTGAAGATAGAGAGACAGTGAGAAAGAAAGGGAGTAGACAGAGAGATAGAGTGAGAGAGTTGATAGAGATAGATAGAGACAAAGAGACAGAGTAGACAGAGAGATAGAGAGAGTTAGAGAGATAGAGAGAGAGAGAAAGAGAGAGAAGATAGAGAGAAAGAGAGAGTTGGAGAGATAGAGAGTAGATAGAGAGAGTAGATAGAGAGAGAGAGAGAGAGAGAGCAGACAGAGAGATAGAGAGAGTGAGATAGAGAGTGGATAGAGAGAAAGAGGGAGTAGATAGAGAGATAGAGAGAGAGAGAGTAGATCGAGAGAAAGAGAGTTAGAGAGATAGAGAGTAGATCGAGAGGAAGAGAGAGTAGATCGAGATAGAGAGAGAGAAAGAGAGAGTAGATAGAGAGAGAGAGAGAGAGTAGATAGAGAGAAAGAGAGAGTTAGAGAGAAAGAGAGAGTAGATAGAGAGAGAGTAGATAGAGATAGATAGAGAGAAAGAGAGAGTAGATAGAGAGAGAAAGAGAGAGTTAGAGAGATAGAGAGTAGATAGAGAGAAAGAGAGAGTAGATAGAGAGAGATAGAGAGAAAGAGAGAGTAGATAGAGAGAAAGAGAAAGTTAGAGAAATAGAGAGTAGATAGAGAGAAAGAGAGAGTAGATAGAGATAGAGAGAGAGAAAGAGAGAGTAGACAGAGAAATAGAGAGACAGAGAGAGTAGAGAGACAGAGAGAGTAGATAGAAGTAGAGAGAAAGAGGGAGAGTAGGCAGAGAGATAGAGAGAGAGAGTAGATCGAGAGTAGAAAGAGAAATAGAGAGGAAGAGAGAGAGTAGACAGAGAGATAAAGAGAGAGAGAGTAGACAGGGAGATAGAGAGTAGATAGAGATAGATAGAGAGAGAGAAAGAGAGAGTAGACAGAGAGAGAGAGTAGCTAGAGAGAGATAGAGAGAAAGAGAGAGTCGATAGAGATAGAGAGTAGATAGAGAGAAAGAAAGATAGAGAGTAGATACAGAGAAAGAGAGAGTAGATAGAGAGAGAGAAAGAGACAGTAGACAGAGAGAGAGAGAATAGACAGAGAGAAAGAGAGAGTTAGAGAGAAAGAGAGAGTAGATGGAGAGAGAGAGTAGATAGAGAGTAGATGGAGAGAAAGAGAGAGTAGATAGAGAGTAGATAGAGAGAGAGAGTAGACAGAGAGATAGAGAGCAGATAGAGATAGAGAGAGAGAAAGAGAGAGTAGACAGAGAGAGAGAGAGAGAGAGAGCAGCTAGAGAGAGATAGAGAGAAAGAGAGAGTCGATAGAGATAGACAGTAGATAGAGAGAAAGAAAGATAGAAAGTAGATACAGAGAAAGAGAGAGTAGATAGAGAGAGAGAAAGAGACAGTAGACAGAGAGAGAGTAGATTGAGAGAAAGAGAGAGTTAGAGAGAAAGAGAGAGTATATAGAGAGAGGGAGTAGATAGTGAGCAGATAGAGATGGAGAGAGAGAAAGAGAGAGAGAGTAGCTGGAGAGAAAGAGAGTTACAGAGATAGAGGGTAGATTGAGAGAAAGAGAGAGTAGATAGAGAGATAGAGTGAGAGAGAGTAGATAGAGAGAAAGAGAGATAGAGAGTAGATAGAAAGATAGAGAGTAGATAGAGAGAAAGAGAGAGCAGATAGAGATAGAGAGAAAGAGAGAGTAGACAGAGAGAGAGAGAGAGTAGATAGGGAGAAAGAGAGAGCAGATAGAGATAGAGAGAAAGAGAGAGTAGACAGAGAGAGAGACAGAGAGAGAGAGAGTAGATAGAGAGAAAGATAGTGTTAGAGAGAAAGAGAGAGCAGATAGAGATAGAGGGAGAGTCAGAGAGAGTAGACAGAGAGATGGAGAGAGAGAGTTGATAGAGATAGAGAGAAAGAGAGAGTAGACAGAGAGATAGAGAGAGAGAGAGTAGACAGAGAGACAGTGAGTCGAGAGATAGATAGAGAGTAGATAGAGAGAAAGAGAGAGTAGACAGAGAGCTCGAGAGAGTAGAGAGAGAGAGAGTAGACAGAGAGATAGAGAGAGAGTAGATAGAGAGACAGAGAGAAAGAGAGAGAGTAGACAGAGAGATAGAGAGAGAGAGAGTAGACAGAGAGATAGAGAGTAGATAGAGATAGATAGAGCGAAAGAGTGAGTAGATAGAGAGAGAAAGAGAGAGAGTAGAGAGAGAGTAGATAGAGATAGAGAGAGTAAGAGAGAGAGTAGACAGAGAGAGAGAGAGAGTAGATAGAGAGAAAGAGAGAGTAGATGGAGAGAGACAGTAGATAGAGATATATAGAGAGAAAGAGAGAGAGTAGACAGAGAGATAGATAGAGAGAGAGCAGACAGAGAGATAGAGAGTAGATGGAGAGAGAATGGGAGAAAGAGAGAGTAGACAGAGAGAAAGAGAGAGAGAGAGTAGACAGAGAGATAGAGAGGAGACAGAGAGATAGAGAGACAGAGAGAGCAGAGAGAGAGAGAGTAGATAGAGAGAGAGAAAGAGACAGTAGACAGAGAGAGAGTAGATAGAGAGAAAGAGAGAGTTAGAGAGAAAGAGAGAGTATATAGAGAGAGGGAGTAGATAGTGAGCAGATAGAGATGGAGAGAGAGAAAGAGAGAGAGAGCAGCTGGAGAGAAAGAGAGTTACAGAGATAGAGGGTAGATTGAGAGAAAGAGAGAGTAGATAGAGAGATAGAGAGAAAGAGAGAGTAGACAGAGAGAGAGAGAGAGAGTAGATAGGGAGAAAGATAGTGTTAGAGAGAAAGAGAGATCAGATAGAGATAGAGGGAGAGTAAGAGAGAGTAGACAGAGAGATAGAGAGAGAGAGTAGACAGAGAGACAGTGAGTCGAGAGAGAGATAGAGAGTAGATAGAGAGAAAGAGAGAGTAGATAGAGAGTAGATAGAGAGAGAGAGTAGACAGAGAGATAGAGAGCAGATAGAGATAGAGAGAGAGAAAGAGAGAGTAGACAGAGAGAGAGAGAGAGAGAGAGCAGCTAGAGAGAGATAGAGAGAAAGAGAGAGTCGATAGAGATAGACAGTAGATAGAGAGAAAGAAAGATAGAAAGTAGATACAGAGAAAGAGAGAGTAGATAGAGAGAGAGAAAGAGACAGTAGACAGAGAGAGAGTAGATTGAGAGAAAGAGAGAGTTAGAGAGAAAGAGAGAGTATATAGAGAGAGGGAGTAGATAGTGAGCAGATAGAGATGGAGAGAGAGAAAGAGAGAGAGAGTAGCTGGAGAGAAAGAGAGTTACAGAGATAGAGGGTAGATTGAGAGAAAGAGAGAGTAGATAGAGAGATAGAGAGAGAGAGAGTAGATAGAGAGAAAGAGAGATAGAGAGTAGATAGAAAGATAGAGTGTAGATAGAGAGAAATAGAGAGCAGATAGAGATAGAGAGAAAGAGAGAGTAGACAGAGAGAGAGAGAGAGTAGATAGGGAGAAAGAGAGAGCAGATAGAGATAGAGAGAAAGAGAGAGTAGACAGAGAGAGAGACAGAGAGAGAGAGAGTAGATAGAGAGAAAGATAGTGTTAGAGAGAAAGAGAGAGCAGATAGAGATAGAGGGAGAGTCAGAGAGAGTAGACAGAGAGATGGAGAGAGAGAGTTGATAGAGATAGAGAGAAAGAGAGAGTAGACAGAGAGATAGAGAGAGAGAGAGTAGACAGAGAGACAGTGAGTCGAGAGATAGATAGAGAGTAGATAGAGAGAAAGAGAGAGTAGACAGAGAGCTCGAGAGAGTAGAGAGAGAGAGAGTAGACAGAGAGATAGAGAGAGAGTAGATAGAGAGACAGAGAGAAAGAGAGAGAGTAGACAGAGAGATAGAGAGAGAGAGAGTAGACAGAGAGATAGAGAGTAGATAGAGATAGATAGAGCGAAAGAGTGAGTAGATAGAGAGAGAAAGAGAGAGAGTAGAGAGAGAGTAGATAGAGATAGAGAGAGTAAGAGAGAGAGTAGACAGAGAGAGAGAGAGTAGATAGAGAGAAAGAGAGAGTAGATGGAGAGAGACAGTAGATAGAGATATATAGAGAGAAAGAGAGAGAGTAGACAGAGAGATAGATAGAGAGAGAGCAGACAGAGAGATAGAGAGTAGATGGAGAGAGAATGGGAGAAAGAGAGAGTAGACAGAGAGAAAGAGAGAGAGAGAGTAGACAGAGAGATAGAGAGTAGACAGAGAGATAGAGAGACAGAGAGAGCAGAGAGAGAGAGAGTAGATAGAGAGAGAGAAAGAGACAGTAGACAGAGAGAGAGTAGATAGAGAGAAAGAGAGAGTTAGAGAGAAAGAGAGAGTATATAGAGAGAGGGAGTAGATAGTGAGCAGATAGAGATGGAGAGAGAGAAAGAGAGAGAGAGTAGCTGGAGAGAAAGAGAGTTACAGAGATAGAGGGTAGATTGAGAGAAAGAGAGAGTAGATAGAGAGATAGGGAGAAAGAGAGAGTAGACAGAGAGAGAGAGAGAGAGTAGATAGGGAGAAAGATAGTGTTAGAGAGAAAGAGAGAGCAGATAGAGATAGAGGGAGAGTAAGAGAGAGTAGACAGAGAGATAGAGAGAGAGAGTAGACAGAGAGACAGTGAGTCGAGAGAGAGATAGAGAGTAGATAGAGAGAAAGAGAGAGTAGACAGAGAGCTCGAGAGAGTAGAGAGAGAGAGAGAGTAGACAGAGAGAGTAGATAGAGAGACAGAGAGAAAGAAAGGGAGTAGACAGAGAGATAGAGTGAGAGAGGTGATAGAGATAGATAGAGACAAAGAGAGAGACTAGACTGAGAGATAGAGAGAGTTAGAGAGATAGAGAAAGAGAGAGAAGATAGAGAGAAAGAGAGAGTTGGAGAGATAGAGAGTAGATAGAGATAGAGAGAGAGAGAGCAGACAGAGAGATAGAGAGAGTGAGATAGAGAGTGGATAGAGAGAAAGAGAGAGTAGATAGAGAGATAGAGAGAGAGAGTAGATCGAGAGAAAGAGAGTTAGAGAGATAGAGAGTAGATCGAGAGAAAGAGAGAGTAGATCGAGTTAGAGAGAGAGAAAGAGAGAGTAGATAGAGAGAGAGAGCGAGTAGATAGAGAGAAAGAGAGAGTTAGAGAGAGAGAGAGAGTAGATAGAGAGAGAGAGAGAAAGAGAGAGTTAGAGAGATAGAGAGTAGAGAGAGAGAAAGAGAGAGTAGATAGAGAGAGATAGAGAGAAAGAGAGAGTAGATAGAGAGTAGATAGAGAGAAAGAGAAAGTTAGAGAGATAGAGAGTAGATAGAGAGAAAGAGAGAGTAGATAGAGATAGAGAGAGAGAAATAGAGAGTAGACAGAGAAATAGAGAGACAGAGAGAGTAGAGAGACAGAGAGAGTAGATAGAGATAGAGAGAAAGAGGGAGAGTAGACAGAGAGATAGAGAGAGAGAGTAGATAGAGAGTAGATAGAGAAATAGAGAGGAAGAGAGAGAGTAGACAGAGAGATAAAGAGAGAGAGAGTAGACAGGGAGATAGAGAGCAGATAGAGATAGATAGAGAGAGAGAAAGAGAGAGTAGACAGAGAGAGAGAGAGAGAGTAGCTAGAGAGAGATAGAGAGAAAGAGAGAGTCGATAGAGATAGAGAGTAGATAGAGAGAAAGAAAGATAGAGAGTAGATACAGAGAGAGAGAGTAGATAGAGAGAGAGAAAGAGACAGTAGACAGAGAGAGAGTAGATTGAGAGAAAGAGAGAGTTAGAGAGAAAGAGAGAGTAGATGGAGAGAGAGAGTAGATAGAGAGTAGATAGAGATAAAGAGAGAGTAGACAGAGAGAGAGAGAGAGAGAGTAGATAGAGAGTAGAGATAGAGAGAAGAGATAGAGAGAGAGAGTAGACAGAGAGATAGAGAGCAGATAGAGATAGAGAGAGAGAAAGAGAGAGTAGACAGAGAGAGAGAGAGAGAGCAGCTAGAGAGAGATAGAGAGAAAGAGAGCAGCTAGAGAGAAAGAGAGAGTCGATAGAGATAGACAGTAGATAGAGAGAAAGAAAGATAGAAAGTAGATACAGAGAAAGAGAGAGTAGATAGAGAGAGAGAAAGAGACAGTAGACAGAGAGAGAGAGAGGAGAAAGAGAGAGTTAGAGAGAAAGAGAGAGTATATAGAGAGAGGGAGTAGATAGTGAGCAGATAGAGATGGAGAGAGAGAAAGAGAGAGAGAGTAGATGGAGAGAAAGAGAGTTAGAGAGATAGAGAGTAGATTGAGAGAAAGAGAGAGGAGATAGAGAGATAGAGAGAGAGAGAGTAGATAGAGAGAAAGAGAGATAGAGAGTAGATAGAAAGATAGAGAGTAGATAGAGAGAAAGTGAGAGCAGATAGAGATAGAGAGAAAGAGAGAGTAGACAGAGAGAGAGAGAGAGAGTAGATAGGGAGAAAGATAGTGTTAGAGAGAAAGAGAGAGCAGATAGAGATAGAGGGAGAGTAAGAGAGAGTAGACAGAGAGATAGAGAGAGAGAGTTGATAGAGATAGAGAGAAAGAGAGAGTAGACAGAGATAGAGAGAGAGAGAGTAGACAGAGAGACAGTGAGTCGAGAGAGAGATAGAGAGTAGATAGAGAGAAAGAGAGAGTAGACAGAGAGCTCGAGAGATAAGAGAGAGACAGGTAGATAGAGACAGATAGAGCGAAAGAGAGAGTAGATAGAGATAGAGAGAGAAAGAGAGAGACTAGAGAGAGAGAGATAGAGAGTTGATTAAGAGAGATAGAGAGAAAGAGAGAGTAGATAGAGATAGAGAGAGAAAGAGAGAGAGTAGACAGAGAGAGAGAGAGAGAGTAGATAGAGAGAAAGAGAGAGTTAGAGAGGAAGAGAGAGTAGATGGAGAGAGAGAGTAGATAGAGAGTGGATAGAGAGAAAGAGAGAATAGACAGAGAGAGAGAGAGAGTAGACAGAGAGAGAGAGAGAGTAGATAGAGAGAAAGAGAGAGTTAGAGAGAAAGAGAGAGTAGATGGAGAGAGAGAGTAGATAGAGAGTAGATGGAGAGAGAGAGTAGATAGAGAGTAGATAGAGAGAAAGAGAGAGTAGACAGAGCGAGAGAGAGAGTCGATAGAGAGAAAGAGAGAGTAGATAGAGAGTAGATAGAGATAGAGAGAGAGAAAGAGAGAGTAGACAAAGGGATAGAGAGAGAGAGAGAGAGAGAGAGATAGAGAGTAGATACAGAGAAAGAGAGAGTAGATAGAGAGATAGAGAGAGAGAGACGAGATAGAGAGAAAGAGAGTTAGAGAGATAGAGAGTAGATAGAGAGAAAGAGAGTAGATAGAGAGAAAGAGAGATAGAGAGTAGAGAGAGAGAAAGAGAGAGGAGATAGAGATAGAGAGAGAGAAAGAGAGAGTAGACAGAGAGATAGAGAGAGAGAAAGAGAGAGATAGAGAGAGAGTAGATAGAGAAAGAGAGAGTAGATAGAGAGAGAGAGTAGATCGAGAGATAGAGAGAGAGAGAGTAGATAGAGAGAGAGTAGAGAGAGAGATAGAGAGAAAGAGAGAGTAGATAGAGAGAGAGAAAGAGAGAGATAGAGAGAGAGTAGATAGAGAAAGAGAGAGTAGATAGAGAGAGAGAGTAGATCGAGAGATAGAGAGAGAGAGAGTAGATAGAGAGAGAGTAGAGAGAGAGATAGAGAGAAAGAGAGAGTAGATAGAGATAAGAGAGAGTAGATAGAGAGAGAGAGAGTTAGAGATATAGAGAGTAGATATAGAGAAAGAGAGAGTAGATAGAGATAGAGAGAGAGAGAGAGAGTAGACAGAGAGTTGGGAGAGAGAGAAAGAGAGAGATTGAGAGTAGATAGAGAGAAAGAGAGAGTAGATAGAGAGAGAGAGAGTAGATAGAGAGAAAGAGAGTTAGAGAGATAGAGAGTAGATAGAGATAGAGAGTAGATAGAGATAGAGAGAGAGAAAGAGAGAGTAGACCGAGAGAGAGAGAGAGTAGATAGAGAGAAAGAGAGAGTTAGAGAGTAGATAGACAGAAAGAGACAGTAGATAGAGATGGAGAGAGAGAAAGAGAGAGAGAGAGAGGAGATAGAGAGAGAGAGAGAGTAGATAGAGAGAAAGAGAGAGTTAGAGAGATAGAGAGTAGATAGAGAGAAAGAGAGAGTAGATGGAGATGGAGACAGACAAAGAGAGAGAGTAGACAGAGAGATAGATAGAGAGAGAGAGAGTAGACAGAGAGTTAGAGAGAGAGAGAGAGAAAGAGAGAGTAGACAGAGAGGTAGAGAGAGAGAGAGAGTAGACAGAGAGAAAGAGAGTTCGAGAGATAGCGGGTAGATAGAGAGAAAGAGAGAGTAGATAGAGAGAGCAGACAGAGAGATGGAGAGAGAGAGAGAAAGAGAGAGATAGAGAGATAGAGAGTAGATAGAGAGAGTAGATAGACAGTAGATAGAGAAATAGAGAGGAAGAGAGAGAGTAGACAGAGAGATAAAGAGAGAGAGAGTAGACAGGGAGATCGAGAGCAGATAGAGATAGATAGAGAGAAAGAGAGAGTAGACAGAGAGATAGAGAGAGAGAGAGTAGACAGAGAGATAGAGAGTAGATAGAGATAAATAGAGAGAAAGAGAGACAGTAGAAAGAGAGATAGATAGAGAGAGAGAGTAGACAGAGAGAGAGAGTAGACAGAGAGAGAGAGAGTAGACAGAGAGATAGAGAGAGAGAGAGTAGATAGAGAGAAAGAGAGAGTTAGAGAGATAGAGAGTAGATAGAGAGAAAGAGAGAGTAGATGGAGATAGAGACAGACAAAGAGAGAGAGTAGACAGAGAGATAGATAGAGAGAGAGAGAGTAGACAGAGAGTTAGAGAGAGAGAGAGAAAGAGAGAGTAGACAGAGAGGTAGAGAGAGAGAGAGAGTAGACAGAGAGAAAGAGAGTTCGAGAGATAGCGGGTAGATAGAGAGAAAGAGAGAGTAGATAGAGAGAGCAGACAGAGAGATGGAGAGAGAGAGAGAAAGAGAGAGATAGAGAGATAGAGAGTAGATAGAGAAATAGAGAGGAAGAGAGAGAGTAGACAGAGAGATAAAGAGAGAGAGAGTAGACAGGGAGATAGAGAGCAGATAGAGATAGATAGAGAGAAAGAGAGAGTAGACAGAGAGATAGAGAGAGAGAGAGTAGACAGAGAGATAGAGAGTAGATAGAGATAAATAGAGAGAAAGAGAGAGAGTAGAAAGAGAGATAGATAGAGAGAGAGAGAGAGTAGACAGAGAGAGAGAGTAGACAGAGAGATAGAGAGTAGACAGAGAGATAGATAGAGAGAGAGAGAGAGTAGATAGAGAGATAGAGAGAGAGAGAGTAGATCGAGAGAAAGAGAGTGAGAGAGATAGAGAGTAGATCGAGAGGAAGAGAGAGTAGATCGAGATAGAGAGAGAGAAAGAGAGAGTAGATAGAGAGAGAGAGAGAGAGTAGATAGAGAGAAAGAGAGAGTTAGAGAGATAGAGAGTAGATAGAGAGAAAGAGAGAGTAGATGGAGATAGAGACAGACAAAGAGAGAGAGTAGACAGAGAGATAGATAGAGAGAGAGAGAGTAGACAGAGAGTTAGAGAGAGAGAGAGAGAAAGAGAGAGTAGTCAGAGAGGTAGAGAGAGAGAGAGAGTAGACAGAGAGAAAGAGAGTTCGAGAGATAGCGGGTAGATAGAGAGAAAGAGAGAGTAGATAGAGAGAGCAGACAGAGAGATGGAGAGAGAGAGAGAAAGAGAGAGACAGAGAGATAGAGAGTAGATAGAGAGAGTAGATAGACAGTAGATATAGAGAGAAAGAAAGAGAGAGTAGACAGAGAGATATAGAGAGAGAGAGAGAGTAGATAGAGAGTAGATAGAGAAATAGAGAGGAAGAGAGAGAGTAGACAGAGAGATAAAGAGAGAGAGAGTAGACAGGGAGATCGAGAGCAGATAGAGATAGATAGAGAGAGAGAGAGAGTAGACAGAGAGATAGAGAGTAGATAGAGATAAATAGAGAGAAAGAGAGACAGTAGAAAGAGAGATAGATAGAGAGAGAGTGTAGACAGAGAGAGAGAGTAGACAGAGAGAGAGAGAGTAGACAGAGAGATAGAGAGAGAGAGAGTAGATAGAGAGAAAGAGAGAGTTAGAGAGATAGAGAGTAGATAGAGAGAAAGAGAGAGTAGATGGAGATAGAGACAGACAAAGAGAGAGAGTAGACAGAGAGATAGATAGAGAGAGAGAGAGTAGACAGAGAGTTAGAGAGAGAGAGAGAAAGAGAGAGTAGACAGAGAGGTAGAGAGAGAGAGAGAGTAGACAGAGAGAAAGAGAGTTCGAGAGATAGCGGGTAGATAGAGAGAAAGAGAGAGTAGATAGAGAGAGCAGACAGAGAGATGGAGAGAGAGAGAGAAAGAGAGAGATAGAGAGATAGAGAGCAGATAGAGATAGATAGAGAGAAAGAGAGAGTAGACAGAGAGATAGAGAGAGAGAGTAGATAGAGATAAATAGAGAGAAAGAGAGAGAGTAGAAAGAGAGATAGATAGAGAGAGAGAGAGAGTAGACAGAGAGAGAGAGTAGACAGAGAGATAGATAGAGAGAGAGAGAGAGTAGATAGAGAGATAGAGAGAGAGAGAGTAGATCGAGAGAAAGAGAGTGAGAGAGATAGAGAGTAGATCGAGAGGAAGAGAGAGTAGATCGAGATAGAGAGAGAGAAAGAGAGAGTAGATAGAGAGAGAGAGAGAGTAGATAGAGAGAAAGAGAGAGTTAGAGAGAAAGAGAGAGTAGATAGAGAGAGAATAGATAGAGAGAGATAGAGAGAAAGAGAGAGTAGATAGAGAGAGAAAGAGAGAGTTAGAGAGATAGAGAGTAGATAGAGAGAAAGAGAGAGGAGATAGAGAGAGATAGAGAGAAAGAGAGAGTAGAAAGAGAGATAGATAGAGAGAGAGAGTAGACAGAGAGATAGAGAGTAGATAGAGAGAAAGAGAGAGTAGACAGAGAGAAAGAGAGAGAGGAGACAGAAAGATAGAGAGTAGACAGAGAGATAGAGTGAGAGAGTTGATAGAGATAGATAGAGACAAAGAGACAGAGTAGACAGAGAGATAGAGAGAGTTAGAGAGATAGAGAGAGAGAGAAAGAGAGAGAAGATAGAGAGAAAGAGAGAGTTGGAGAGATAGAGAGCAGATAGAGAGAGTAGATAGAGAGAGAGAGAGAGAGAGAGCAGACAGAGAGATAGAGAGAGTGAGATAGAGAGTGGATAGAGAGAAAGAGGGAGTAGATAGAGAGATAGAGAGAGAGAGAGTAGATCGAGAGAAAGAGAGTTAGAGAGATAGAGAGTAGATCGAGAGGAAGAGAGAGTAGATCGAGATAGAGAGAGAGAAAGAGAGAGTAGATAGAGAGAGAGAGAGAGAGTAGATAGAGAGAAAGAGAGAGTTAGAGAGAAAGAGAGAGTAGATAGAGAGAGAGTAGATAGAGAGAGATAGAGAGAAAGAGAGAGTAGATAGAGAGAGAAAGAGAGAGTTAGAGAGATAGAGAGTAGATAGAGAGAAAGAGAGAGTAGATAGAGAGAGATAGAGAGAAAGAGAGAGTAGATAGAGAGTAGATAGAGAGAAAGAGAAAGTTAGAGAAATAGAGAGTAGATAGAGAGAAAGAGAGAGTAGATAGAGATAGAGAGAGAGAAAGAGAGAGTAGACAGAGAAATAGAGAGACAGAGAGAGTAGAGAGACAGAGAGAGTAGATAGAGGTAGAGAGAAAGAGGGAGAGTAGGCAGAGAGATAGAGAGAGAGAGTAGATCGAGAGTAGATAGAGAAATAGAGAGGAAGAGAGAGAGTAGACAGAGAGATAAAGAGAGAGAGAGTAGACAGGGAGATAGAGAGCAGATAGAGATAGATAGAGAGAGAGAAAGAGAGAGTAGACAGAGAGAGAGAGTAGCTAGAGAGAGATAGAGAGAAAGAGAGAGTCGATAGAGATAGAGAGTAGATAGAGAGAAAGAAAGATAGAGAGTAGATACAGAGAAAGAGAGAGTAGATAGAGAGAGAGAAAGAGACAGTAGACAGAGAGAGAGAGAGTAGACAGAGAGAAAGAGAGAGTTAGAGAGAAAGAGAGAGTAGATGGAGAGAGAGAGTAGATAGAGAGTAGATGGAGAGAAAGAGAGAGTAGATAGAGAGTAGATAGAGAGAGAGAGTAGACAGAGAGATAGAGAGCAGATAGAGATAGAGAGAGAGAAAGAGAGAGTAGACAGAGAGAGAGAGAGAGAGAGAGCAGCTAGAGAGAGATAGAGAGAAAGAGAGAGTCGATAGAGATAGACAGTAGATAGAGAGAAAGAAAGATAGAAAGTAGATACAGAGAAAGAGAGAGTAGATAGAGAGAGAGAAAGAGACAGTAGACAGAGAGAGAGTAGATTGAGAGAAAGAGAGAGTTAGAGAGAAAGAGAGAGTATATAGAGAGAGGGAGTAGATAGTGAGCAGACAGAGATGGAGAGAGAGAAAGAGAGAGAGAGTAGCTGGAGAGAAAGAGAGTTACAGAGATAGAGGGTAGATTGAGAGAAAGAGAGAGTAGATAGAGAGATAGAGAGAGAGAGAGTAGATAGAGAGAAAGAGAGATAGAGAGTAGATAGAAAGATAGAGAGTAGATAGAGAGAAAGAGAGAGCAGATAGAGATAGAGAGAAAGAGAGAGTAGACAGAGAGAGAGAGAGAGTAGATAGGGAGAAAGAGAGAGCAGATAGAGATAGAGAGAAAGAGAGAGTAGACAGAGAGAGAGACAGAGAGAGAGAGAGTAGATAGAGAGAAAGATAGTGTTAGAGAGAAAGAGAGAGCAGATAGAGATAGAGGGAGAGTCAGAGAGAGTAGACAGAGAGATGGAGAGAGAGAGTTGATAGAGATAGAGAGAAAGAGAGAGTAGACAGAGAGATAGAGAGAGAGAGAGTAGACAGAGAGACAGTGAGTCGAGAGATAGATAGAGAGTAGATAGAGAGAAAGAGAGAGTAGACAGAGAGCTCGAGAGAGTAGACAGAGAGAGAGAGTAGACAGAGAGATAGAGAGTAGACAGAGAGATAGATAGAGAGAGAGAGAGAGTAGATAGAGATAGATAGAGAGAAAGAGAGAGTAGATAGAGAGAGAGTAGACAGAGAGATAGAGAGTAGATAGAGATAAATAGAGAGAAAGAGAGAGTAGAAAGAGAGATAGATAGAGAGAGAGAGTAGACAGAGAGATAGAGAGTAGATAGAGAGAAAGAGAGAGTAGACAGAGAGAAAGAGAGAGAGGAGACAGAAAGATAGAGAGTAGACAGAGAGACAGAGAGAGGAGAGAGAGAGAGAGAAAGAGAGAGTAGACAGAGAGAAAGAGAGAGAGAGAGTAGACAGAGAGATTGAGAGTAGACAGAGAGATAGAGAGGGAGAGAGTAGACATAGAGATAGAGAGTAGATAGAGATATATAGAGAGAAAGAGAGAGAGTAGACAGAGAGATAGATAGAGAGAGAGTAGACAGAGAGATAGAGAGTAGATAGAGAGAGATAGAGAGAAAGAGAGAGTAGTCAGAGAGAAAGAGAGAGAGAGAGTAGACAGAGAGATAGAGAGACAGAGAGAGTAGAGAGAGATTGAGTAGAGAGAGAGTAGATAGAGAGAGATTGAGTAGAGAGAGAGTAGATAGAGAGATAGAGAGAAAGAGAGAGAGTAGACAGAGAGATAGAGAGAGAGAGAGTAGACAGAGAGATAGAGAGCAGATAGAGCGAAAGAGACAGAGTAGACAGAGAGATAGATAGAGAGAGAGAGTAGACAGAGAGATAGAGAGAGGGTCGAGAGAGAGAGTGAAGATAGTGAGACAGTGAGAAAGAACGGGAGTAGACAGAGAGATAGAGTGAGAGAGCAGATAGAGATAGATAGAGACAAAGAGAGAGAGTAGACAGAGAGATAGAAAGAGTTAGAGAGAGAGAGGAGATAGAGATAGAGAGAAAGAGAGAGAAGATAGAGAGAAAGAGAGAGTTAGAGAGATAGAGATTAGATAGAGAGAGTAGATAGAGATAGAGAGAGAGCGAGAGTAGACAGAGAGATAGAGAGAGTGAGATAGAGAGTAGATAGAGAGAAAGAGAGAGTTAGATAGATAGAGAGTTGATAGAGAGAAAGAGAGAGTAGATAGAGATAGAGAGAAAGAGAGAGTAGACAGAGAGAGAGATAGAGAGTAGATAGAGAGAAAGAGAGAGTTAGAGAGAAAGAGAGAGCAGATAGAGATAGAGAGAGAGAAAGAGAGAGTAATCAGAGAGATAGAGAGAGAGAGAGAGTTGATAGAGATAGAGAGAATGAGAGAGTAGACAGAGAGATAGAGAGAGAGAGAGTAGACAGAGAGATAGTGAGTAGAGAGAGAGATAGAGAGTAGATAGAGAGAAAGAGAGAGTAGACAGAGAGCTGGAGAGAGTAGAGAGAGAGAGAGAGCAGACAGAGAGATCGAGAGAGTAGATAGAGAGACAGAGAGAAAGAGAGAGTAGACAGAGAGATAGAGAGAGAGAGAGTAGACAGAGAGCTAGAGAGTAGATAGAGATAGATAGAGCGAAAGAGAGAGAGTAGACAGAGAGATAGAGAGTAGTTAGAGAGAAAGAGAGAGTTAGAGAGAAAGAGAGAGTGTATAGAGAGAGGGAGTAGATAATGAGCAGATAGAGATAGAGAGAGAGAAAGAGACAGAGAGAGAGTAGATGGTGAGAAAGAGAGTTAGAGAGAGAGAGAGTAGATAGAGAGAAAGAGAGATAGAGAGTAGATAGAAAGATAGAGAGTAGATAGAGAGAAAGAGAGAGCAGATAGAGATAGAGAGAAAGAGAGAGTAGACAGAGAGAGAGAGTGAGAGAGAGTAGATAGAGAGAAAGATAGTGTTAGAGAGAAAGAGGGAGCAGATAGAGATGGAGAGAGAGTAAGAGAGAGGAGACAGAGAGATTGAGAGAGAGTTGATAGAGATAGAGAGAAAGAGAGAGTCGACCGAGAGATAGAGAGAGATAGAGAGTAGACAGAGAGACAGTGAGTCGAGAGAGAGGTAGAGAGTAGATAGAGATAAAGAGAGAGTAGACCGAGAGCTCGAGAGAGTAGAGAGAGAGAGTAGACAGAGAGATAGAGAGAGAGTAGATAGAGAGACAGAGAGAAAGAGAGAGAGTAGACAGAGAGATAGAGAGCGAGAGTAGACAGAGAGATAGAGAGTAGATAGAGATAGATAGAGCGAAAGAGAGAGAGTAGACAGAGAGATAGATAGAGAGAGTAGACAGAGAGATAGAGAGAGAGACAGTAGAGAGAGAGAGATAGAGAGAAAGAGAGAGTAGATAGAGATAGAGAGAGAAAGAGAGAGAGTAGACAGAGCGAGAGAGTAGATAGAGAGAAAGAGTGAGTTAGAGAGAAAGAGAGAGTAGATGGAGAGAGAGAGTAGATAGAGAGTAGATAGAGAGAAAGAGAGAGTAGACAGAGAGAGAGAGAGAGTAGATAGAGAGAAAGAGAGAGTCAGAGAGTAGAGAGATAAAGAGAGAGTAGATAGAGATAGAGAGAGTAGATAGAGAGTAGATAGAGATGGAGAGAGAGAAAGAGAGAGTAGACAAAGGGATAGAGAGAGAGAGAGAAAGAGAGATAGAGAGTAGATGCAGAGAAAGAGAGAGTAGATAGAGAGATAGAGAGAGAGAGACGTGATAGAGAGAAAGAGAGTTAGAGAGATAGAGTGTAGATAGAGAGAAAGAGAGTAGAGTGAGTTAGTAGAGAGAGAGAAAGAGGGATAGATAGCAGATAGAGAGAAAGAGAGAGTAGATAGAGATAGAGAGAAATAGAGAGTAGACAGAGAGAGAGAGAGTAGATAGAGAGAAAGAGAGATAGAGAGTAGATAGAGAGAAAGAGAGAGTAGATAGAGATAGAGAGAAAGAGAGAGTAGACAGAGAGAGAGAGAGAGTTGATAGTGAGTAGATAGAGATAGAGAGAGAGAAAGAGAGAGTAGACAGAGAGAGAGAGTAGATAGAGAGAAAGAGAGAGTTAGAGAGAAAGAGAGAGTAGATAGAGAGAGAGTAGATAGAGAGAGATAGAGAGAAAGAGTAGAGAGATAGAGAGTGAGAGAGATAGAGAGTAGATACAGAGAAACAGAGAGTAGATAGAGAGATAGAGAGAGAGAAAGAGAGAGTAGACAGAGAGAGAGAGAGAGAGAGAAAGAAAGAGAGAGTGAGAGAGATAGAGAGTAGATACAGAGAAACAGAGAGTAGATAGAGAGATAGAGAGAGAGAAAGAGAGAGTAGACAGAGAGAGAGAGAGAGAGAGAGTAGAGAGATAGAGAGTGAGAGAGATAGAGAGGAGATAGAGAGAGAGAGAGTAGATAGTGAGAAAGAGAGAGTTGGAGAGTAGATAGACAGAGAGAAGAGTAGACAGAGAGTTAGAGAGAGAGTAGATAGAGAGAAAGAGAGAGTAGATAGAGAGACAGAGGGAGATAGAGATAGAGAGTAGATAGAGAGAAAGTGAGAGTAGACAGAGAGATAGAGAGAGAGAGACGAGACAGAGAGAAAGAGAGTTTGAGAGATAGAGAGTAGATAGAGAGAAAGAGAGTAGAGAGAGAGAGTAGAGAGAGAGAAAGAGAGATCGATAGCAGATAGAGAGAAAGAGAGAGTAGATAGAGATAGAGAGAAATAGAGAGTAGACAGAGAGAGAGAGTAGATAGAGAGAAAGAGAGAGTTAGAGAGAAAGAGAGTAGATAGAGAGTAGATAGAGATAGAGAGGGAGAAAGAGAGAGTAGACAAAGAGATAGAGAGAGAGAGAAAGAGAGAGAGAGAGAAAGAGAGAGTGAGAGAGATAGAGAGTAGATACAGAGAAAGAGAGAGTAGATAGAGAGAGAGAGAGAGAGAAAGAGAGAGTAGACAGAGAGAGAGAGTAGAGAGAAAGAGAGTGAGAGAGATAGAGAGTAGATAGAGAGAGAGAGTAGATAGAGAGAAAGAGAGATAGAGAGTAGATAGAGAGAAAGAGAGTCCATCGAGATAGAGAGAGAGAGTAGACAGAGAGAGAGAAAGAGAGAGTAGATAGAGAGAAAGAGAGAGTAGGAGAGAAAGAGAGAGCAGATAGAGAGAGAGTAGACAGTGAGTAGATAGAGATAGAGAGAGAGAAAGAGAGAGTAGACAGAGAGAGGGAGAAAGAGAGAGTTAGAGAGAAAGAGAGAGTAGATAGAGAGAGATAGAGAGAAAGAGAGAGTAGATAGAGAGTAGATAGAGATAGACAGGGAGAAAGAGAGAGTAGAAAAAGAGATAGAGAGAGAGAGAAAGAGAGAGTGAGAGAGATAGACAGTAGATACAGAGAAAGAGAGAGTAGATAGAGAGAGAGAGACTAGATAGAGAGAAAGAGTTAGAGAGATAGAGAATAGATAGAGAGAAAGAGAGAGTAGATAGAGATAGAGAGAAAGAGAGAGTAGACAGAGAGAGAGAGAGTAAGAGTAGAGAGAAAGAGAGTTAGAGAGTTAGAGAGTAGATAGAGAGAAAGAGAGAGGAGATAGAGAGATAGAGAGAGAGAGTAGACAGAGAGAGGGAGAGAGTAGATCGAGAGAAAGAGAGAGTAGATAGAGAGAGAGAGAGAGAAAGAGAGAGTTATAGTGATAGAGAGTAGATAGAGAGAAAGAGAGACTAGAACGAGAGACAGATAGAGAGAGACTAGATAGAGATAAAGAGAGTTGGAGAGATAGATAGTAGATAGAGAGAAAGAGAGAGGAGATAGAGATAGAGAGAGAGAAAGAGAGAGTAGACAGAGAGAGAGAGAGAGTAGATAGAGAGAAAGAGAGAGTAGATAGAGATAGAGAGAGAGAGCAGACAGAGAGATGGAAAGAGAGAGATAGAGAGATAGAGAGTAGATAGAGAGAAAGAGAGAGTAGATAGAGAGTAGATATAGAGAGAAAGAAAGAGAGCTTAGACAGAGAGATATCGAGAGAGAGATAGAGTAGATAGAGAGAGATAGAGAGAAAGAGAGAGTAGATAGAGAGTAGATAGAGATAGAGAGAAAGAGAGAGTTAGAGAGATAGAGAGTAGATAGAGAGAAAGAGAGAGGAGATAGAGAGAGAGAGAGTAGATAGAGAGAAAGAGAGAGTAGATAGAGATAGAGAGAGAGAAAGAGAGAGTAGATAGAGATAGAGAGAGAGAAAGAGAGAGTAGACATAGAAATCGAGAGACAGAGAGAGTAGAGAGAGAGAGAGAGTAGACAGAGGTAGAGAGAAAGAGTGAGAGTAGACAGAGAGATAGAGAGAGAGAGTAGATAGAGAGCAGATAGAGAGATGGAGAGGAAGAGAGAGAGTAGACAGAGAGATAGAGAGAGACTGGACAGAAAGATAGAGAGCAGATAGAGATAGATAGAGCGAAAGAGAGAGAGTAGATAGAGAGATAGATAGAGAGAGAGAGTAGACAGAGAGAGTAGAGAGAGAGTAGATAGAGAGATAGAGAGAAAGAAAGAGAGTAGACAGAGGGATAGAGTGAGAGAGTAGATAGAGATAGATAGAGAGAAAGGGAGAGAATAGACAGAGAGAGAGAGTAGATAGAGATAGATAGAGAGAAAGAGAGAGTAGACAGAGAGATAGAGAGAGAAAGAGATAGAGAGAGAGATAGAGAGTACATAGAGAGAGATAGAGAGAAAGAGAGAGATAGAGAGAAAGAGAGATTAGACAGAGAGACAGAGAGAGATAGAGAGTAGATAGAGATAGTGAGCGAAAGAGAGAGTAGATAGAGAGAAAGAGAGAGTTCGAGAGATAGAGAGTAGATAGAGAGAAAGAGAGAGTAGATAGAGATAGAGAGAGACAAAGAGAGAGAGTAGACAGAGAGATAGATAGAGAGAGAGAGTAGATAGAGATAGATAGAGAGAAAGAGAGAGTAGACAGAGAGATGGAGAGAGAGAGTAGACAGAGAGATAGAGAGACAGAGACAGAGAGAGTAGAGAGAGAGAGAGAAAGAGAGAGTAGACAGAGAGAAAGAGAGAGAGAGAGTAGACAGAGAGCTAGAGAGTAGACAGAGAGATAGAGAGAGAGAGAGTAGACATAGAGATAGAGAGTAGATAGAGATATATAGAGAGAAAGAGAGAGAGTAGACAGAGAGATAGATAGAGAGAGAGTAGACAGAGAGATAGAGAGTAGATAGAGAGAGATAGAGAGAAAGAGAGAGTAGTCAGAGAGAAAGAGAGAGAGAGAGTAGACAGAGAGATAGAGAGACAGAGAGAGTAGAGAGAGATTGAGTAGAGAGAGAGTAGATAGAGAGAGATTGAGTAGAGAGAGAGTAGATAGAGAGATAGAGAGAAAGAGAGAGAGTAGACAGAGAGATAGAGAGAGAGAGAGAGTAGACAGAGAGATAGAGAGCAGATAGAGCGAAAGAGAGAGAGTAGACAGAGAGATAGATAGAGAGAGAGAGTAGACAGAGAGATAGAGAGAGAGAGAGTAGACAGAGAGATAGAGAGCTGATAGAGCGAAAGAGAGAGAGTAGACAGAGAGATAGATAGAGAGAGAGAGTAGACAGAGAGATAGAGAGAGTCGAGAGAGAGAGTGAAGATAGTGAGACAGTGAGAAAGAACGGGAGTAGACAGAGAGATAGAGTGAGAGAGCAGATAGAGATAGATAGAGACAAAGAGAGAGAGTAGACAGAGAGATAGAAAGAGTTAGAGAGAGAGAGGAGATAGAGATAGAGAGAAAGAGAGAGAAGATAGAGAGAAAGAGAGAGTTAGAGAGATAGAGATTAGATAGAGAGAGTAGATAGAGATAGAGAGAGAGCGAGAGTAGACAGAGAGATAGAGAGAGTGAGATAGAGAGTAGATAGAGAGAAAGAGAGAGTTAGAGAGATAGTGAGTAGATAGAGAGAAAGAGAGAGTAGGTAGAGCGTAGATATAGAGGGAAAGAAAGAGAGAGTAGACAGAGAGATATAGAGAGAGAGATAGAAAGATAGAGAGAAAGAGAGATTAGACAGAGAGACAGAGAGAGATAGAGAGTAGATAGAGATAGTGAGCGAAAGAGAGAGTAGATAGAGAGAAAGAGAGAGTTCGAGAGATAGAGAGTAGATAGAGAGAAAGAGAGAGTAGATAGAGATAGAGAGAGACAAAGAGAGAGAGTAGACAGAGAGATAGATAGAGAGAGAGAGTAGACAGAGAGTTAGAGAGTAGATAGAAATAGATAGAGACAAAGAGAGAGAGTAGACAGAGAGATAGATAGAGAGAGAGAGAGAGTAGATAGAGATAGATAGAGAGAAAGAGAGAGTAGACAGAGAGATGGAGAGAGAGAGTAGACAGAGAGATAGATAGACAGAGAGAGTAGACAGAGAGATAGAGAGTAGATAGAGAGAGAGAGAGAGAAAGAGAGAGTAGACAGAGAGAGAGAGAGTAGATAGAGAGAAAGAGAGATTTAGAGAGAAAGAGAGAGTATATAGAGAGAGTAGATAGTGAGCAGATAGAGATAGAGAGAGAGAAAGAGAGTAGACAGAGAGAGAGAGAGTAGATAGAGAGAAAGAGAGTTAGATAGATAGAGAGTAGATTGAGAGAAAGAGAGAGTAGATAGATAGAGAGAGAGAGAGAGTAGCTAGAGAGAGATAGAGAGAAAGAGAGAGTAGATAGAGATAGAGAGAAAGAGAGAGAGATAGAGAGTAGATAGAGAGAAAGAGAGAGTTAGAGAGAAAGAGAGAAAAGATAGAGATAGAGAGAGAGAAAGAGAGAGTAATCAGAGAGATAGAGAGAGAGAGAGAGTTGATAGAGATAGAGAGAATGAGAGAGTAGACAGAGAGATAGAGAGAGAGAGAGTAGACAGAGAGATAGTGAGTAGAGAGAGAGATAGAGAGTAGATAGAGAGAAAGAGAGAGTAGACAGAGAGCTGGAGAGAGTAGAGAGAGAGAGAGAGTAGACAGAGAGATAGAGAGAGTAGATAGAGAGACAGAGAGAAAGAGAGAGTAGACAGAGAGATAGAGAGAGAGAGAGTAGACAGAGAGCTAGAGAGTAGATAGAGATAGATAGAGCGAAAGAGAGAGAGTAGACAGAGAGATAGAGAGTAGTTAGAGAGAAAGAGAGAGTTAGTGAGAAAGAGAGAGTGTATAGAGAGAGGGAGTAGATAATGAGCAGATAGAGATAGAGAGAGAGAAAGAGACAGAGAGAGAGTAGATGGTGAGAAAGAGAGTTAGAGAGATAGAGAGTAGATTGAGAGAAAGAGGGAGTAGATAGAGAGATAGAGAGAGAGAGAGAGTAGATAGAGAGAAAGAGAGATAGAGAGTAGATAGAAAGATAGAGAGTAGATAGAGAGAAAGAGAGAGCAGATAGAGATAGAGAGAAAGAGAGAGTAGACAGAGAGAGAGAGTGAGAGAGAGTAGATAGAGAGAAAGATAGTGTTAGAGAGAAAGAGGGAGCAGATAGAGATGGAGAGAGAGTAAGAGAGAGGAGACAGAGAGATTGAGAGAGAGTTGATAGAGATAGAGAGAAAGAGAGAGTCGACCGAGAGATAGAGAGAGAGAGAGTAGACAGAGAGACAGTGAGTCGAGAGAGAGGTAGAGAGTAGATAGAGATAAAGAGAGAGTAGACCGAGAGCTCGAGAGAGTAGAGAGAGAGAGTAGACAGAGAGATAGAGAGAGAGTAGATAGAGAGACAGAGAGAAAGAGAGAGAGTAGACAGAGAGATAGAGAGAGAGAGTAGACAGAGAGATAGAGAGTAGATAGAGATAGATAGAGCGAAAGAGAGAGAGTAGACAGAGAGATAGATAGAGAGAGTAGACAGAGAGATAGAGAGAGAGACAGTAGAGAGAGAGAGATAGAGAGAAAGAGAGAGTAGATAGAGATAGAGAGAGAAAGAGAGAGAGTAGACAGAGCGAGAGAGTAGATAGAGAGAAAGAGTGAGTTAGAGAGAAAGAGAGAGTAGATGGAGAGAGAGAGTAGATAGAGAGTAGATAGAGAGAAAGAGAGAGTAGACAGAGAGAGAGAGAGAGTAGATAGAGAGAAAGAGAGAGTCAGAGAGTAGAGAGATAAAGAGAGAGTAGATAGAGATAGAGAGAGTAGATAGAGAGTAGATAGAGATGGAGAGAGAGAAAGAGAGAGTAGACAAAGGGATAGAGAGAGAGAGAGAAAGAGAGATAGAGAGTAGATGCAGAGAAAGAGAGAGTAGATAGAGAGATAGAGAGAGAGAGACGTGATAGAGAGAAAGAGAGTTAGAGAGATAGAGTGTAGATAGAGAGAAAGAGAGTAGAGTGAGTTAGTAGAGAGAGAGAAAGAGGGATAGATAGCAGATAGAGAGAAAGAGAGAGTAGATAGAGATAGAGAGAAATAGAGAGTAGACAGAGAGAGAGAGAGTAGATAGAGAGAAAGAGAGATAGAGAGTAGATAGAGAGAAAGAGAGAGTAGATAGAGATAGAGAGAAAGAGAGAGTAGACAGAGAGAGAGAGAGAGTTGATAGTGAGTAGATAGAGATAGAGAGAGAGAAAGAGTAGAGAGATAGAGAGTGAGAGAGATAGAGAGTAGATACAGAGAAACAGAGAGTAGATAGAGAGATAGAGAGAGAGAAAGAGAGAGTAGACAGAGAGAGAGAGAGAAAGAAAGAGAGAGTGAGAGAGATAGAGAGTAGATACAGAGAAACAGAGAGTAGATAGAGAGATAGAGAGAGAGAAAGAGAGAGTAGACAGAGAGAGAGAGAGAGAGAGAGTAGAGAGATAGAGAGTGAGAGAGATAGAGAGGAGATAGAGAGAAAGAGAGTAGATAGTGAGAAAGAGAGAGTTGGAGAGTAGATAGACAGAGAGAAGAGTAGACAGAGAGTTAGAGAGAGAGTAGATAGAGAGAAAGAGAGAGTAGATAGAGAGATAGAGGGAGATAGAGATAGAGAGTAGATGGAGAGAAAGTGAGAGTAGACAGAGAGATAGAGAGAGAGAGACGAGACAGAGAGAAAGAGAGTTTGAGAGATAGAGAGTAGATAGAGAGAAAGAGAGTAGAGAGAGAGAGTAGAGAGAGAGAAAGAGAGATCGATAGCAGATAGAGAGAAAGAGAGAGTAGATAGAGATAGAGAGAAATAGAGAGTAGACAGAGAGAGAGAGTAGATAGAGAGAAAGAGAGAGTTAGAGAGAAAGAGAGTAGATAGAGAGTAGATAGAGATAGAGAGGGAGAAAGAGAGAGTAGACAAAGAGATAGAGAGAGAGAGAAAGAGAGAGAGAGAGAAAGAGAGAGTGAGAGAGATAGAGAGTAGATACAGAGAAACAGAGAGTAGATAGAGAGATAGAGAGAGAGAAAGAGAGAGTAGACAGAGAGAGAGAGAGAGAGAGAGTAGAGAGATAGAGAGTGAGAGAGATAGAGAGGAGATAGAGAGAGAGAGAGTAGATAGTGAGAAAGAGAGAGTTGGAGAGTAGATAGACAGAGAGAAGAGTAGACAGAGAGTTAGAGAGAGAGTAGATAGAGAGAAAGAGAGAGTAGATAGAGAGATAGAGGGAGATAGAGATAGAGAGTAGATAGAGAGAAAGAGAGAGAGTAGACAGAGAGATAGAGAGAGAGAGACGAGACAGAGAGAAAGAGAGTTTGAGAGATAGAGAGTAGATAGAGAGAAAGAGAGCAGAGAGAGAGAGTAGAGAGAGAGAAAGAGAGATCGATAGCAGATAGAGAGAAAGAGAGAGTAGATAGAGATAGAGAGAAATAGAGAGTAGACAGAGAGAGAGAGTAGATAGAGAGAAAGAGAGAGTTAGAGAGAAAGAGAGTAGATAGAGAGTAGATAGAGATAGAGAGGGAGAAAGAGAGAGTAGACAAAGAGATAGAGAGAGAGAGAAAGAGAGAGAGAGAGAAAGAGAGAGTGAGAGAGATAGAGAGTAGATACAGAGAAAGAGAGAGTAGATAGAGAGAGAGAGAGAGAGAGAAAGAGAGAGTAGACAGAGAGAGAGAGTAGAGAGAAAGAGAGTGAGAGAGATAGAGAGTAGATAGAGAGAGAGAGTAGATAGAGAGAAAGAGAGATAGAGAGTAGATAGAGAGAAAGAGAGTCCATCGAGATAGAGAGAGAGAGTAGACAGAGAGAGAGAAAGAGAGAGTAGATAGAGAGAAAGAGAGAGTAGGAGAGAAAGAGAGAGCAGATAGAGAGAGAGTAGACAGTGAGTAGATAGAGATAGAGAGAGAGAAAGAGAGAGTAGACAGAGAGAGGGAGAAAGAGAGAGTTAGAGAGAAAGAGAGAGTAGATAGAGAGAGATAGAGAGAAAGAGAGAGTAGATAGAGAGTAGATAGAGATAGACAGGGAGAAAGAGAGAGTAGAAAAAGAGATAGAGAGAGAGAGAAAGAGAGAGTGAGAGAGATAGACAGTAGATACAGAGAAAGAGAGAGTAGATAGAGAGAGAGAGACTAGATAGAGAGAAAGAGTTAGAGAGATAGAGAATAGATAGAGAGAAAGAGAGAGTAGATAGAGATAGAGAGAAAGAGAGAGTAGACAGAGAGAGAGAGAGTAAGAGTAGAGAGAAAGAGAGTTAGAGAGTTAGAGAGTAGATAGAGAGAAAGAGAGAGGAGATAGAGAGAGAGAGTAGACAGAGAGAGGGAGAGAGTAGATCGAGAGAAAGAGAGAGTAGATAGAGAGAGAGAGAGAGAAAGAGAGAGTTATAGTGATAGAGAGTAGATAGAGAGAAAGAGAGACTAGAACGAGAGACAGAGAGAGAGAGACTAGATAGAGATAAAGAGAGTTGGAGAGATAGATAGTAGATAGAGAGAAAGAGAGAGGAGATAGAGATAGAGAGAGAGAAAGAGAGAGTAGACAGAGAGAGAGAGAGAGTAGATAGAGAGAAAGAGAGAGTAGATAGAGATAGAGAGAGAGAGCAGACAGAGAGATGGAAAGAGAGAGATAGAGAGATAGAGAGTAGATAGAGAGAAAGAGAGAGTAGATAGAGAGTAGATATAGAGAGAAAGAAAGAGAGCTTAGACAGAGAGATATCGAGAGAGAGATAGAGTAGATAGAGAGAGATAGAGAGAAAGAGAGAGTAGATAGAGAGTAGATAGAGATAGAGAGAAAGAGAGAGTTAGAGAGATAGAGAGTAGATAGAGAGAAAGAGAGAGGAGATAGAGAGAGAGAGAGTAGATAGAGAGAAAGAGAGAGTAGATAGAGATAGAGAGAGAGAAAGAGAGAGTAGATAGAGATAGAGAGAGAGAAAGAGAGAGTAGACATAGAAATCGAGAGACAGAGAGAGTAGAGAGAGAGAGAGAGTAGACAGAGGTAGAGAGAAAGAGTGAGAGTAGACAGAGAGATAGAGAGAGAGAGTAGATAGAGAGCAGATAGAGAGATGGAGAGGAAGAGAGAGAGTAGACAGAGAGATAGAGAGAGACTGGACAGAAAGATAGAGAGCAGATAGAGATAGATAGAGCGAAAGAGAGAGAGTAGATAGAGAGATAGATAGAGAGAGAGAGTAGACAGAGAGAGTAGAGAGAGAGTAGATAGAGAGATAGAGAGAAAGAAAGAGAGTAGACAGAGGGATAGAGTGAGAGAGTAGATAGAGATAGATAGAGAGAAAGGGAGAGAATAGACAGAGAGAGAGAGTAGATAGAGAAAGAGAGAGTAGACAGAGAGATAGAGAGAGAAAGAGATAGAGAGAGAGAGATAGAGAGTACATAGAGAGAGATAGAGAGAAAGAGAGAGATAGAGAGAAAGAGAGATTAGACAGAGAGACAGAGAGAGATAGAGAGTAGATAGAGATAGTGAGCGAAAGAGAGAGTAGACATAGAGATAGAGAGTAGATAGAGATATATAGAGAGAAAGAGAGAGAGTAGACAGAGAGATAGATAGAGAGAGAGAGTAGACAGAGAGTTAGAGAGTAGATAGAAATAGATAGAGACAAAGAGAGAGAGTAGACAGAGAGATAGATAGAGAGAGAGAGTAGATAGAGATAGATAGAGAGAAAGAGAGAGTAGACAGAGAGATGGAGAGAGAGAGAGTAGACAGAAAGATAGAGAGAGAGAGAGTAGACATAGAGATAGAGAGTAGATAGAGATATATAGAGAGAAAGAGAGAGAGTAGACAGAGAGATAGATAGAGAGAGAGAGTAGACAGAGAGATAGAGAGTAGATAGAGAGAGATAGAGAGAAAGAGAGAGTAGACAGAGAGAAAGAGAGAGAGAGTAGACAGAGAGATAGAGAGTAGATAGAGAGAGATAGAGAGAAAGAGAGAGTAGTCAGAGAGAAAGAGAGAGAGAGAGTAGACAGAGAGATAGAGAGACAGAGAGAGTAGAGAGAGATTGAGTAGAGAGAGAGTAGATAGAGAGAGATTGAGTAGAGAGAGAGTAGATAGAGAGATAGAGAGAGAGAGAGTAGACAGAGAGATAGAGAGTAGACAGAGAGATAGAGAGAGAGAGAGTAGACATAGAGATAGAGAGTAGATAGAGATATATAGAGAGAAAGAGAGAGAGTAGACAGAGAGATAGATAGAGAGAGAGTAGACAGAGAGATAGAGAGTAGATAGAGAGAGATAGAGAGAAAGAGAGAGTAGTCAGAGAGAAAGAGAGAGAGAGAGTAGACAGAGAGATAGAGAGACAGAGAGAGTAGAGAGAGATTGAGTAGAGAGAGAGTAGATAGAGAGAGATTGAGTAGAGAGAGAGTAGATAGAGAGATAGAGAGAAAGAGAGAGAGTAGACAGAGAGATAGAGAGAGAGAGAGTAGACAGAGAGATAGAGAGCAGATAGAGCGAAAGAGAGAGAGTAGACAGAGAGATAGATAGAGAGAGAGAGTAGACAGAGAGATAGAGAGAGAGTCGAGAGAGAGAGTGAAGATAGTGAGACAGTGAGAAAGAACGGGAGTAGACAGAGAGATAGAGTGAGAGAGCAGATAGAGATAGATAGAGACAAAGAGAGAGAGTAGACAGAGAGATAGAAAGAGTTAGAGAGAGAGAGGAGATAGAGATAGAGAGAAAGAGAGAGAAGATAGAGAGAAAGAGAGAGTTAGAGAGATAGAGATTAGATAGAGAGAGTAGATAGAGATAGAGAGAGAGCGAGAGTAGACAGAGAGATAGAGAGAGTGAGATAGAGAGTAGATAGAGAGAAAGAGAGAGTTAGAGAGATAGAGAGTAGATAGAGAGAAAGAGAGAGTAGGTAGAGCGTAGATATAGAGGGAAAGAAAGAGAGAGTAGACAGAGAGATATAGATAGAGAGATAGAGAGAAAGAGAGATTAGACAGAGAGACAGAGAGAGATAGAGAGTAGATAGAGATAGTGAGCGAAAGAGAGAGTAGATAGAGAGAAAGAGAGAGTTCGAGAGATAGAGAGTAGATAGAGAGAAAGAGAGAGTAGATAGAGATAGAGAGAGACAAAGAGAGAGAGTAGACAGAGAGATAGATAGAGAGAGAGAGTAGACAGAGAGTTAGAGAGTAGATAGAAATAGATAGAGACAAAGAGAGAGAGTAGACAGAGAGATAGATAGAGAGAGAGAGAGAGTAGATAGAGATAGATAGAGAGAAAGAGAGAGTAGACAGAGAGATGGAGAGAGAGAGTAGACAGAGAGATAGATAGAGAGAGAGAGTAGACAGAGAGATAGAGAGTAGATAGAGAGAGATAGAGAGAAAGAGAGAGTAGACAGAGAGAAAGAGAGATAGAGAGACAGAGAGAGTAGAGAGAGAGAGAGAAAGAGAGAGTAGACAGAGAGAAAGAGAGAGAGAGAGTAGACAGAGAGATAGAGAGTAGACAGAGAGATAGAGAGAGAGAGAGAGTAGACATAGAGATAGAGAGTAGATAGAGATATATAGAGAGAAAGAGAGAGAGAGTAGACAGAGAGATAGATAGAGAGAGAGAGTAGACAGAGAGATAGAGAGTAGATAGAGAGAGATAGAGAGAAAGAGAGAGTAGACAGAGAGAAAGAGAGAGAGAGAGTAGACAGAGAGATAGAGAGACAGAGAGAGTAGAGAGAGATTGAGTAGAGAGAGAATAGATAGAGAGATAGAGAGAAAGAGAGAGAGTAGACAGAGAGATAGAGAGAGAGAGTAGACAGAGAGATAGAGAGCAGATAGAGCGAAAGAGAGAGAGTAGACAGAGAGATAGATAGAGAGAGAGAGAGTAGACAGAGAGATAGAGAGAGAGTCGAGAGAGAGAGTGAAGATAGTGAGACAGTGAGAAAGAATGGGAGTAGACAGAGAGATAGAGTGAGAGAGCAGATAGAGATAGATAGAGACAAAGAGAGAGAGTAGACAGAGAGATAGAAAGAGTTAGAGAGAGAGAGAGTAGATAGAGATAGAGATAGAGAGAAAGAGAGAGAAGATAGAGAGAAAGAGAGAGTTAGAGAGATAGAGATTAGATAGAGAGAGTAGATAGAGATAGAGAGAGAGCGAGAGTAGACAGAGAGATAGAGAGAGTGAGATAGAGAGTAGATAGAGAGAAAGAGAGAGTTAGAGAGTAGATAGAGAGAAAGAGAGAGTAGGTAGAGCGTAGATATAGAGGGAAAGAAAGAGAGAGTAGACAGAGAGATATAGAGAGAGAGATAGAGAGTAGATAGAGGGAGATAGAGAGAAATAGAGAGTAGATAGAGATTAGATAGAGATAGAGAGAAAGAGAGAGTTAGAGAGATAGAGAGTAGATAGAGAGAAAGAGAGAGGAGATAGAGAGAGAGAAAGAGAGAGGAGATAGAGAGAGAGAAAGAGAGAGTAGACAGAGAAATAGAGAGACAGAGAGAATAGAGAGAGCGAGAGTAGATAGAGGTAGAGAGAAAGAGAGAGAGTAGACAGAGAGATAGAGAGAGAGAGTAGATAGAGAGTAGAGAGAGAGAGAAAGAGAGAGAGTAGACAGAGAGATAGAGAGAGAGTGGACAGAGAGATAGAGAGCAGATAGAGATAGATAGAGCGAAAGAGAGAGAGTAGATAGAGAGATAGATAGAGAGAGAGAGTAGAGAGAAAGTAGATAGAGAGATAGAGAGAAAGAAAGAGAGTAGACAGAGAGATAGAGTGAGAGAGTAGATAGAGATAGATAGAGAGAAAGAGAGAGAATAGACAGAGAGAGAGAGAGTAGATAGAGATAGATAGAGAGAAAGAGAGAGTAGACAGAGAGATACAGATAGAGAGTACATAGAGAGAGATAGAGAGAAAGAGAGAGATAGAGAGAAAGAGAGATTAGACAGAGAGATAGAGAGAGTTAGAGAGATGGAGAGTAGATAGAAATAGAGAGAGAAAGAGAGAGTAGATGGAGAGAAAGAGAGAGTAAGAGAGATAGAGAGTAGATAGAGAGAAAGAGAGAGTAGACAGAGAGAAAGAGAGATAGAGAGACAGAGAGAGTAGACAGAGAGAAAGAGAGAGAGAGAGTAGACAGAGAGATAGAGAGTAGACAGAGAGATAGAGAGAGAGAGAGTAGACATAGAGATAGAGAGTAGATAGAGATATATAGAGAGAAAGAGAGAGAGTAGACAGAGAGATAGATAGAGAGAGAGTAGACAGAGAGATAGAGAGTAGATAGAGAGAGATAGAGAGAAAGAGAGAGTAGACAGAGAGAAAGAGAGAGAGAGAGTAGACAGAGAGATAGAGAGAGTAGAGAGAGATTGAGTAGAGAGAGAGTAGATAGAGAGAGATTGTGTAGAGAGAGAGTAGATAGAGAGATAGAGAGAAAGAGAGAGAGTAGACAGAGAGATAGAGAGAGAGAGAGTAGACAGAGAGATAGAGAGCTGATAGAGCGAAAGAGAGAGAGTAGACAGAGAGATAGATAGAGAGAGAGAGTAGACAGAGAGATAGAGAGAGTCGAGAGAGAGAGTGAAGATAGTGAGACAGTGAGAAAGAACGGGAGTAGACAGAGAGATAGAGTGAGAGAGCAGATAGAGATAGATAGAGACAAAGAGAGAGAGTAGACAGAGAGATAGAAAGAGTTAGAGAGAGAGAGTAGATAGAGATAGAGATGGAGAGAAAGAGAGAGAAGATAGAGAGAAAGAGAGAGTTAGAGAGATAGAGATTAGATAGAGAGAGTAGATAGAGATAGAGAGAGAGCGAGAGTAGACAGAGAGATAGAGAGAGTGAGATAGAGAGAGTGAGATAGAGAGAGTGAGATAGAGAGTAGATAGAGAGAAAGGAGAGTTAGAGAGATAGAAAGTAGATAGAGAGAAAGAGAGAGTAGGTAGAGCGTAGATATAGAGGGAAAGAAAGAGAGAGTAGACAGAGAGATAAAGAGAGAGAGATAGAGAGTAGATAGAGGGAGATAGAGAGAAAGAGAGAGTAGATAGAGAGTAGATAGAGATAGAGAGAAAGAGAGAGTTAGAGAGATAGAGAGTAGATAGAGAGAAAGAGAGAGGAGATAGAGAGAGAGAAAGAGAGAGGAGATAGAGAGAGAGAAAGAGAGAGTAGATAGAGATAGAGAGAGAGAAAGAGAGAGTAGACAGAGAAATAGAGAGACAGAGAGAATAGAGAGAGCGAGAGTAGATAGAGGTAGAGAGAAAGAGAGAGAGTAGACAGAGAGATAGAGAGAGAGAGTAGATAGAGAGTAGAGAGAGAGAGAGAAAGAGAGAGAGTAGACAGAGAGATAGAGAGAGAGTTGACAGAGAGATAGAGAGCAGATAGAGATAGATAGAGCGAAAGAGAGAGAGTAGATAGAGAGATAGATAGAGAGAGAGAGTAGAGAGAGAGTAGATAGAGAGATAGAGAGAAAGAAAGAGAGTAGACAGAGAGATAGAGATAGAGAGTACATAGAGAGAGATAGAGAGAAAGAGAGAGATAGAGAGAAAGAGAGATTAGACAGAGAGATAGAGAGAGTTAGAGAGATGGAGAGTAGATAGAAATAGAGAGAGAAAGAGAGAGTAGATGGAGAGAAAGAGAGAGTAAGAGAGATAGAGAGTAGATAGAGAGAAAGGGAGAGTAGATAGAGATAGAGAGAGACAAAGAAAGAGAGTAGACAGAGAGATAGATAGAGAGAGAGAGTAGACAGAGAGTTAGAGAGTAGAAAGACATAGATGGAGACAAAGAGAGAGATAGATAGAGAGAGAGAGAGTAGATGGAGATAGATAGAGAGAAAGAGAGAGTAGACAGAGAGATAGAGAGAGAGAGAGTAGACAGAGAAATAGAGAGTAGATAGAGATAAATAGAGAGAAAGTGAGAGAGTAGAAAGAGAGATAGATAGAGAGAGTAGACAGAGAGATAGAGAGTAGATAGAGAGAGATAGAGAGAAAGAGAGAGTAGACAGAGAGTAGATAGAGAGAGTTAGAGAGATAGAGAGTAGATAGAGAGAAAGAGAGAGTTAGAGAGAAAGAGAGAGTAGATAGAGAGAGAGTAGATAGAGAGAGATAGAGAGAAAGAGAGAGTAGATAGAGAGTAGATAGAGAGAGAGTTAGAGAGATAGAGAGTAGATAGAGAGAGAGTTAGAGAGATAGAGAGTAGATAGAGAGAAAGAGAGAGTAGATAGAGAGAGATAGAGAGAAAGAGAGAGTAGATAGAGAGTAGATAGAGAGAAAGAGAGATAGAGAGTAGATAGAGAGAAAGAGAGAGTAGATAGAGATAGAGAGAGAGAAAGAGAGAGTAGACAGAGAAATAGAGAGACAGAGAGAGTAGAGAGACAGAGAGAGCAGATAGAGGTCGAGAGAAAGAGGAAGAGTAGATAGAGAGATAGAGAGAGAGAGTAGATAGAGAGTAGATAGAGAAATAGAGAGCAGATAGAGAGAGAGAAGAGAGAGTAGACAGAGAGAGAGAGAGAGTAGCTAGAGAGAGATAGAGAGAAAGAGAGAGTAGATAGAGAGAGAGAAAGAGAGAGTAGACAGAGAGAGAGAGAGTAGATAGAGAGAAAGAGAGATTTAGAGAGAAAGAGAGAGTATATAGAGAGAGTAGATAGTGAGCAGATAGAGATAGAGAGAGAGAAAGAGAGAGTAGACAGAGAGAGAGAGAGTAGATAGAGAGAAAGAGATTTAGATAGATAGAGAGTAGATTGAGAGAAAGAGAGAGTAGATAGATAGAGAGAGAGAGAGAGTAGATAGAGAGAAAGAGAAATAGAGTAGATAGAGAGAAAGAGAGATAGAGAGTTGATAGAGAGAAAGAGAGAGTAGATAGAGATAGAGAGAAAGAGAGAGTAGACAGAGAGAGAGAGAGAGTAGCTAGAGACAGATAGAGAGAAAGAGAGAGTAGATAGAGATAGAGAGAAAGAGAGAGTAGACAGAGAGAGAGATAGAGAGTAGATAGAGAGAAAGAGAGAGTTAGAGAGAAAGAGAGAGCAGATAGAGATAGAGAGAGAGAAAGAGAGAGTAATCAGAGAGATAGAGAGAGAGAGAGAGTTGATAGAGATAGAGAGAATGAGAGTGTAGACAGAGAGATAGAGAGAGAGAGAGTAGACAGAGAGATAGTGAGTAGAGAGAGAGATAGAGAGCAGATCGAGAGAAAGAGAGAGTAGACAGAGAGCTAGAGAGAGTAGAGAGAGAGAGAGAGTAGACAGAGAGATAGAGAGAGTAGATAGAGAGACAGAGAGAAAGAGACAGAGTAGACAGAGAGATAGAGAGAGAGAGAGAGTAGACAGAGAGCTAGAGAGTAGATAGAGATAGATAGAGCGAAAGAGAGAGAGTAGACAGAGAGATAGATAGAGACAGTAGACAGAGAGAGTAGAGAGAGAGAGAGAGTAGATAGAGGTAGAGAGAAAGAGGGAGAGTAGACAGAGAGATAGAGAGAGAGAGTAGACAGAGAGATAGAGAGCAGATAGAGATAGATAGAGAGAGAGAAAGAGAGAGTAGACAGAGAGAGAGAGAGAGAGAGCAGCTAGAGAGAGATAGAGAGAAAGAGAGAGTCGATAGAGATAGAGAGTAGATAGAGAGAACGAAAGACAGAGAGTAGATACAGAGAAAGAGAGAGTAGATAGAGAGAGAGAAAGAGACAGTAGACAGAGAGAGAGAGAGAGAGAGAGAGAGTAGATAGAGAGAAAGAGAGATAGAGAGTAGATAGAAAGATAGAGAGTAGATAGAGAGAAAGAGAGAGCAGATAGAGAAAGAGAGAGTAGACAGAGAGAGAGAGTGAGAGAGAGTAGATAGAGAGAAAGATAGTGTTAGAGAGAAAGAGAGAGCAGATAGAGATGGAGAGAGAGTAAGAGAGAGTTGACAGAGAGATAGAGAGAGAGTTGATAGAGATAGAGAGAAAGAGAGAGTAGACAGAGAGACAGTGAGTCGAGAGAGAGGTAGAGAGTAGATAGAGATAAAGAGAGAGTAGACCGAGAGCTCGAGAGAGTAGAGAGAGAGAGAGTAGACAGAGAGATAGAGAGAGAGTAGATAGAGAGACAGAGAGATAGAGAGAGAGTAGACAGAGAGATAGAGTGAGAGAGTAGACAGAGAGATAGAGAGTAGATAGAGATAGATAGAGTGAAAGAGAGAGAGTAGACAGAGAGATAGATAGAGAGAGTAGACAGAGAGATAGAGAGAGAGACAGTAGAGAGTGTGAGATAGAGAGTTGATAAAGAGAGATAGAGAGAAAGAGAGAGTAGATAGAGATAGAGAGAGAAAGAGAGAGAGTAGACAGAGCGAGAGAGTAGATAGAGAGAAAGAGTGAGTTAGAGAGAAAGAGAGAGTAGATGGAGAGAGAGAGTAGATAGAGAGAAAGAGAGAGTAGACAGAGAGAGAGAGAGTAGATAGAGAGAAAGAGAGAGTCAGAGAGTAGAGAGATAAAGAGAGAGCAGATAGAGATAGAGAGAGTAGATAGAGAGTAGATAGAGATAGAGAGAGAGAAAGAGAGAGTAGACAAAGGGAAAGAGAGAGAGAGAGAAAGAGAGATAGAGAGTAGATACAGAGAAAGAGAGAGTAGATAGAGAGATAGAGAGAGAGAGACGTGATAGAGAGAAAGAGAGATAGAGTGTAGATAGAGAGAAAGAGAGTAGAGTGAGTTAGTAGAGAGAGAGAAAGAGAGATAGATAGCAGATAGAGAGAAAGAGAGAGTAGATAGAGATAGAGAGAAATAGAGAGTAGACAGAGAGAGAGAGTAGATAGAGAGAAAGAGAGATAGAAAGTAGATAGAGAGAAAGAGAGAGTAGACAGAGAGAGAGAGTTGATCGTGAGTAGATAGAGATAGAGAGAGAGAAAGAGAGAGTAGACAGAGAGAGAGAGTAGATAGAGAGAAAGAGAGAGTTAGAGAGAAAGAGAGAGTAGATAGAGAGAGAGTAGATAGAGAGAGATAGAGAGAAAGAGAGAGTTGATAGAGAGTAGATAGAGATAGAGAGGGAGAAAGAGAGAGTAGACAAAGAGATAGATTGAGAGGGAGAAAGAGAGAGTGAGAGAGATAGAGAGTAGATACAGAGAAACAGAGAGTAGATCGAGAGATAGAGAGAGAGAGAGTAGAGAGAAAGAGAGTTAGAGAGATAGAGAGTAGATAGAGAGAAAGAGAGAGTAGATAGAGAGTAGATAGAGATAGAGAGAAAGAGAGAGTTAGAGAGATAGAGAGTAGATAGAGAGAAAGAGAGAGTAGGCAGAGAGTTAGAGAGAGAGAGAGTAGAGAGAAAGAGAGTTAGAGAGATAGAGAGTAGATAGAGAGAAAGAGAGAGTAGATAGAGAGTAGATAGAGATAGAGAGAAAGAGAGAGTTAGAGAGATAGAGAGTAGATAGAGGGAAAGAGAGAGGAGATAGAGAGAGAGAAAGAGAGAGGAGATAGAGAGAGAGAAAGAGAGAGTAGATAGAGATAGAGAGAGAGAAAGAGAGAGTAGACAGAGAAATAGAGAGACAGAGAGAATAGAGAGAGCGAGAGTAGATAGAGGTAGAGAGAAAGAGAGAGAGTAGACAGAGAGATAGAGAGAGAGAGTAGATAGAGAGTAGAGAGAGAGAGAGAGAAAGAGAGAGAGTAGACAGAGAGATAGAGAGAGAGTGGACAGAGAGATAGAGAGCAGATAGAGATAGATAGAGCGAAAGAGAGAGAGTAGATAGAGAGATAGATAGAGAGAGAGAGTAGAGAGAGAGTAGATAGAGAGATAGAGAGAAAGAAAGAGAGTAGACAGAGAGATAGAGTGAGAGAGTAGATAGAGATAGATAGAGAGAAAGAGAGAGTGGACAGAGAGATAGAGATAGAGAGTACATAGAGAGAGATAGAGAGAAAGAGAGAGATAGAGAGAAAGAGAGATTAGACAGAGAGATAGAGAGAGTTAGAGAGATGGAGAGTAGATAGAAATAGAGAGAGAAAGAGAGAGTAGATGGAGAGAAAGAGAGAGTAAGAGAGATAGAGAGTAGATAGAGAGAAAGGGAGAGTAGATAGAGATAGAGAGAGACAAAGAAAGAGAGTAGACAGAGAGATAGATAGAGAGAGAGAGTAGACAGAGAGTTAGAGAGTAGAAAGACATAGATGGAGACAAAGAGAGAGATAGATAGAGAGAGAGAGAGTAGATGGAGATAGATAGAGAGAAAGAGAGAGTAGACAGAGAGATAGAGAGAGAGAGAGTAGACAGAGAAATAGAGAGTAGATAGAGATAAATAGAGAGAAAGTGAGAGAGTAGAAAGAGAGATAGATAGAGAGAGTAGACAGAGAGATAGAGAGTAGATAGAGAGAGATAGAGAGAAAGAGAGAGTAGACAGAGAGTAGATAGAGAGAGTTAGAGAGATAGAGAGTAGATAGAGAGAAAGAGAGAGTTAGAGAGAAAGAGAGAGTAGATAGAGAGAGAGTAGATAGAGAGAGATAGAGAGAAAGAGAGAGTAGATAGAGAGTAGATAGAGAGAGAGTTAGAGAGATAGAGAGTAGATAGAGAGAAAGAGAGAGTAGATAGAGAGAGATAGAGAGAAAGAGAGAGTAGATAGAGAGTAGATAGAGAGAAAGAGAGATAGAGAGTAGATAGAGAGAAAGAGAGAGTAGATAGAGATAGAGAGAGAGAAAGAGAGAGTAGACAGAGAAATAGAGAGACAGAGAGAGTAGAGAGACAGAGAGAGCAGATAGAGGTCGAGAGAAAGAGGAAGAGTAGATAGAGAGATAGAGAGAGAGAGTAGATAGAGAGTAGATAGAGAAATAGAGAGCAGATAGAGAGAGAGAAGAGAGAGTAGACAGAGAGAGAGAGAGTAGCTAGAGAGAGATAGAGAGAAAGAGAGAGTAGATAGAGAGAGAGAAAGAGAGAGTAGACAGAGAGAGAGAGAGTAGATAGAGAGAAAGAGAGATTTAGAGAGAAAGAGAGAGTATATAGAGAGAGTAGATAGTGAGCAGATAGAGATAGAGAGAGAGAAAGAGAGAGTAGACAGAGAGAGAGAGAGTAGATAGAGAGAAAGAGAGTTAGATAGATAGAGAGTAGATTGAGAGAAAGAGAGAGTAGATAGATAGAGAGAGAGAGAGAGTAGATAGAGAGAAAGAGAAATAGAGTAGATAGAGAGAAAGAGAGATAGAGAGTTGATAGAGAGAAAGAGAGAGTAGATAGAGATAGAGAGAAAGAGAGAGTAGACAGAGAGAGAGAGAGAGTAGCTAGAGAGAGATAGAGAGAAAGAGAGAGTAGATAGAGATAGAGAGAAAGAGAGAGTAGACAGAGAGAGAGATAGAGAGTAGATAGAGAGAAAGAGAGAGTTAGAGAGAAAGAGAGAGTTGATAGAGATAGAGAGAATGAGAGTGTAGACAGAGAGATAGAGAGAGAGAGAGTAGACAGAGAGATAGTGAGTAGAGAGAGAGATAGAGAGCAGATCGAGAGAAAGAGAGAGTAGACAGAGAGCTGTAGAGAGAGAGAGAGAGTAGACAGAGAGATAGAGAGAGTAGATAGAGAGACAGAGAGAAAGAGAGAGAGAGAGAGTAGACAGAGAGCTAGAGAGTAGATAGAGATAGATAGAGCGAAAGAGAGAGAGTAGACAGAGAGATAGATAGAGACAGTAGACAGAGAGAGTAGAGAGAGAGAGAGAGTAGATAGAGGAAGAGAGAAAGAGGGAGAGTAGACAGAGAGATAGAGAGAGAGAGTAGACAGAGAGATAGAGAGCAGATAGAGATAGATAGAGAGAGAGAAAGAGAGAGTAGACAGAGAGAGAGAGAGAGAGCAGCTAGAGAGAGATAGAGAGAAAGAGAGAGTCGATAGAGATAGAGAGTAGATAGAGAGAAAGAAAGACAGAGAGTAGATACAGAGAAAGAGAGAGTAGATAGAGAGAGAGAAAGAGACAGTAGACAGAGAGAGAGAGAGAGAGAGAGAGAGAGAAAGAGAGAGCAGATAGAGATAGAGAGAAAGAGAGAGTAGACAGAGAGAGAGAGTGAGAGAGAGTAGATAGAGAGAAAGATAGTGTTAGAGAGAAAGAGAGAGCAGATAGAGATGGAGAGAGAGTAAGAGAGAGTTGACAGAGAGATAGAGAGAGAGTTGATAGAGATAGAGAGAAAGAGAGAGTAGACAGAGAGACAGTGAGTCGAGAGAGAGGTAGAGAGTAGATAGAGATAAAGAGAGAGTAGACCGAGAGCTCGAGAGAGTAGAGAGAGAGAGAGTAGACAGAGAGATAGAGAGAGAGTAGATAGAGAGACAGAGAGATAGAGAGAGAGTAGACAGAGAGATAGAGTGAGAGAGTAGACAGAGAGATAGAGAGTAGATAGAGATAGATAGAGTGAAAGAGAGAGAGTAGACAGAGAGATAGATAGAGAGAGTAGACAGAGAGATAGAGAGAGAGACAGTAGAGAGAGTGAGATAGAGAGTTGATTAAGAGAGATAGAGAGAAAGAGAGAGTAGATAGAGATAGAGAGAGAAAGAGAGAGAGTAGACAGAGCGAGAGAGTAGATAGAGAGAAAGAGTGAGTTAGAGAGAAAGAGAGAGTAGATGGAGAGAGAGAGTAGATAGAGAGAAAGAGAGAGTAGACAGAGAGAGAGAGAGTAGATAGAGAGAAAGAGAGAGTCAGAGAGTAGAGAGATAAAGAGAGAGCAGATAGAGATAGAGAGAGTAGATAGAGAGTAGATAGAGATAGAGAGAGAGAAAGAGAGAGTAGACAAAGGGAAAGAGAGAGAGAGAGAAAGATAGATAGAGAGTAGATACAGAGAAAGAGAGAGTAGATAGAGAGATAGAGAGAGAGAGACGTGATAGAGAGAAAGAGAGATAGAGAGTAGATAGAGAGAAAGAGAGTAGAGTGAGTTAGTAGAGAGAGAGAAAGAGAGATAGATAGCAGATAGAGAGAAAGAGAGAGTAGATAGAGATAGAGAGAAATAGAGAGTAGACAGAGAGAGAGAGTAGATAGAGAGAAAGAGAGATAGAAAGGAGAAAGAGAGAGTAGATAGAGATAGAGAGAAAGAGAGAGTAGACAGAGAGAGAGAGTTGATCGTGAGTAGATAGAGATAGAGAGAGAGAAAGAGAGAGTAGACAGAGAGAGAGAGTAGATAGAGAGAAAGAGAGAGTTAGAGAGAAAGAGAGAGTAGATAGAGAGAGAGTAGATAGAGAGAGATAGAGAGAAAGAGAGAGTTGATAGAGAGTAGATAGAGATAGAGAGGGAGAAAGAGAGAGTAGACAAAGAGATAGATTGAGAGGGAGAAAGAGAGAGTGAGAGAGATCGAGAGTAGATACAGAGAAACAGAGAGTAGATAGAGAGATAGAGAGAGAGAAAGAGAGAGTAGACAGAGAGAGAGAGAGAGAGTAGAGAGATAGAGAGTGAGAGAGATAGAGAGGAGATAGAGAGAGAGAGTAGATAGTGAGAAAGAGAGAGTTAGAGAGTAGATAGACAGAGAGAAGAGTAGACAGAGAGTTAGAGAGAGAGAGTAGATAGAGAGAAAGAGAGAGTGGATAGAGAGATAGAGGGAGAGAGAGATAGAGAGTAGATAGAGAGAAAGTGAGAGTAGACAGAGAGATAGAGAGAGAGAGACGAGACAGAGAGAAAGAGAGTTTGAGAGATAGAGAGTAGATAGAGAGAAAGAGAGTAGAGAGAGAGAGTAGAGAGAGAGAAAGAGAGATCGATAGCAGATAGAGAGAAAGAGAGAGTAGATAGAGATAGAGAGAGATAGAGAGGGAGAAAGAGAGAGTAGACAAAGAGATAGAGAGAGAGAGAGAAAGAGAGAGTGAGAGAGATAGAGAGTAGATACAGAGAAAGAGAGAGTAGATAGAGAGAGAGAGAGAGAGAGAGAGAGAGAGAGAAAGAGAGAGTAGACAGAGAGAGAGAGTAGAGAGAAAGAGAGTGAGAGAGATAGAGAGTAGATAGAGAGCGAGAGAGTAGATAGAGAGAAAGAGAGATAGAGAGTAGATAGAGAGAAAGAGAGTCCATCGAGATGGAGAGAGAGAGTAGACAGAGACAGAGAGAGAGAGAGTAGATAGAGAGAAAGAGAGAGTTAGAGAGAAAGAGAGAGTAGATAGAGAGTAGATAGAGATAGAGAGGGAGAAAGAGAGAGTAGACAAAGAGATAGAGAGAGAGAGAGAAAGAGAGAGTGAGAGAGATAGAGAGTAGATACAGAGAGAGAGAGAGTAGATAGAGAGAAAGAGAGATAGAGAGTAGATAGAGAGAAAGAGAGTCCATCGAGATAGAGAGAGAGAGTAGACAGTGAGAGAGAGAGAGAGAGAGAGAGTAGATAGAGAGAAAGAGAGAGTAGGAGAGAAAGAGAGAGCAGATAGAGAGAGAGAGTAGACAGTGATAGATAGAGAGAGAGAGAGAGAAAGAGAGAGTAGACAGAGAGAGGGAGAAAGAGAGTTAGAGAGAAAGAGAGAGTCGATAGAGAGAGATAGAGAGAAAGAGAGTAGATAGAGAGTAGATAGAGATAGAGAGGGAGAAAGAGAGAGTAGAAAAAGAGATAGAGAGAGAGAGAGAAAGAGAGAGTGAGAGAGATAGAGAGTAGATACAGAGAAAGAGAGAGTAGATAGAGAGAGAGAGACTAGATAGAGAGAAAGAGTTAGAGAGATAGAGAATAGATAGAGAGAAAGAGAGAGTAGATAGAGATAGAGAGAAAGAGAGAGTAGACAGAGAGAGAGAGAGTAAGAGTAGAGAAAACGAGAGTTAGAGAGATAGAGAGTAGATAGAGAGAAAGAGAGAGGAGATAGAGAGATAGAGAGAGAGAGTAGACAGAGAGAGGGAGAGAGTAGATCGAGAGAATGAGAGAGTAGAGAGAGAGAGAGAAAGAGAGAGTTATAGTGATAGAGAGTAGATAGAGAGAAAGAGAGAGTAGAACGAGAGACAGAGAGAGAGAGACTAGATAGAGAGAAAGAGAGTTGGAGAGATAGATAGTAGATAGAGAGAAAGAGAGAGTAGATAGAGATAGAGAGAGAGAAAGAGAGAGTAGACAGAGAGAGAGAGAGAGTAGATAGAGAGAAAGAGAGAGTTAGAGAGAAAGAGAGAGTAGATAGAGAGAGATAGAGAGAAAGAGAGAGTAGATAGAGAGTAGATAGAGAGAAAGAGAGAGTTAGAGAGAAAGAGAGAGTAGATAGAGAGAGCGAAAGAGAGAATAGACAGAGAGAGTAGATAGAGATAGAGAGAGAGAAAGAGAGAGTAGACAGAGAGAGAGAAAGTAGATAGAGAAAAGGAGAGAGTAGACAGAGAAAGAGAGAGTAGATAGAGAGAGAGTAGATAGAGAGAGATAGAGAGAAAGAGAGAGTAGATAGAGAGTAGATAGAGAGAAAGAGAGAGTTAGAGAGAAAGAGAGAGTAGATAGAGAGAGCGAAAGAGAGAATAGACAGAGAGAGTAGATAGAGATAGAGAGACAGAAAGAGAGAGTAGATAGAGATAGAGAGAAAGAAAGAGAGTAGACAGAGAGTTAGAGAGAGAGAGAGAGTAGATAGAGAGACAGTGAGTCGAGAGAGAGGTAGAGAGTAGATAGAGATAAAGAGAGAGTAGACCGAGAGCTCGAGAGAGTAGAGAGAGAGAGAGTAGACAGAGAGATAGAGAGAGAGTAGATAGAGAGACAGAGAGATAGAGAGAGAGTAGACAGAGAGATAGAGTGAGAGAGTAGACAGAGAGATAGAGAGTAGATAGAGATAGATAGAGTGAAAGAGAGAGAGTAGACAGAGAGATAGATAGAGAGAGTAGACAGAGAGATAGAGAGAGAGACAGTAGAGAGAGTGAGATAGAGAGTTGATTAAGAGAGATAGAGAGAAAGAGAGAGTAGATAGAGATAGAGAGAGAAAGAGAGAGAGTAGACAGAGCGAGAGAGTAGATAGAGAGAAAGAGTGAGTTAGAGAGAAAGAGAGAGTAGATGGAGAGAGAGAGTAGATAGAGAGAAAGAGAGAGTAGACAGAGAGAGAGAGAGTAGATAGAGAGAAAGAGAGAGTCAGAGAGTAGAGAGATAAAGAGAGAGCAGATAGAGATAGAGAGAGTAGATAGAGAGTAGATAGAGATAGAGAGAGAGAAAGAGAGAGTAGACAAAGGGAAAGAGAGAGAGAGAGAAAGATAGATAGAGAGTAGATACAGAGAAAGAGAGAGTAGATAGAGAGATAGAGAGAGAGAGACGTGATAGAGAGAAAGAGAGATAGAGAGTAGATAGAGAGAAAGAGAGTAGAGTGAGTTAGTAGAGAGAGAGAAAGAGAGATAGATAGCAGATAGAGAGAAAGAGAGAGTAGATAGAGATAGAGAGAAATAGAGAGTAGACAGAGAGAGAGAGTAGATAGAGAGAAAGAGAGATAGAAAGGAGAAAGAGAGAGTAGATAGAGATAGAGAGAAAGAGAGAGTAGACAGAGAGAGAGAGTTGATCGTGAGTAGATAGAGATAGAGAGAGAGAAAGAGAGAGTAGACAGAGAGAGAGAGTAGATAGAGAGAAAGAGAGAGTTAGAGAGAAAGAGAGAGTAGATAGAGAGAGAGTAGATAGAGAGAGATAGAGAGAAAGAGAGAGTTGATAGAGAGTAGATAGAGATAGAGAGGGAGAAAGAGAGAGTAGACAAAGAGATAGATTGAGAGGGAGAAAGAGAGAGTGAGAGAGATCGAGAGTAGATACAGAGAAACAGAGAGTAGATAGAGAGATAGAGAGAGAGAAAGAGAGAGTAGACAGAGAGAGAGAGAGAGAGTAGAGAGATAGAGAGTGAGAGAGATAGAGAGGAGATAGAGAGAGAGAGTAGATAGTGAGAAAGAGAGAGTTAGAGAGTAGATAGACAGAGAGAAGAGTAGACAGAGAGTTAGAGAGAGAGAGTAGATAGAGAGAAAGAGAGAGTGGATAGAGAGATAGAGGGAGAGAGAGATAGAGAGTAGATAGAGAGAAAGTGAGAGTAGACAGAGAGATAGAGAGAGAGAGACGAGACAGAGAGAAAGAGAGTTTGAGAGATAGAGAGTAGATAGAGAGAAAGAGAGTAGAGAGAGAGAGTAGAGAGAGAGAAAGAGAGATCGATAGCAGATAGAGAGAAAGAGAGAGTAGATAGAGATAGAGAGAGATAGAGAGGGAGAAAGAGAGAGTAGACAAAGAGATAGAGAGAGAGAGAGAAAGAGAGAGTGAGAGAGATAGAGAGTAGATACAGAGAAAGAGAGAGTAGATAGAGAGAGAGAGAGAGAGAGAGAGAGAGAGAGAAAGAGAGAGTAGACAGAGAGAGAGAGTAGAGAGAAAGAGAGTGAGAGAGATAGAGAGTAGATAGAGAGCGAGAGAGTAGATAGAGAGAAAGAGAGATAGAGAGTAGATAGAGAGAAAGAGAGTCCATCGAGATGGAGAGAGAGAGTAGACAGAGACAGAGAGAGAGAGAGTAGATAGAGAGAAAGAGAGAGTTAGAGAGAAAGAGAGAGTAGATAGAGAGTAGATAGAGATAGAGAGGGAGAAAGAGAGAGTAGACAAAGAGATAGAGAGAGAGAGAGAAAGAGAGAGTGAGAGAGATAGAGAGTAGATACAGAGAGAGAGAGAGTAGATAGAGAGAAAGAGAGATAGAGAGTAGATAGAGAGAAAGAGAGTCCATCGAGATAGAGAGAGAGAGTAGACAGTGAGAGAGAGAGAGAGAGAGAGAGTAGATAGAGAGAAAGAGAGAGTAGGAGAGAAAGAGAGAGCAGATAGAGAGAGAGAGTAGACAGTGATAGATAGAGAGAGAGAGAGAGAAAGAGAGAGTAGACAGAGAGAGGGAGAAAGAGAGTTAGAGAGAAAGAGAGAGTCGATAGAGAGAGATAGAGAGAAAGAGAGTAGATAGAGAGTAGATAGAGATAGAGAGGGAGAAAGAGAGAGTAGAAAAAGAGATAGAGAGAGAGAGAGAAAGAGAGAGTGAGAGAGATAGAGAGTAGATACAGAGAAAGAGAGAGTAGATAGAGAGAGAGAGACTAGATAGAGAGAAAGAGTTAGAGAGATAGAGAATAGATAGAGAGAAAGAGAGAGTAGATAGAGATAGAGAGAAAGAGAGAGTAGACAGAGAGAGAGAGAGTAAGAGTAGAGAAAACGAGAGTTAGAGAGATAGAGAGTAGATAGAGAGAAAGAGAGAGGAGATAGAGAGATAGAGAGAGAGAGTAGACAGAGAGAGGGAGAGAGTAGATCGAGAGAATGAGAGAGTAGAGAGAGAGAGAGAAAGAGAGAGTTATAGTGATAGAGAGTAGATAGAGAGAAAGAGAGAGTAGAACGAGAGACAGAGAGAGAGAGACTAGATAGAGAGAAAGAGAGTTGGAGAGATAGATAGTAGATAGAGAGAAAGAGAGAGTAGATAGAGATAGAGAGAGAGAAAGAGAGAGTAGACAGAGAGAGAGAGAGAGTAGATAGAGAGAAAGAGAGAGTTAGAGAGAAAGAGAGAGTAGATAGAGAGAGATAGAGAGAAAGAGAGAGTAGATAGAGAGTAGATAGAGAGAAAGAGAGAGTTAGAGAGAAAGAGAGAGTAGATAGAGAGAGCGAAAGAGAGAATAGACAGAGAGAGTAGATAGAGATAGAGAGAGAGAAAGAGAGAGTAGACAGAGAGAGAGAAAGTAGATAGAGAAAAGGAGAGAGTAGACAGAGAAAGAGAGAGTAGATAGAGAGAGAGTAGATAGAGAGAGATAGAGAGAAAGAGAGAGTAGATAGAGAGTAGATAGAGAGAAAGAGAGAGTTAGAGAGAAAGAGAGAGTAGATAGAGAGAGCGAAAGAGAGAATAGACAGAGAGAGTAGATAGAGATAGAGAGACAGAAAGAGAGAGTAGATAGAGATAGAGAGAAAGAAAGAGAGTAGACAGAGAGTTAGAGAGAGAGAGAGAGTAGATAGAGAGAAAGAGAGAGTAGATAGAGAGATAGAGAGAGAGTGAGTAGATAGAGAGAGAGATAGAGAGTAGATAGAGAGCAAGTGAGAGTAGAGAGAGAGAGAGAGTAGATGGAGAGAAAGAGAGAGTAGATAGAGAGAGGGAGTAGATGGTGAGCAGATAGAAATAGACAGAGAGTAGACAGAGAGAGAGGGTAGATAGAGAGAAAGAGAGAGAGAGTAGACAGAGAGTTAGAGAGAGAGAGTAGATAGAGAGAAAGAGAGAGTAGATATAAAGAGAGAGTAGACTGAGAGATAGAGAGAGAGTAGACAGAGAGATAGAGAGTAGAGAGAGATAGAGAGTAGAGAGAGAGAAAGAGAGAGTAGAGAGAGAGATAGAGACAGTAGAGAGAGAGAGAGTAGACAGAGAGATGGAGAGAGAGTAGATAGAGTGTAGATAGAGAGAAAGAGAGAGAGTAGACAGAGAGAGAGAGAGTAGACAGAGAGAGAGAGAGTAGACAGAGAGAGAGAGAGTAGATAGAGATAGATAGAGCGAAAGAGAGAGAGAGAAGACAGAGAGATAGGTGGACAGAGTAGACAGAGAGATAGAGAGTAGATAGAGATAAATAGAGAGAATGAGAGAGAGTAGACAGAGAGATAGAGAGAGTGAGTAGAGAGAGAGAGAGAGTAGATAGAGAGAGATAGAGAGAAAGAGAGAGTAGATTGAGAAAGAGAGAGAGTAGACAGAAAGACAGAGAGCAAGAGAGAGTAGACAGAGAGATAGAGAGAGTGAGATAGAGAGGAGAAAGAGAGAGTAGATAGAGAGAAAGAGAGTTAGAGAGATAGAGAGTAGATAGAGAGAAAGAGAGAGTAGATAGAGAGAGAGTAGATAGAGATAGAGAGAGAGAAAGAGAGAGTAGACAAAGAGATAGAGAGAGAGAGAGAGAGAGAAAGAGAGAGTGAGAGAGATAGAGACTGGATAGAGAGAAAGAGAGAGTAGACAGAGAGACAGTGAGTCGAGAGAGAGGTAGAGAGTAGATAGAGATAGAGAGAGAGAAGGAGAGAGTGGACAGAGAGAGAGAGCTAGAGTGAAAGAGAGAGTAGATGGAGAGAGAGAGTAGATAGAGAGTAGACAGAGAGAGAAAGAGAGCGTAGACAGAGAGAGCGAGAGTAGATAGAGAGAAAGAGAGACTTAGAGAGTAGATAGACAGAAAGAGAGAGTAGATAGAGCTAGAGAGAAAGAAAGAGAGAGTAGACAGAGAGTTAGAGAGAGAGAGTAGAGAGTTAGAGAGATAGAGAGTAGATAGAGAGAAAGAGAGAGTAGATAGAGATAGAGAGAAAGAGAGAGTAGATAGAGATAGAGAGAAAGAGAGAGAAGACAGAGAGAGAGTTGATAGACAGTAGATAGAGATAGAGAGAGAGAAAGAGAGAGTAGACAGAGAGAGAGTAGATAGAGAGAAAGAGAGAGTTAGAGAGAAAGAGAGAGTAGATAGAGAGAGAGTAGATAGAGAGAGATAGAGAGAAAGAGAGAGTAGATAGAGAGTAGATAGAGATAGAGAGGGAGAAAGAGAGAGTAGACAAAGAGATAGAGAGAGAGAGAGAGAAAGAGAGAGTGAGAGAGATAGAGAGTAGATACAGAGAAAGAGAGAGGAGATAGAGAGAGAGAAAGAGAGAGTAGACAGAGAGAGGAGAGAGTAGAGAGATAGAGAGTGAGAGAGATAGAGAGTAGATATAGAGATAGAGTAGATAGTGAGAAAGAGAGAGTTAGAGAGTAGATAGACAGAGAGAGAGTAGATAGAGATAGAGAGAAAGAAAGAGAGAGTAGACAGAGAGTTAGAGAGAGAGAGTAGATAGAGAGAAAGAGAGAGTAGATAGAGAGAGATAGAGTAGATAGAGAGAAAGAGAGAGTGAGAGAGAAAGAGAGTAGATAGAGATAGAGAGAAATAGAGAGTAGACAGAGAGAGAGAGAGAGTAGATAGAGAGAAAGAGAGAGTGAGAGAGAAAGAGAGAGTAGATAGAGATAGAGAGGGAGAAAGAGAGAGTAGACAAAGAGATAGAGAGAGAGAGAAAGAGAGAGAAAGAGAGATAGAGAGTAGATAGAGAGAAAGAGAGAGTACATAGAGATAGAGAGAGAGAGTAGACAGAGAGAGAGAGAGAGAGTAGATAGAGAGAAAGAGAGAGTAGGAGAGAAAGAGAGAGCAGATAGAGAGAGAGAGTAGATAGTGAGTAGATGGAGATAGAGAGAGAGAAAGAGAGAGTAGACAGAGAGAGAGAGAAAGAGAGAGTTAGAGAGAAAGAGAGAGTAGATAGAGAGCGATAGAGAGAAAGAGAGAGTAGATAGAGAGTAGATAGAGATAGAGAGACGGAAAGAGAGAGTAGACAGAGAGAGAGAGAAAGAGAGAGTTAGAGAGAAAGAGAGAGTAGATAGAGAGAGATAGAGAGAAAGAGAGAGTAGATAGAGAGTAGATAGAGATAGAGTGGGAGAAAGAGATAGTAGAAAAATAGATAGAGAGAGATAGAGAGAGAGAGACGATAGAGAGAAAGAGAGTTAGAGAGATAGAGAATAGATAGAGAGAAAGAGAGAGGAGATAGAGAGAAAGAGAGAGTAAACAGAGAGAGAGAGTAAGAGCAGAGAGAAAGAGAGATAGAGAGTAGATAGAGAGAAAGAGAGAGGAGATAGAGAGAGAGAGACTAGATAGAGAGAAAGAGAGTTGGAGAGAGTAGATAGAGATAGAGAGAGAGAAATAGAGAGTAGACAGAGAGAGAGAGAGAGAGAGAGAGAGAGAGAGTAGATAGAGAGAAAGAGAGAGTTGGAGAGAAAGAGAGAGTAGATAGAGAGAAAGAGAGAGTTAGAGAGAAAGAGAGAGTAGATAGAGAGTAGATAGAGAGAGAGAAAGAGAGAGTAGACAGAGAGAGTAGATAGAGAGAAAGAGAGAGTTAGAGAGTAGATAGACAGAAAGAGAGAGTAGATAGAGAGAGACAGAGAGGAAGTGAGAGTAGATAGAGATAGAGAGAGAGAAAGAGAGAGTAGATAGAGATAGAGAGAAATAGAGAGTAGACAGAGAGAGAGAGAGAGTAGATAGAGATAGAGAGGGAGAAAGAGAGAGTAGACAAAGAGATAGAGAGAGAGAGAGAAAGAGAGAGTGAGATAGATAGAGAGTAGATACAGAGAAAGAGAGAGTAGATAGAGAGATAGAGAGAGAGAAAGAGAGAGTAGACAGAGAGATAGAGAGAGTAGAGAAAGAGAGTGAGAGAGATAGAGAGTAGATAGAGAGATAGAGAGAGAGAGTAGATAGAGAGAAAGAGAGATAGAGAGTAGATAGAGAGAAAGAGAGAGTACACAGAGATAGAGAGAGAGAGTAGACAGAGAGAGAGAGAGTAGATAGAGAGAAAGAGAGAGAAGGAGAGAAAGAGAGAGCAGATAGAGAGAGAGAGTAGATAGTGAGTAGATAGAGATAGAGAGAGAGAAAGAGAGAGTAGACAGAGAGAGAGAGAAGGAGAAAGTTAGAGAGAAAGAGAGAGTAGATAGAGAGAGAGAGAGTAGATGGAGAGAAAGAGAGATAGAGAGTAGATAGAGAGAAAGAGAGAATAGATAGAGATAGAGAGAAAGAGAGAGTAGACAGAGAGAGAGAGAGACTTGATAGTGAGTAGATAGAGAGAGAGAGAGAGAGAGAGTTGACAGAGAGAGAGATAGTAGATAGAGAGAAAGAGAGAGTAGATAGAGAGAGAGTAGATAGAGAGAGATAGAGGGAAAGAGAGAGTAGATAGAGAGTAGATAGAGATAGAGAGGGAGAAAGAGAGATTAGACAAAGAGATAGAGAGAGTGAGAGAGTAGTTACAGAGAAAGAGAGAGTAGATAGAGAGATAGAGAGAGAGAAAGAGAGAGTAGACAGAGAGAGAGAGAGAGAGAGTAGAGAGATAGAGAGTGAGAGAGATAGAGAGTAGATAGAGAGATAGAGAGAGAGTAGATAGAGATAGAGAGAAAGAAAGAGAGAGTAGACAGAGGGTTAGAGAGAGAGTAGATAGAGAGAAAGAGAGAGTAGATAGAGAGATAGAGAGAGATAGAGTAGATAGAGAGAGCGATAGAGAGTAGATAGAGAGAAAGTGAGAGTAGACAGAGAGATAGAGAGAGAGAGACGAGATAGAGAGAAAGAGAGTTTGAGAGATGGAGTGTAGATAGAGAGAAAGAGAGTAGAGAGAGAGAGTAGAGAGAGAGAAAGAGAGATAGATAGTAGACAGAGAGAAAGAGAGAGTAGATAGAGATAGAGCGAAATAGAGAGTAGACAGAGAGAGAGAGAGTAGATAGAGAGAAAGAGAGAGTTAGAGAGAAAGAGAGAGTAGACAGAGAGAGAGAGAGTAGAGAGAAAGAGAGTGAGAGAGATAGAGAGTAGATAGAGAGATAGAGAGAGAGAGAGTGTAGAGAGAGAGAAAGAGAGATAGAGAGTAGATCGAGAGAAAGAGAGAGTACATAGAGATAGAGAGAGAGTAGACAGAGAGAGAGAGAGAGAGTAGATAGAGAGAAAGAGAGAGTAGGAGAGAAAGAGAGAGCAGATAGAGAGAGAGTAGATAGTGAGTAGATAGAGATAGAGAGAGAGAAAGAGAGAGTAGACAGAGAGAGAGAGAAAGAGAGAGTTAGAGAGAAAGAGAGAGTAGATAGAGAGAGATAGAGAGAAAGAGAGAGTAGATAGAGATAGAGAGAGAGAAAGAGAGAGTAGATAGAGATAGAGAGAGAGAAAGAGAGTTGGAGAGATAGATAGTAGATAGAGAGAAAGAGAGAGTAGATAGAGATAGAGAGAGAGAAAGAGAGAGTAGACAGAGAGAGAGAGAGAGAGAGAGAGTAGATAGAGAGAAAGAGAGAGTAGATAGAGAGATAGAGAGGGAGTGAGTAGATAGAGAGAGAGATAGAGAGTAGATAGAGAGCAAGTGAGAGTAGAGAGAGAGAGAGAGTAGATGGAGAGAAAGAGAGAGTAGATAGAGAGAGGGAGTAGATGGTGAGCAGATAGAAATAGACAGAGAGTAGACAGAGAGAGAGGGTAGATAGAGAGAAAGAGAGAGAGAGTAGACAGAGAGTTAGAGAGAGAGAGTAGATAGAGAGAAAGAGAGAGTAGATATAAAGAGAGAGTAGACTGAGAGATAGAGAGAGAGTAGACAGAGAGATAGAGAGTAGAGAGAGATAGAGAGTAGAGAGAGAGAAAGAGAGAGTAGAGAGAGAGATAGAGACAGTAGAGAGAGAGAGAGTAGACAGAGAGATGGAGAGAGAGTAGATAGAGTGTAGATAGAGAGAAAGAGAGAAAGAGAGAGAGTAGACAGAGAGAGAGAGAGTAGATAGAGATAGATAGAGCGAAAGAGAGAGAGAAGACAGAGAGATAGGTGGACAGAGTAGACAGAGAGATAGAGAGTAGATAGAGATAAATAGAGAGAATGAGAGAGAGTAGACAGAGAGATAGAGAGAGAGAGTAGAGAGAGAGAGAGAGAGTAGATAGAGAGAGATAGAGAGAAAGAGAGAGTAGATTGAGAAAGAGAGAGAGTAGACAGAGAGAGAGAGCAAGAGAGAGTAGACAGAGAGATAGAGAGAGTGAGCAAGAGAGGAGAAAGAGAGAGTAGATAGAGAGAAAGAGAGTTAGAGAGATAGAGAGTAGATAGAGAGAAAGAGAGAGTAGATAGAGAGAGAGTAGATTGAGAGAGACAGAGAGAAAGTGAGAGTAGATAGAGAGTAGATAGAGATAGAGAGAGAGAAAGAGAGAGTAGACAAAGTGATAGAGAGAGAAAGAGAGAGTGAGAGAGATGGAGACTGGATAGAGAGAAAGAGAGAGTAGATAGAGATAGAGAGAGAGAAAGAGAGAGTGGATAGAGAGAGAGAGCTAGAGTGAAAGAGAGAGTAGATGGAGAGAGAGAGTAGATAGAGAGTAGACAGAGAGAGAAAGAGAGCGTAGACAGAGAGAGCGAGAGTAGATAGAGAGAAAGAGAGACTTAGAGAGTAGATAGACAGAAAGAGAGAGTAGATAGAGCTAGAGAGAAAGAAAGAGAGAGTAGATAGAGAGAGAGAGAGAGAGAGTAGATGGAGAGAAAGAGAGAGTAGATAGAGATAGAGAGAAAGAGAGAGTAGATAGAGATAGAGAGAAAGAGAGAGAAGACAGAGAGAGAGAGAGAGTTGATAGACAGTAGATAGAGATAGAGAGAGAGAAAGAGAGAGTAGACAGAGAGAGAGAGAGAGAGTAGATAGAGAGAAAGAGAGAGTTAGAGAGAAAGAGAGAGTAGATAGAGAGAGAGTAGATAGAGAGAGATAGAGAGAAAGAGAGAGTAGATAGAGAGTAGATAGAGATAGAGAGGGAGAAAGAGAGAGTAGACAAAGAGATATAGAGAGAGAGAGAGAAAGAGAGAGTGAGAGAGATAGAGAGTAGATACAGAGAAAGAGAGAGGAGATAGAGAGAGAGAAAGAGAGAGTAGACAGAGAGAGAGAGAGAGTAGAGAGATAGAGAGTGAGAGAGATAGAGAGTAGATATAGAGATAGAGTAGATAGTGAGAAAGAGAGAGTTAGAGAGTAGATAGACAGAGAGAGAGTAGATAGAGATAGAGACAAAGAAAGAGAGAGTAGACAGAGAGTTAGAGAGAGAGAGTAGATAGAGAGAAAGAGAGAGTAGATAGAGAGAGATAGAGTAGATAGAGAGAAAGAGAGAGTGAGAGAGAAAGAGAGTAGATAGAGATAGAGAGAAATAGAGAGTAGACAGAGAGAGAGAGAGTAGATAGAGAGAAAGAGAGAGTGAGATAGAAAGAGAGAGTAGATAGAGATAGAGAGGGAGAAAGAGAGAGTAGACAAAGAGATAGAGAGAGAGAGAAAGTTAGAGAAAGAGAGATAGAGAGTAGATAGAGAGAAAGAGAGAGTACATAGAGATAGAGAGAGAGAGTAGACAGAGAGAGAGAGAGAGAGTAGATAGAGAGAAAGAGAGAGTAGGAGAGAAAGAGAGAGCAGATAGAGAGAGAGAGTAGATAGTGAGTAGATGGAGATAGAGAGAGAGAAAGAGAGAGTAGACAGAGAGAGAGAGAAAGAGAGAGTTAGAGAGAAAGAGAGAGTAGATAGAGAGCGATAGAGAGAAAGAGAGAGTAGATAGAGAGTAGATAGAGATAGAGAGACGGAAAGAGAGAGTAGACAGAGAGAGAGAGAAAGAGAGAGTTAGAGAGAAAGAGAGAGTAGATAGAGAGAGATAGAGAGAAAGAGAGAGTAGATAGAGAGAAAGAGAGAGTAGATAGAGAGATAGAGAGAGAGAGAGAGTAGATGGAGAGAGAGATAGAGAGTAGATAGAGGGAAAGTGAGAGTAGAGAGAGAGAGAGAGAGTAGATGGAGAGAAAGAGAGAGTAGATAGAGAGAGGGAGTAGATAGTGATCAGATAGAGATATGCAGAGAGTAGACAGAGAGAGAGGGTAGATAGAGAGAAAGAGAGAGAGAGTAGACAGAGAGTTAGAGAGTGAGAGTAGATGGAGAGAAAGAGAGAGTAGATAGAAAGAGAGAGTAGACTGAGAGATAGAGAGAGAGTAGACAGAGAGATAGAGAGTAGAGAGAGAGATAGAGAGTAGATAGAGAGAAAGAAAGAGTAGACAGAGAGATAGCGAAAGTAGAGAGAGAGAGAGTAGACAGAGAGATGGAGAGAGAGTAGATAGAGTGTAGATAGAGAGAAAGAGAGAGAGTAGACAGAGAGAGAGAGAGAGAGTAGACAGAGAGATAGAGAGTAGATAGAGATAGATAGAGCGAAAGAGAGAGAGTAGACAGAGAGATAGGTGGAGAGAGTAGACAGAGAGATAGAGAGTAGATGGAGATAAATAGAGAGAAAGAGAGAGAGTAGACAGAGAGATAGAGAGAGAGAGTAGAGAGAGAGAGATGGAGAGTAGATAGAGAGAGATAGAGAGAAAGAGAGAGTAGATTGAGAAAGAGAGAGAGTAGACAGAGAGAGAGAGCAAGAGAGAGTAGACAGAGAGATAGAGAGAGTGAGATAGAGAGGAGAAAGAGAGAGTAGATAGAGAGTTAGTGAGATAGAGAGTAGATAGAGAGAAAGAGAGAGTAGATAGAGAGAGAGTAGGTAGAGAGAGACAGAGAGAAAGTGAGAGTAGATAGAGAGTAGATAGAGATAGAGAGAGAGAAAGAGAGAGTCGACAAAGAGATAGGGAGAGAGAGAGAAAGAGAGAGTGAGAGAGATAGAGACTAGATAGAGAGAAAGAGAGAGTAGATAGAGATAGAGAGAGAGAAAGAGAGAGTAGATAGAGAGAAAGAGAGATCTAGAGTGAAAGAGAGAGTAGATGGAGAGAGAGAGTAGATAGAGAGTAGACAGAGAGAGAGAAAGAGAGCGTAGACAGAGAGATGGATTGTAGATAGAGAGAAAGAGAGAGTCAGAGAGTCGATAGACAGAAAGAGAGAGTAGATAGAGTTAGAGAGAAAGAAAGAGAGAGTAGACAGAGAGTTAGAGAGAGAGAGAGTAGAGAGTTAGAGAGATAGAGAGTAGATAGAGAGAAAGAGAGAGTAGATAGAGAGATAGAGAGAGAGAGTAGATGGAGAGAAAGAGAGATAGAGAGTAGATAGAGAGAAAGAGATAGTAGATAGAGATAGAGAAAAAGATAGAGTAGACAGAGAGAGAGAGTTGATAGTGAGTAGATAGAGATAGAGAGAGAGAAAGAGAGAGTAGACAGAGAGAGAGAGAGTAGATAGAGAGAAAGAGAGAGTTAGAGAGAAAGAGAGAGTAGATAGAGAGAGAGTAGATAAAGAGAGATAGAGAGAAAGAGAGAGGAGATAGAGACGAGATAGAGATCGAGAGGGAGAAAGAGAGTAGACAAAGAGATAGAGAGAGAGAGAAAGAGAGAGTGAGAGAGATAGAGTAGATACAGAGAAAGAGAGAGTAGATAGAGAGAAAGAGAGAGTTGACAGAGAGAGAGAGAGAGTAGAGAGATTGAGAGTGAGAGAGATAGAGAGTAGATAGAGAGATAGAGAGAGAGTAGATAATGAGAAAGAGAGAGTTAGAGAGTAGATAGACAGAGAGAGAGTAGATAAAGATCGGGAGAAATAAAGAGAGAGTAGACAGAGAGTTAGAGAGAGAGAGTAGATAGAGAGAAAGAGAGAGTAGATAGAGAGAGATAGAGTAGATAGAGAGAGAGATAGAGAGTAGATAGAGAGAAAGTGAGAGTAGACAGAGAGAGAGAGAGAGACGATATAGAGAGAAAGAGAGTTTGAGAGATAGAGAGAAAGAGAGAGTTAGAGAGAAAGAGAGAGTAGATAGAGAGAGAGAATAGATAGTGAGAAAGAGAGAAAGAGAGAGTGGACAGAGAGATAGAGAGAGAGTAGACAGAGAGATAGAGATAAATAGAGAGAAAGAGAAAGAGTAGATAGAGAGTAGATAGAGAGAGATAGCCAGAAAGAGAGAGTAGACAGAGAGAAAGAGAGAGAGTAGACAGAGAGATAGAGAGACAGAGAAAGTAGAGGGAGAGAGAGTAGATAGAGGTAGAGAGAAAGAGAGAGAGTAGACAGAGCGATAGAGAGAGAGATTAGATAGAGAGATTGAGAGAAAGAGAGAGAGTAGACAGAGAGATAGAGAGCAGATAGAGATAGAGTGAGAGAAAGAGAGAGTAGACAGAGAGAGAGAGAGAGAGTAGATAGAAAGAAAGAGAGAGTTAGAGAGAGAGAGTAGATGGAGGGAGAGAGTAGATTGAGAGTAGATAGAGAGAGAAAGAGAGAGTAGACAGAGAGAGAGAGAGTAGATAGAGAGAAAGAGAGAGTTATAGAGTTGATAGACAGAAAGAGTGAGTAGATAGAGATAGAGAGAAAGAAAGAGAGAGTAGACAGAGAGTTAGAGAGAGAGTAGATAGAGAGAAAGAGAGTAGATAGAGAGAGAGTAGATAGAGAGAAAGAGAGATAGAGAGTAGATACAGAGAAAGAGAGATTACATAGAGATAGAGAGAAAGAGAGATTAGACAGAGAGAGAGAGAGTAGATAGAGAGAAAGAGAGAGTTAGAGAGAAAGAGACAGTAGATAGAGAGAGAGAATAGATGGTGAGTAGATAGAGATAGATAGAGAGAAAGAGAGAGTGGACAGAGAGAGAGAGTGGACAGAGAGTAGATAGAGATAAATAGAGAGAATGAGAAAGAGTAGACGGAGATAGATAGAGAGAGAGAGTAGACAGAGAGATAGAGAGTAGATAGAGAGAGATAGAGAGAAAGAGAGAGTAGACAGAGAGAAAGAGAGATAGTAGACAGAGAGATAGAGAGACAGAGAAAGTAGAGAGAGAGAGAGAGAGAAGATAGAGGTAGAGAGAAAGAGAGAGAGTAGACAGAGCGATAGAGAGAGAGATTCGATAGAGAGATTGAGAGAAAGAGAGAGAGTAGACAGAGAGATAGAGAGAGTAGACAGAGAGATAGAGAGCAGATGTAGCGGAAGAGAGAGAGTGGACAGAGAGATAGATAGAGAGAGAGAGTAGACAGAGAGACAGAGAGAGAGAGGAGAGAGAGTGTGAAGATAGACAGACAGTGAGAAAGAAAGGGAGTAGACAGAGAGATAGAGTGAGAGTGTAGATAGAGATAGATAGAGACAAAGAGAGAGAGTTGACAGAGAGATAGAGAGAGTTAGAGAGACAGAGAGAGTTAGAGAGATAGAGAGTAGTCAGAGAGATAGAGAGAGTGAGATAGAGAGTAGATAGAGAGAAAGAGAGAGAGATAGAGAGAGAGAGAGTAGATAGAGAGAAAGAGAGTGAGAGAGATAGAGAGTAGATCGAGAGAAAGAGAGAGTAGATAGAGATAGAGAGAGAGAAAGAGAGAGTAGACAAAGAGATAGAGAGAGAGAGAAAAAGAGAGAGTTAGAGAGATAGAGAGTAGATAGAGAGAAAGAAAGAGTAGATAGATGGAGATAGAGAGATAGAGAGAGAGAGAGTAGATAGAGAGGAAGAGAGAGTAGATAGAGATAGAGAGAGAGAAAGAGAGAGTAGACAGAGAAGTAGAGAGACAGAGAGAGTAGAGACAGAGAGTAGATAGAGGTAGAGAGAAAGAGAGAGAGTAGACAGAGAGATAGAGAGAGAGTAGATAGAGAGGAGATAAAGAGATAGAGAGGAAGAGAGAGAGTAGACACAGAGATAAAGAGAGAGTGTGTAGACAGAGAGATAGAGAGCAGATAGAGATAGATAGAGAGAGAGAACGAGAGAGTAGACAGAGAGAGAGAGAGAGAGAGAGAGAGAATAGCTAGAGAGAGATAGAGAGAAAGAGAGAGTAGATGGAGATAGAGAGTAGATAGAGAGAAAGAAAGATAGAGAGTATATAGAGAGAAAGAGAGAGTAGGTAGAGAGAGAGAAAGAGAGAGTAGACAGAGAGAGAGAGAGTAGATAGAGAGAAAGAGAGAGTATATAGAGAGAGAGAGTAGATAGTGAGCAGATAGAGATAGAGAGAGAGAAAGAGAGAGTAGATAGAGAGAAAGAAAGAGTAGATAGATGGAGATAGAGAGATAGAGAGAGAGAGAGAGTAGATAGAGAGGAAGAGAGAGTAGATAGAGATAGAGAGAGAGAAAGAGAGAGTAGACAGAGAAGTAGAGAGACAGAGAGAGTAGAGACAGAGAGTAGATAGAGGTAGAGAGAAAGAGAGAGAGTAGACAGAGAGATAGAGAGAGAGTAGATAGAGAGGAGATAAAGAGATAGAGAGGAAGAGAGAGAGTAGACACAGAGATAAAGAGAGAGAGAGTAGACAGAGAGATAGAGAGCAGATAGAGATAGATAGAGAGAGAGAACGAGAGAGTAGACAGAGAGAGAGAGAGAGAGAGAGAGAGAATAGCTAGAGAGAGATAGAGAGAAAGAGAGAGTAGATGGAGATAGAGAGTAGATAGAGAGAAAGAAAGATAGAGAGTATATAGAGAGAAAGAGAGAGTAGGTAGAGAGAGAGAAAGAGAGAGTAGACAGAGAGAGAGAGAGTAGATAGAGAGAAAGAGAGAGTATATAGAGAGAGAGAGTAGATAGTGAGCAGATAGAGATAGAGAGAGAGAAAGAGAGAGTAGATAGAGAGAAAGAGAGATGGAGAGATAGAGAGTAGATTGAGAGAAGGAGAGAGTAGATAGAGAGATAGAGAGAGAGAGTAGATAGAGATAGAGAGAGAGAAAGAGAGAGTAGACAGAGAGAGAGAGAGTAGATAGAGAGAAAGAGAGAGTTAGAGAGTAGATGGACAGAAAGAGAGATCGGACAGAGAGATGGAGAGAGAGTAGAGAGAGAGATAGAGAGTAGGTAGAGAGAGAGTAGACAGAGAGAGAGAGTAGAGAGAGATAGAGAGAAAGAGAGAGTAGACAGAGAGAGAGAGAAAGAGAGTGTAGAGTGAGAGATAGAGAGAGTGAGTAGACAGAGAGATAGAGAGAGTGAGATAGAGAGTAGATAGAGAGAAAGAGAGAGTAGATAGAGAGATCGAGAAAGAGAGAATAGATAGAGAGAAAGAGAGTTCGAGAGATAGAGAGTAGATACCGAGAAAGAGAGAGAGAGTAGATAGAGAGAAAGAGAGTTGATAGAGAGAGTAGACAGAAATAGAGAGAGAGTAGACAGAGAGATAGAGAGTAGATAGAGATAAATAGAGAGAAAGAGAGAGAGTAGACAGAGAGATGGAGAGAATAGACAGAGAGATAGAGAGTAGATAGAGATAAATAGAGAGAAAAAGCGATAGAGAGTAGACAGAGATAAATAGAGAGAAAGAGAGAGGAGATAGAGAGAGAGAGTAGACAGAGAGTAGTTAGAGATAAATAGAGAGAAAGAGAGAGAGTAGACAGAGAGATAGAGAGTAGATAGAGAGAAAGAGAGTTAGAGAGATAGAGACTAGATAGAGAGAAAGAGAGAGTAGATAGAGAGAGAGAGAGTAGATCGAGAGAATGAGAGATAGAGAGTAGATAGAGAGAAAGAGAGAGTAGATAGAGATAGAGAGAAAGAGAGAGTAGACAGAGAGAGATAGAGAGAGAGTAGATAGATAGAGAGAAAGAGAGATTTAGAGAGTAGATAGACAGAAAGAGAGAGTAGATAGAGGTAGGGAGAAAGAAAGAGAGAGTAGACAGAGAGTTAGCGAGAGAGAGAGTAGAGAGAAAGAAAGTTAGAGAGATCGAGAGTAGATGGAGAGAAAGAGAGATTAGATAGAGAGATTGAGAGAGAGAGAGTAGATAGAGAGAAAGAGAGATAGAAAGTAGATAGAGAGAAAGAGAGAGTAGATAGAGATAGAGAAAAAGAGAGAGTAGCCAGAGAGAGAGAGAGAGAGTAGATAGAGCGAAAGAGAGAGTAGATAGAGAGACAGAGTAGATAGTGTGTAGACAGAGAGAGAGAGAGAGAGTAGATAGAGAGAGAGAGAGAGTAGATAGAGATAGAGAGAAAGAAAGAGAGAGCAGACAGAGAGTTAGAGAGAGAGAGAGTAGAGAGAAAGAGAGTTAGAGAGATAGAGACTAGATATAGAGAGAGAGAGAGTAGATAGAGAGAAAGAGAGAGTAGTTAGAGATAGAGAGAAAGAGAGAGTAGACAGAGAGTGATAGAGAGAGTAGATAGATAGATAGAGAGAAAGAGAGAGTTAGAGAGTAGATAGACAGAAAGAGAGAGTGGATAGAGGTCGGGAGAAAGAAAGAGAGAGAAGACAGAGAGTTAGCGAGAGAGAGAGTAGAGAGAAAGAAAGTTAGAGAGATTGAGAGTAGATAGAGAGAAAGAGAGATTAGATAGAGAGAGAGAGAGTAGATAGAGAGACAGAGAGATAGAGAGAAAGAGAGAGTAGATAGAGACAGAGAGAAAGAGAGAGTAGCCAGAGAGAGAGAGAGAGAGAGTAGACAGAGAGAGAGTAGATAGAGAGAGAGAGTTAGAGAGTAGATAGACAGAGAGAGTAGATAGAGATACAGAAAGAGAAAGAGAGAGTAGACAGAGAGAGAGAGTAGATAGAGAGAAAGAGAGAGTTAGAGAGTAGATAGACAGAAAGAGAGAGTAGAGATAGAGAGAAAGAGAGAGAGTAGACAGAGAGAAGGAGAGAGATTAGAGAGAGAGAGATAGAGAGTAGGTAGAGAGAGATAGAGAGAAAGAGAGAGTAGATCGAGATAGAGAGAGAGAATGAGAGAGAGTAGACAGAGAGGGAGAGTAGAGAGTGATAGAGAGAAAGAGAGAGTAGACAGAGAGAGAGAGAAAGAGAGAGTAGACAGAGAGATAGAGAGAGTGAGATAGAGAGTAGATAGAGAGAAAGAGAGAGTAGATAGAGAGAGAGAGAGTAGATAGAGTGAAAGAGTAGATAGTGAGCAGATAGAGATAGAGAGAGAGAAAGAGAGAGTAGACAGAGAGATAGAGAGAGAGAGAGAAGACAGAGAGATAGAGAGTAGATCGAGATAAATAGAGATACAGAGAGAGAGTAGACAGAGAGATAGATAGATAGAGAGAGAGAGAGTAGACAGAGAGATAGAGATTAGATACAGATAGAAAGAGAGAGCAAAGATAGAGTGAGATAGATTGAGGGAAAGAGAGAGTTGATAGAGAGAGATAGAGAGAAAGAGAGAGTAGACAGAGAGATAGAGAGAGAGAGCAGACAGAGAGATAGAGAGTAGAGAGAGAGATAGAGAGAGTAGAGACAGATAGAGAGATTAGACAGAGAGATAGAGAGAGAGTAGATAGAGTGTAGATAGAGAGAAAGAGAGAAAGAGAGAGAGTAGACAGAGAGATAGATAGAGAGAGTAGACAGAGAGATGGAGAGAGAGTAGAGAGAGACAGAGTAGATAGAGAGATAGAGAGAAAGAAAGAGAGCAGACAGAGAGATAGATAGCGAGAGTAGATAGAGAGAAAGAGAGAGAGTAGACAGAGAGATAGATAGAGAGAACGAGAGAGTAGACAGAGAGATAGAGAGAGAGAGAGAAGACAGAGAGATAGAGAGTAGATCGAGATAAATAGAGATACAGAGAGAGAGTAGACAGAGAGATAGATAGATAGAGAGAGAGAGAGTAGACAGAGAGATAGAGATTAGATACAGATAGAAAGAGAGAGCAAAGATAGAGTAAGATATATTGAGGGAAAGAGAGAGAGTGGATAGAGAGATAGATAGAGAGAAAGAGAGAGTAGATAGAGATAGAGAGAAAGAGAGAGTAGCCAGAGAGAGAGAGAGAGAGTAGATAGAGCGAAAGAGAGAGTAGATAGAGAGACAGAGTAGATAGTGTGTAGACAGAGGGAGAGAGAAAGAGAGAGTAGACAGAGAGAGAGAGAGTAGATAGAGAGAGAGAGAGTTAGAGAGTAGATAGACAGAGGGAGTCGATAGAGATACAGAGAGAGAAAGAGAGAGTAGACAGAGAGAGAGTAGATAGAGAGAAAGAGAGAGTTAGAGAGTATATAGACAGAAAGAGAGAGTAGAGATAGAGAGAAAGAAAGAGAGAGTAGACAGAGAGAAGGAGAGAGAGTAGAGAGAGAGAGATAGAGAGTAGGTAGAGAGAGATAGAGAGAAAGAGAGAGTAGATCGAGATAGAGAGAGAAAGAGAGCGTAGACAGAGAGAGAGAGAGAGAAAGAGAGAGTAGACAGAGAGAAAGAGAGAGTTAGATAGAGAGTAGATAGAGAGAAAGAGAGAGGAGATAGAGAGTTGGAGAGATAGAGAGTAGATAGAGAGAAAGAGAGAGAGAGTAGATAGAGAGATAGAGAGTTGATAGAGAGAGTAGACAGAGATAGAGAGAGAGTAGACAGAGAGATAGAGAGTAGATAGAGATAAATGGAGAGAAAGAGAGAGAGTAGACAGAGATAGAGAGAGTAGACAGAGAGATAGAGAGTAGATAGAGATAAATAGAGAGAAAGAGAGAGAGTAGACAGAGAGATAGAGAGAGTAGACAGAGAGATAGAGAGTAGATAGAGATAAATAGAGAGAAAAAGCGGTAGAGAGTAGACAGAGATAAATAGAGAGAAAGAGAGAGAGGAGATAGAGAGAGAGAGTAGACAGAGAGCAGATTGAGATAAATAGAGAGAAAGAGAGAGAGTAGACAGAGAGATAGAGAGTCGATAGAGAGAAAGAGAGAGTTAGAGAGTAGATAGACAGAGAGAGTAGATAGAGATAGAGAGAGAGAAAGAGAGAGTAGACAGAGAGAGAGCGTAGATAGAGAAAAGGAGAGAGTTAGAGAGTAGATAGACAGAAAGAGAGAGTAGATAGAGATAGAGAGAAAGAAAGAGAGAGTAGACAGAGCGTTAGGGAGAGAGAGAGTAGAGAGAAAGAGAGTTAGAGAGATAGAGAGTAGATAGAGAGAAAGAGAGAGTAGATAGAGAGAGAGAGTAGATAGAGAGAAAGAGAGATAGAGAGTAGATAGAGAGAAAGAGAGAGTAGATAGAGATGGAGAGAAAGAGAGAGTAGACAGAGAGAGATAGAGAGAGAGTAGATAGGTAGATAGAGAGAAAGAGAGAGTTAGAGAGTAGATAGAGATAGAGAGAAAGAAAGAGAGAGTAGACAGAGAGCTAGCGAGAGAGAGAGTAGAGAGAAAGAAAGTTAGAGAGATAGAGAGTAGTTAGAGAGAAAGAGAGATTAGATAGAGAGATACAGAGAGAGAGAGTAGATAGAGAGAAAGAGAGATAGAGAGTAGATAGAGAGAAAGAGAGAGTAGATAGTGATAGAGAGAAAGAGAGAGTAGCCAGAGAGAGAGTAGATAGAGCGAAAGAGAGAGTAGATAGAGAGAGAGAGAGTAGATAGTGAGTAGATAGAGATAGAGAGAGAGAAAGAGAGAGTAGACAGAGAGAGAGTAGGTAGAGAGTAGATAGACAGAGAGAGGAGATAGAGATGGAGAGAGAGAAAGAGAGAGTAGACAGAGAGAGAGAGAGAGTTGATAGACAGAAAGAGAGATTAGAGATAGAGTGAAAGAAAGAGAGAGTAGACAGAGAGATAGAGAGAGAGTAGAGAGAGAGAGAGATAGAGAGTAGGTAGAGATGGAGAGAGATAAAGAGAGAGTAGACAGAGAGAGAGAGAGTTGATAGACAGAAAGAGAGTTTAGAGATAGAGTGAAAGAAAGAGAGAGTAGACAGAGAGATAGAGAGAGAGTAGAGAGAGAGAGATAGAGAGTAGGTAGAGAGAGAGAGAGAGTAGACAGAGAGAGAGAGTAGAGAGAGATAGAGAGAAAGAGAGAGTAGACAGAGAGAGAGAGAGAAAGAGAGAGTAGACAGAGAGATAGAGAGAGTGAGATAGAGAGTAGATAGAGAGAAAGAGAGAGTAGATAGAGAGTTAGAGAGATAGAGAGTAGATAGAGAGAAAGAGAGAGTAGATATAGAGTTAGAGAGATAGAGAGTTGATAGAGATAAATAGAGAGAAAGAGAGAGAGTAGACAGGTAGAGAGAGTAGACAGAGAGGTAGAGAGTAGATAGATATAAGTAGAGGGAAAAAGCGATAGAGAGTAGACAGAGATAAATAGAGAGAAAGAGAGAGGAGATAGAGAGAGAGAGTAGACAGAGAGTAGATAGAGATAAATAGAGAGAAAGAGAGAGAGTAGACAGAGAGATAGAGAGAGTGTCGACAGAGAGATAGAGAGCGAGAGAGAGTAGAGGGAGAGATAGAGAGTAGATAGAGATAAATAGAGAGAAAGAGAGAGAGTAGACAGAAAGATAGACAGAGAGAGAGTAGAGAGAGAGATAGAGAGAGTAGATAGAGAGAGATAGAGAGAAAGAGAGAGTAGATAGAGATAGAGAGAGAGAATGAGAGAGAGTAGACAGAGAGGGAGAGTAGAGAGAAAGAGAGAGTAGGCAGAGAGAGAGAGAAAGAGAGAGTAGACAGAGAGATAGAGAGAGTGAGATAGAGAGTAGATAGAGAGAAAGAGAGAGTAGATAGAGAGATAGAGAGAGAGAGAGTAGATAGAGAGAAGGAGTAGATAGTGAGCAGATAGAGATAGAGAGAGAGAAAGAGAGAGTAGACAGAGAGATAGAGAGAGAGAGAGTTGATAGAGAGAGATAGAGAGTTGATAGAGAGAGATAGAGAGAAAGAGAGAGTAGACAGAGAGATAGAGAGAGAGAGTAGACAGAGAGACAGAGAGAGAGAAAGATAGAGAGAGTAGATAGGGAGATAGAGAGTTGATTGAGAGAGGAGACAGAGATAGAGAGAGAGTAGACAGAGATAGAGCGTAGATAGAGATAAATAGAGAGAAAGAGAGAGAGTAGACAGAGAGATAGAGAGAGTAGACAGAGAGATGGTGAGTAGATAGAGATAAATGGAGAGAAAAGGAGATAGAGAGTAGACAGAGATAAAAAGAGAGAAAGAGAGAGAGGAGATAGAGAGATAGATAGAGAGAGAGTAGATAGATAGATAGAGAGAAAGAGAGAGAGTAGACAGAGAGATAGATAGATAGATAGAGAGTAGATAGTGAGATAGAGAGAAAGAGAGAGAGTAGACAGAGAGATAGAGAGAGTGTAGACAGAGAGACAGAGAGCGAGAGAGAGTAGACAGAGAGATAGAGAGTAGATAGAGATAAATGGAGAGAAAGAGAGAGAGTAGACAGAGAGATAGACAGAGAGAGAGTAGAGAGAGAGATAGAGAGTAGATAGAGAGAGATAGAGAGAAAGAGAGAGTAGATAGAGATAGAGAGAGAGAACGAGAGAGAGTAGACAGAGAGGGAGAGTAGAGAGTGATAGAGAGAAAGAGAGAGTAGATAGAGAGAGAGAGAGAAAGAGAGAGTAGACAGAGAGATAGAGAGAGAGAGTTGATAGAGAGAGATAGAGAGAAAGAGAGAGTAGACAGAGAGATAGAGAGAGAGAGAGTAGACAGTGAGATAGAGAGAGAGAGAGCAGACAGAGAGATAGAGAGTAGAGAGAGAGATAGAGAGTGATAGAGAGAAAGAGAGAGTAGATAGAGAGAGAGAGAGAAAGAGAGAGTAGACAGAGAGATAGAGAGAGAGAGTTGATAGAGAGAGTAGACAGAGAGATAGAGAGAGAGAGAGTAGACAGTGAGATAGAGAGAGAGAGAGCAGACAGAGAGATAGAGAGTAGAGAGAGAGATAGAGAGTAGATAGAGAGAAAGAGAGAGTAGACAGAGAGATAGAGAGAGTAGAGACAGATAGAGAGATTAGACAGAGAGATAGAGAGAGAGTAGATAGAGTGTAGATAGAGAGAAAGAGCGAAAGAGAGAGAGTAGACAGAGAGATAGAGAGTAGATACAGATAGACAGAGAGAGCAAAGATAGAGTGAGATAGATTGAGAGAAAGAGAGAGAGTAGATAGAGAAATAGATAAAGAGAAAGAGTAGACAGAGAGATAGATAGAGAGAAAGAGAGAGAGAGTAGATAGGGAGATAGAGAGTTGATTGAGAGAGTAGACAGAGATAGAGAGAGAGTAGACAGAGATAGAGCGTAGATAGAGATAAATAGAGAGAAAGAGAGAGAGTAGACAGAGAGATAGAGAGAGTAGACAGAGAGATGGTGAGTAGATAGAGATAAATGGAGAGAAAAAGATAGAGAGTAGACAGAGATAAAAAGAGAGAAAGAGAGAGAGGAGATAGAGAGATAGATAGAGAGAGAGTAGATAGATAGAGAGAAAGAGAGAGAGTAGACAGAGAGGTAGAGAGTAGATAGAGATAAATAGAGATAAAGAGAGTAGACAGAGAGATAGATAGAGAGAGAGAGAGAGTAGACAGAGAGATAGAGAGTAGATACAGATAGATAGAGAGAGCATAGATCGAGTGAGCTAGATTGAGAGAAAGAGAGAGAGTAGAGAGAGAGATAGATAAAGAGAAAGAGCAGATAGAGAGATAGATAGTAAGAAAGAGAGAGAGAGAGTAGATAGGGAGAAAGGGAGTTGATAGAGAGAGTAGACATAGATCGAGAGAAAGTAGACAGAGAGATAGAGAGTAGATAGAGAGATAGATAAAGAGAAAGAGTAGATGGAGATAGCGATAGAGAGAAAGAGAGAGTAGACTGAGAGAGAGTAGATAGAGAGAAAGAGAGAGTTAGAGAGAAAGAGAGAGAGTAGACAGAGAGAGAGAGTAGAGAGAGATAGAGAGAAAGAGAGCGTAGACAGAGAGAGAGAGAAAGAGAGAGTGGACAGAGAGAAAGAGAGAGTTAGATAGAGAGTAGATAGAGAGAAAGAGAGAGTAGATAGAGAGTTGGAGAGATAGAGAGTAGATAGAGAGAAAGAGAGAGAGAGTAGATAGAGAGATAGAGAGTTGATAGAGAGAGTAGACAGAGATAGAGAGAGCGTAGACAGAGAGATAGAGAGTAGATAGAGATAAATGGAGAGAAAGAGAGAGAGTAGACAGAGATAGAGAGAGTAGACAGAGAGATAGAGAGTAGATAGAGATAAATAGAGAGAAAAAGCGGTAGAGAGTAGACAGAGATAAATAGAGAGAAAAAGCGGTAGAGAGTAGACAGAGATAAATAGAGAGAAAGAGAGAGAGGAGATAGAGAGAGAGAGTAGACAGAGAGCAGATTGAGATAAATAGAGAGAAAGAGAGAGAGTAGACAGAGAGATAGAGAGTCGATAGAGAGAAAGAGAGAGTTAGAGAGTAGATAGACAGAGAGAGTAGATAGAGATAGAGAGAGAGAAAGAGAGAGTAGACAGAGAGAGAGAGCGTAGATAGAGAAAAGGAGAGAGTTAGAGAGTAGATAGACAGAAAGAGAGAGTAGATAGAGATAGAGAGAAAGAAAGAGAGAGTAGACAGAGCGTTAGGGAGAGAGAGAGTAGAGAGAAAGAGAGTTAGAGAGATAGAGAGTAGATAGAGAGAAAGAGAGAGTAGATAGAGAGAGAGTAGATAGAGAGAAAGAGAGATAGAGAGTAGATAGAGAGAAAGAGAGATAGAGAGTAGATAGAGATGGAGAGAAAGAGAGAGTAGACAGAGAGAGAGAGAGAGAGAGTAGATAGGTAGATAGAGAGAAAGAGAGAGTTAGAGAGTAGATAGAGATAGAGAGAAAGAAAGAGAGAGTAGACAGAGAGTTAGCGAGAGAGAGAGTAGAGAGAAAGAAAGTTAGAGAGATAGAGAGTAGTTAGAGAGAAAGAGAGATTAGATAGAGAGATACAGAGAGAGAGAGTAGATAGAGAGAAAGAGAGAAAGAGAGTAGATAGAGCGAAAGAGAGAGTAGATAGAGATAGAGAGAAAGAGAGAGTAGCCAGAGAGAGAGTAGATAGAGCGAAAGAGAGAGTAGATAGAGAGAGAGAGTAGATAGTGAGTAGATAGAGATAGAGAGAGAGAAAGAGAGAGTAGACAGAGAGAGAGTAGGTAGAGAGTAGATAGACAGAGAGAGGAGATAGAGATGGAGAGAGAGAAAGAGAGAGTAGACAGAGAGAGAGAGTTGAGAGACAGAAAGAGAGATTAGAGATAGAGTGAAAGAAAGAGAGAGTAGACAGAGAGATAGAGAGAGAGTAGAGAGAGAGAGAGATAGAGAGTAGGTAGAGATGGAGAGAGAGAAAGAGAGAGTAGACAGAGAGAGAGAGAGTTGATAGACAGAAAGAGAGATTAGAGATAGAGTGAAAGAAAGAGAGAGTAGACAGAGAGATAGAGAGAGAGTAGAGAGAGAGAGATAGAGAGTAGGTAGAGAGAGAGAGAGAGTAGACAGAGAGAGAGAGTAGAGAGTGATAGAGAGAAAGAGAGAGTAGACAGAGAGAGAGAGAGAAAGAGAGAGTAGACAGAGAGATAGAGAGAGTGAGATAGAGAGTAGATAGAGAGAAAGAGAGAGTAGATAGAGAGTTAGAGAGATAGAGAGTAGATAGAGAGAAAGAGAGAGTAAATATAGAGTTAGAGAGATAGAGAGTTGATAGAGAGAGCAGACAGAGATAGAGAAAGAGTAGACAGAGAGATAGAGAGTAGATAGAGATAGATAGAGAGATCAAAGATAGAGTGAGATAGATTGAGAGAAAGAGAGAGAGTAGATAGAGTGATAGATAAAGAGAAAGAGTAGACAGACAGATAGAAAGAGAGAAAGAGAGAGAGAGTAGATCGGGAGATAGAGAGTTGATTGAGAGAGTAGACAGAGATAGAGAGAGTAGACAGAGAGATAGAGAGTAGATAGAGATAAATAGAGAGAAAGAGAGAGAGTAGACAGGTAGAGAGAGTAGACAGAGAGGTAGAGAGTAGATAGATATAAATAGAGGGACAAAGCGATAGAGAGTAGACAGAGATAAATAGAGAGAAAGAGAGAGGAGATAGAGAGAGAGAGTAGACAGAGAGTAGATAGAGATAAATAGAGAGAAAGAGAGAGAGTAGACAGAGAGATAGATGGATAGATAGAGAGTAGGTAGTGAGATAGAGAGAAAGAGAGAGAGTAGACAGAGAGATAGAGAGAGTGTCGACAGAGAGATAGAGAGCGAGAGAGAGTAGAGGGAGAGATAGAGAGTAGATAGAGATAAATAGAGAGAAAGAGAGAGAGTAGACAGAAAGATAGACAGAGAGAGAGTAGAGAGAGAGATAGAGAGAGTAGATAGAGAGAGAAAGAGAGAGTAGATAGAGATAGAGAGAGAGAATGAGAGAGAGTAGACAGAGAGGGAGAGTAGAGAGAAAGAGAGAGTAGACAGAGAGAGAGAGAAAGAGAGAGTAGACAGAGAGATAGAGAGAGTGAGATAGAGAGTAGATAGAGAGAAAGAGAGAGTAGATAGAGAGATAGAGAGAGAGAGAGTAGATAGAGAGAAGGAGTAGATAGTGAGCAGATAGAGATAGAGAGAGAGAAAGAGAGAGTAGACAGAGAGATAGAGAGAGAGAGAGTTGATAGAGAGAGATAGAGAGAGAGAGAGAGTTGATAGAGAGAGATAGAGAGAAAGAGAGAGTAGACAGAGAGATAGAGAGAGAGAGAGTAGACAGAGAGATAGAGAGAGAGAAAGATAGAGAGAGTAGATAGGGAGATAGAGAGTTGATTGAGAGAGGAGACAGAGATAGAGAGAGAGTAGACAGAGATAGAGCGTAGATAGAGATAAATAGAGAGAAAGAGAGAGAGTAGACAGAGAGATAGAGAGAGTAGACAGAGAGATGGTGAGTAGATAGAGATAAATAGAGAGAAAGAGAGAGAGTAGACAGAGATAGAGAGAGTAGACAGAGAGATGGTGAGTAGATAGAGATAAATGGAGAGAAAAGGAGATAGAGAGTAGACAGAGATAAAAAGAGAGAAAGAGAGAGAGGAGATAGAGAGATAGATAGAGAGAGTGTAGATAGATAGATAGAGAGAGAGAACGAGAGAGTAGACAGAGAGATAGAGAGAGAGAGAGAAGACAGAGAGATAGAGAGTAGATCGAGATAAATAGAGATACAGAGAGAGAGTAGACAGAGAGATAGATAGATAGAGAGAGAGAGAGTAGACAGAGAGATAGAGATTAGATACAGATAGAAAGAGAGAGCAAAGATAGAGTGAGATAGATTGAGGGAAAGAGAGAGAGTGGATAGAGAGATAGATAGAGAGAAAGAGAGAGTAGATAGAGATAGAGAGAAAGAGAGAGTAGCCAGAGAGAGAGAGAGAGAGAGTAGATAGAGCGAAAGAGAGAGTAGATAGAGAGACAGAGTAGATAGTGTGTAGACAGAGGGAGAGAGAAAGAGAGAGTAGACAGAGAGAGAGAGAGTAGATAGAGAGAGAGAGAGTTAGAGAGTAGATAGACAGAGGGAGTCGATAGAGATACAGAGAGAGAAAGAGAGAGTAGACAGAGAGAGAGTAGATAGAGAGAAAGAGAGAGTTAGAGAGTATATAGACAGAAAGAGAGAGTAGAGATAGAGAGAAAGAAAGAGAGAGTAGACAGAGAGAAGGAGAGAGAGTAGAGAGAGAGAGATAGAGAGTAGGTAGAGAGAGATAGAGAGAAAGAGAGAGTAGATCGAGATAGAGAGAAAGAGAGCGTAGACAGAGAGAGAGAGAGAGAAAGAGAGAGTAGACAGAGAGAAAGAGAGAGTTAGATAGAGAGTAGATAGAGAGAAAGAGAGAGGAGATAGAGAGTTGGAGAGATAGAGAGTAGATAGAGAGAAAGAGAGAGAGAGTAGATAGAGAGATAGAGAGTTGATAGAGAGAGTAGACAGAGATAGAGAGAGAGTAGACAGAGAGATAGAGAGTAGATAGAGATAAATGGAGAGAAAGAGAGAGAGTAGACAGAGATAGAGAGAGTAGACAGAGAGATAGAGAGTAGATAGAGATAAATAGAGAGAAAGAGAGAGAGGAGATAGAGAGAGTAGACAGAGAGATAGAGAGTAGATAGAGATAAATAGAGAGAAAAAGCGGTAGAGAGTAGACAGAGATAAATAGAGAGAAAGAGAGAGAGGAGATAGAGAGAGAGAGTAGACAGAGAGCAGATTGAGATAAATAGAGAGAAAGAGAGAGAGTAGACAGAGAGATAGAGAGTCGATAGAGAGAAAGAGAGAGTTAGAGAGTAGATAGACAGAGAGAGTAGATAGAGATAGAGAGAGAGAAAGAGAGAGTAGACAGAGAGAGAGAGCGTAGATAGAGAAAAGGAGAGAGTTAGAGAGTAGATAGACAGAAAGAGAGAGTAGATAGAGATAGAGAGAAAGAAAGAGAGAGTAGACAGAGCGTTAGGGAGAGAGAGAGTAGAGAGAAAGAGAGTTAGAGAGATAGAGAGTAGATAGAGAGAAAGAGAGAGTAGATAGAGAGAGAGAGTAGATAGAGAGAAAGAGAGATAGAGAGTAGATAGAGAGAAAGAGAGAGTAGATAGAGATGGAGAGAAAGAGAGAGTAGACAGAGAGAGATAGAGAGAGAGTAGATAGGTAGATAGAGAGAAAGAGAGAGTTAGAGAGTAGATAGAGATAGAGAGAAAGAAAGAGAGAGTAGACAGAGAGCTAGAGAGAAAGAAAGTTAGAGAGATAGAGAGTAGTTAGAGAGAAAGAGAGATTAGATAGAGAGATACAGAGAGAGAGAGTAGATAGAGAGAAAGAGAGATAGAGAGTAGATAGAGAGAAAGAGAGAGTAGATAGTGATAGAGAGAAAGAGAGAGTAGCCAGAGAGAGAGTAGATAGAGCGAAAGAGAGAGTAGATAGAGAGAGAGAGAGTAGATAGTGAGTAGATAGAGATAGAGAGAGAGAAAGAGAGAGTAGACAGAGAGAGAGTAGGTAGAGAGTAGATAGACAGAGAGAGGAGATAGAGATGGAGAGAGAGAAAGAGAGAGTAGACAGAGAGAGAGTTGATAGACAGAAAGAGAGATTAGAGATAGAGTGAAAGAAAGAGAGAGTAGACAGAGAGATAGAGAGAGAGTAGAGAGAGAGAGAGATAGAGAGTAGGTAGAGATGGAGAGAGATAAAGAGAGAGTAGACAGAGAGAGAGAGAGTTGATAGACAGAAAGAGAGTTTAGAGATAGAGTGAAAGAAAGAGAGAGTAGACAGAGAGATAGAGAGAGAGTAGAGAGAGAGAGATAGAGAGTAGGTAGAGAGAGAGAGAGAGTAGACAGAGAGAGAGAGTAGATAGAGAGATAGAGAGTTGATAGAGAGAGTAGACAGAGATAGAGAGAGAGTAGACAGAGAGATAGAGAGTAGATAGAGATAAATGGAGAGAAAGAGAGAGAGTAGACAGAGATAGAGAGAGTAGACAGAGAGATAGAGAGTAGATAGAGATAAATAGAGAGAAAGAGAGAGAGTAGACAGAGAGATAGAGAGAGTAGACAGAGAGATAGAGAGTAGATAGAGATAAATAGAGAGAAAAAGCGGTAGAGAGTAGACAGAGATAAATAGAGAGAAAGAGAGAGAGGAGATAGAGAGAGAGAGTAGACAGAGAGCAGATTGAGATAAATAGAGAGAAAGAGAGAGAGTAGACAGAGAGATAGAGAGTCGATAGAGAGAAAGAGAGAGTTAGAGAGTAGATAGACAGAGAGAGTAGATAGAGATAGAGAGAGAGAAAGAGAGAGTAGACAGAGAGAGAGAGCGTAGATAGAGAAAAGGAGAGAGTTAGAGAGTAGATAGACAGAAAGAGAGAGTAGATAGAGATAGAGAGAAAGAAAGAGAGAGTAGACAGAGCGTTAGGGAGAGAGAGAGTAGAGAGAAAGAGAGTTAGAGAGATAGAGAGTAGATAGAGAGAAAGAGAGAGTAGATAGAGAGAGAGAGTAGATAGAGAGAAAGAGAGATAGAGAGTAGATAGAGAGAAAGAGAGAGTAGATAGAGATGGAGAGAAAGAGAGAGTAGACAGAGAGAGATAGAGAGAGAGTAGATAGGTAGATAGAGAGAAAGAGAGAGTTAGAGAGTAGATAGAGATAGAGAGAAAGAAAGAGAGAGTAGACAGAGAGCTAGAGAGAAAGAAAGTTAGAGAGATAGAGAGTAGTTAGAGAGAAAGAGAGATTAGATAGAGAGATACAGAGAGAGAGAGTAGATAGAGAGGAAGAGAGATAGAGAGTAGATAGAGAGAAAGAGAGAGTAGATAGTGATAGAGAGAAAGAGAGAGTAGCCAGAGAGAGAGTAGATAGAGCGAAAGAGAGAGTAGATAGAGAGAGAGAGAGTAGATAGTGAGTAGATAGAGATAGAGAGAGAGAAAGAGAGAGTAGACAGAGAGAGAGTAGGTAGAGAGTAGATAGACAGAGAGAGGAGATAGAGATGGAGAGAGAGAAAGAGAGAGTAGACAGAGAGAGAGTTGATAGACAGAAAGAGAGATTAGAGATAGAGTGAAAGAAAGAGAGAGTAGACAGAGAGATAGAGAGAGAGTAGAGAGAGAGAGAGATAGAGAGTAGGTAGAGATGGAGAGAGATAAAGAGAGAGTAGACAGAGAGAGAGAGAGTTGATAGACAGAAAGAGAGTTTAGAGATAGAGTGAAAGAAAGAGAGAGTAGACAGAGAGATAGAGAGAGAGTAGAGAGAGAGAGATAGAGAGTAGGTAGAGAGAGAGAGAGAGTAGACAGAGAGAGAGAGTAGAGAGAGATAGAGAGAAAGAGAGAGTAGACAGAGAGAGAGAGAGAAAGAGAGAGTAGACAGAGAGATAGAGAGAGTGAGATAGAGAGTAGATAGAGAGAAAGAGAGAGTAGATAGAGAGTTAAAGAGATAGAGAGTAGATAGAGAGAAGGAGAGAGTAGATATAGAGTTAGAGAGATAGAGAGTTGATAGAGAGAGCAGACAGAGATAGAGAAAGAGTAGACAGAGAGATAGAGAGTAGATAGAGATAGATAGAGAGATCAAAGATAGAGTGAGATAGATTGAGAGAAAGAGAGAGAGTAGATAGAGTGATAGATAAAGAGAAAGAGTAGACAGAGAGATAGAAAGAGAGAAAGAGAGAGAGAGTAGATCGGGAGATAGAGAGTTGATTGAGAGAGTAGACAGAGATAGAGAGAGTAGACAGAGAGATAGAGAGTAGATAGAGATAAATAGAGAGAAAGAGAGAGAGTAGACAGGTAGAGAGAGTAGACAGAGAGGTAGAGAGTAGATAGATATAAATAGAGGGAAAAAGCGATAGAGAGTAGACAGAGATAAATAGAGAGAAAGAGAGAGGAGATAGAGAGAGAGAGTAGACAGAGAGTAGATAGAGATAAATAGAGAGAAAGAGAGAGAGTAGACAGAGAGATAGATGGATAGATAGAGAGTAGGTAGTGAGATAGAGAGAAAGAGAGAGAGTAGACAGAGAGATAGAGAGAGTGTCGACAGAGAGATAGAGAGCGAGAGAGAGTAGAGGGAGAGATAGAGAGTAGATAGAGATAAATAGAGAGAAAGAGAGAGAGTAGACAGAGAGATAGATGGATAGATAGAGAGTAGGTAGTGAGATCGAGAGAAAGAGAGAGAGTAGACAGAGAGATAGAGAGAGTGTCGACAGAGAGATAGAGAGCGAGAGAGAGTAGAGGGAGAGATAGAGAGTAGATAGAGATAAATAGAGAGAAAGAGAGAGAGTAGACAGAAAGATAGACAGAGAGAGAGTAGAGAGAGAGATAGAGAGAGTAGATAGAGAGAGATAGAGAGAAAGAGAGAGTAGATAGAGATAGAGAGAGAGAATGAGAGAGAGTAGACAGAGAGGGAGAGTAGAGAGAAAGAGAGAGTAGGCAGAGAGAGAGAGAAAGAGAGAGTAGACAGAGAGATAGAGAGAGTGAGATAGAGAGTAGATAGAGAGAAAGAGAGAGTAGATAGAGAGATAGAGAGAGAGAGAGTAGATAGAGAGAAGGAGTAGATAGTGAGCAGATAGAGATAGAGAGAGAGAAAGAGAGAGTAGACAGAGAGATAGAGAGAGAGAGTGTTGATAGAGAGAGATAGAGAGTTGATAGAGAGAGATAGAGAGAAAGAGAGAGTAGACAGAGAGATAGAGAGAGAGAGAGTAGACAGAGAGACAGAGAGAGAGAAAGATAGAGAGAGTAGATAGGGAGATAGAGAGTTGATTGAGAGAGGAGACAGAGATAGAGAGAGAGTAGACAGAGATAGAGCGTAGTTAGAGATAAATAGAGAGAAAGAGAGAGAGTAGACAGAGAGATAGAGAGAGTAGACAGAGAGATGGTGAGTAGATAGAGATAAATGGAGAGAAAAGGAGATAGAGAGTAGACAGAGATAAAAAGAGAGAAAGAGAGAGAGGAGATAGAGAGATAGATAGAGAGAGAGTAGATAGATAGATAGAGAGAAAGAGAGAGAGTAGACAGAGAGATAGATAGATAGATAGAGAGTAGATAGTGAGATAGAGAGAAAGAGAGAGAGTAGACAGAGAGATAGAGAGAGTGTAGACAGAGAGACAGAGAGTGAGAGAGAGTAGACAGAGAGATAGAGAGTAGATAGAGATAAATGGAGAGAAAGAGAGAGAGTAGACAGAGAGATAGACAGAGAGAGAGTAGAGAGAGAGATAGAGAGTAGATAGAGAGAGATAGAGAGAAAGAGAGAGTAGATAGAGATAGAGAGAGAGAACGAGAGAGAGTAGACAGAGAGGGAGAGTAGAGAGTGATAGAGAGAAAGAGAGAGTAGATAGAGAGAGAGAGAGAAAGAGAGAGTAGACAGAGAGATAGAGAGAGAGAGTTGATAGAGAGAGATAGAGAGAGAGAGAGTAGACAGTGAGATAGAGAGAGAGAGAGCAGACAGAGAGATAGAGAGTAGAGAGAGAGATAGAGAGTAGATAGAGAGAAAGAGAGAGTAGACAGAGAGATAGAGAGAGTAGAGACAGATAGAGAGATTAGACAGAGAGATAGAGAGAGAGTAGATAGAGTGTAGATAGAGAGAAAGAGAGAAAGAGAGAGAGTAGACAGAGAGATAGAGAGTAGATAGCGATAGATAGAGCGAAAGAGAGAGAGTAGACAGAGAGATAGAGAGTAGATACAGATAGACAGAGAGAGCAAAGATAGAGTGAGATAGATTGAGAGAAAGAGAGAGAGTAGATAGAGAGATAGATAAAGAGAAAGAGTAGACAGAGAGATAGATAGAGAGAAAGAGAGAGTAGATAGAGATAGAGAGAAAGAGACAGTAGCCAGAGAGAGAGAGAGAGAGAGTAGATAGAGCGAAAGAGAGAGTAGATAGAGAGACAGAGTAGATAGTGTGTAGACAGAGGGAGAGAGAAAGAGAGAGTAGACAGAGAGAGAGAGAGTAGATAGAGAGAGAGAGAGTTAGAGAGTAGATAGACAGAGAGAGTCGATAGAGATACAGAGAGAGAAAGAGAGAGTAGACAGAGAGAGTAGATAGAGAGAAAGAGAGAGTTAGAGAGTAGATAGACAGAAAGAGAGAGTAGAGATAGAGAGAAAGAAAGAGAGAGTAGACAGAGAGAAGGAGAGAGAGTAGAGAGAGAGAGATAGAGTGTAGGTAGAGAGAGATAGAGAGAAAGAGAGAGTAGATCGAGATAGAGAGAGAAAGAGAGCGTAGACAGAGAGAGAGAGAGAGAAAGAGAGAGTAGACAGAGAGAAAGAGAGAGTTAGATAGAGAGTAGATAGAGAGAAAGAGAGAGTAGATAGAGAGTTGGAGAGATAGAGAGTAGATAGAGAGAAAGAGAGAGAGAGTAGATAGAGAGATAGAGAGTTGATAGAGAGAGTAGACAGAGATAGAGAGAGAGTAGACAGAGAGATAGAGAGTAGATAGAGATAAATGGAGAGAAAGAGAGAGAGTAGACAGAGATAGAGAGAGTAGATAGAGAGTAGATAGAGTTAAATAGAGAGAAAGAGAGAGAGTAGACAGAGAGATAGAGAGAGTAGACAGAGAGATAGAGAGTAGATAGAGATAAATAGAGAGAAAAAGCGGTAGAGAGTAGACAGAGATAAATAGAGAGAAAGAGAGAGAGGAGATAGAGAGAGAGAGTAGACAGAGAGCAGATTGAGATAAATAGAGAGAAAGAGAGAGTTAGAGAGTAGATAGACAGAGAGAGTAGATAGAGATAGAGAGAGAGAAAGAGAGAGTAGACAGAGAGAGAGAGCGTAGATAGAGAAAAGGAGAGAGTGAGAGAGTAGATAGACAGAGAGAGTAGATAGAGATAGAGAGAAAGAAAGAGAGAGTAGACAGAGCGTTAGGGAGAGTAGAGAGAAAGAGAGTTAGAGAGATAGAGAGTTGATAGAGAGAAAGAGAGAGTAGATAGAGAGAGAGAGTAGATAGAGAGAAAGAGAGATAGAGAGTAGATAGAGAGAAAGAGAGAAAGAGAGAGAGTAGACAGAGAGATAGATAGAGAGAGTAGACAGAGAGATGGAGAGAGAGTAGAGAGAGACAGAGTAGATAGAGAGATAGAGAGAAAGAAAGAGAGCAGACAGAGAGATAGATAGCGAGAGTAGATAGAGAGAAAGAGAGAGAGTAGACAGAGAGATAGATAGAGAGAACGAGAGAGTAGACAGAGAGATAGAGAGAGAGAGAGAAGACAGAGAGATAGAGAGTAGATCGAGATAAATAGAGATACAGAGAGAGAGTAGACAGAGAGATAGATAGATAGAGAGAGAGAGAGTAGACAGAGAGATAGAGATTAGATACAGATAGAAAGAGAGAGCAAAGATAGAGTGAGATAGATTGAGGGAAAGAGAGAGAGTGGATAGAGAGATAGATAGAGAGAAAGAGAGAGTAGATAGAGATAGAGAGAAAGAGAGAGTAGCCAGAGAGAGAGAGAGAGAGAGTAGATAGAGCGAAAGAGAGAGTAGATAGAGAGACAGAGTAGATAGTGTGTAGACAGAGGGAGAGAGAAAGAGAGAGTAGACAGAGAGAGAGAGAGTAGATAGAGAGAGAGAGAGTTAGAGAGTAGATAGACAGAGGGAGTCGATAGAGATACAGAGAGAGAAAGAGAGAGTAGACAGAGAGAGAGTAGATAGAGAGAAAGAGAGAGTTAGAGAGTATATAGACAGAAAGAGAGAGTAGAGATAGAGAGAAAGAAAGAGAGAGTAGACAGAGAGAAGGAGAGAGAGTAGAGAGAGAGAGATAGAGAGTAGGTAGAGAGAGATAGAGAGAAAGAGAGAGTAGATCGAGATAGAGAGAGAAAGAGAGCGTAGACAGAGAGAGAGAGAGAGAAAGAGAGAGTAGACAGAGAGAAAGAGAGAGTTAGATAGAGAGTAGATAGAGAGAAAGAGAGAGGAGATAGAGAGTTGGAGAGATAGAGAGTAGATAGAGAGAAAGAGAGAGAGAGTAGATAGAGAGATAGAGAGTTGATAGAGAGAGTAGACAGAGATAGAGAGAGAGTAGACAGAGAGATAGAGAGTAGATAGAGATAAATGGAGAGAAAGAGAGAGAGTAGACAGAGATAGAGAGAGTAGACAGAGAGATAGAGAGTAGATAGAGATAAATAGAGAGAAAGAGAGAGAGTAGACAGAGAGATAGAGAGAGTAGACAGAGAGATAGAGAGTAGATAGAGATAAATAGAGAGAAAAAGCGGTAGAGAGTAGACAGAGATAAATAGAGAGAAAGAGAGAGAGGAGATAGAGAGAGAGAGTAGACAGAGAGCAGATTGAGATAAATAGAGAGAAAGAGAGAGAGTAGACAGAGAGATAGAGAGTCGATAGAGAGAAAGAGAGAGTTAGAGAGTAGATAGACAGAGAGAGTAGATAGAGATAGAGAGAGAGAAAGAGAGAGTAGACAGAGAGAGAGAGCGTAGATAGAGAAAAGGAGAGAGTTAGAGAGTAGATAGACAGAAAGAGAGAGTAGATAGAGATAGAGAGAAAGAAAGAGAGAGTAGACAGAGCGTTAGGGAGAGAGAGAGTAGAGAGAAAGAGAGTTAGAGAGATAGAGAGTAGATAGAGAGAAAGAGAGAGTAGATAGAGAGAGAGAGTAGATAGAGAGAAAGAGAGATAGAGAGTAGATAGAGAGAAAGAGAGAGTAGATAGAGATGGAGAGAAAGAGAGAGTAGACAGAGAGAGATAGAGAGAGAGTAGATAGGTAGATAGAGAGAAAGAGAGAGTTAGAGAGTAGATAGAGATAGAGAGAAAGAAAGAGAGAGTAGACAGAGAGCTAGCGAGAGAGAGAGTAGAGAGAAAGAAAGTTAGAGAGATAGAGAGTAGTTAGAGAGAAAGAGAGATTAGATAGAGAGATACAGAGAGAGAGAGTAGATAGAGAGAAAGAGAGAGTAGATAGAGAGAGAGAGTAGATAGAGAGAAAGAGAGATAGAGAGTAGATAGAGAGAAAGAGAGAGTAGATAGAGATGGAGAGAAAGAGAGAGTAGACAGAGAGAGATAGAGAGAGAGTAGATAGGTAGATAGAGAGAAAGAGAGAGTTAGAGAGTAGATAGAGATAGAGAGAAAGAAAGAGAGAGTAGACAGAGAGCTAGCGAGAGAGAGAGTAGAGAGAAAGAAAGTTAGAGAGATAGAGAGTAGTTAGAGAGAAAGAGAGATTAGATAGAGAGATACAGAGAGAGAGAGTAGATAGAGAGATAGAGAGTAGATAGAGAGAAAGAGAGAGTAGATAGTGATAGACAGAAAGAGAGAGTAGCCAGAGAGAGAGTAGATAGAGCGAAAGAGAGAGTAGATAGAGAGAGAGAGAGTAGATAGTGAGTAGATAGAGATAGAGAGAGAGAAAGAGAGAGTAGACAGAGAGAGAGTAGGTAGAGAGTAGATAGACAGAGAGAGGAGATAGAGATGGAGAGAGAGAAAGAGAGAGTAGACAGAGAGAGAGAGAGAGTTGATAGACAGAAAGAGAGATTAGAGATAGAGTGAAAGAAAGAGAGAGTAGACAGAGAGATAGAGAGAGAGTAGAGAGAGAGAGAGATAGAGAGTAGGTAGAGATGGAGAGAGAGAAAGAGAGAGTAGACAGAGAGAGAGAGAGTTGATAGACAGAAAGAGAGATTAGAGATAGAGTGAAAGAAAGAGAGAGTAGACAGAGAGATAGAGAGAGAGTAGAGAGAGAGAGATAGAGAGTAGGTAGAGAGAGAGAGAGAGTAGACAGAGAGAGAGAGTAGAGAGAGATAGAGAGAAAGAGAGAGTAGACAGAGAGAGAGAGAGAAAGAGAGAGTAGACAGAGAGATAGAGAGAGTGAGATAGAGAGTAGATAGAGAGAAAGAGAGAGTAGATAGAGAGTTAGAGAGATAGAGAGTAGATAGAGAGAAAGAGAGAGTAGATATAGAGTTAGAGAGATAGAGAGTTGATAGAGAGAGCAGACAGAGATAGAGAAAGAGTAGACAGAGAGATAGAGAGTAGATAGAGATAGATAGAGAGATCAAAGATAGAGTGAGATAGATTGAGAGAAAGAGAGAGAGTAGATAGAGTGATAGATAAAGAGAAAGAGTAGACAGAGAGATAGAAAGAGAGAAAGAGAGAGAGAGTAGATCGGGAGATAGAGAGTTGATTGAGAGAGTAGACAGAGATAGAGAGAGTAGACAGAGAGATAGAGAGTAGATAGAGATAAATAGAGAGAAAGAGAGAGAGTAGACAGAGAGATAGAGAGAGTAGACAGAGAGATGGTGAGTAGATAGAGATAAATGGAGAGAAAAGGAGATAGAGAGTAGACAGAGATAAAAAGAGAGAAAGAGAGAGAGGAGATAGAGAGATAGATAGAGAGAGAGTAGATAGATAGATAGAGAGAAAGAGAGAGAGTAGACAGAGAGATAGATGGATAGATAGAGAGTAGATAGTGAGATAGAGAGAAAGAGAGAGAGTAGACAGAGAGATAGAGAGAGTGTAGACAGAGAGACAGAGAGCGAGAGAGAGTAGACAGAGAGATAGAGAGTAGATAGAGATAAATGGAGAGAAAGAGAGAGAGTAGACAGAGAGATAGACAGAGAGAGAGTAGAGAGAGAGATAGAGAGTAGATAGAGAGAGATAGAGAGAAAGAGAGAGTAGATAGAGATAGAGAGAGAGAACGAGAGAGAGTAGACAGAGAGGGAGAGTAGAGAGTGATAGAGAGAAAGAGAGAGTAGATAGAGAGAGAGAGAGAAAGAGAGAGTAGACAGAGAGATAGAGAGAGAGAGTTGATAGAGAGAGATAGAGAGAAAGAGAGAGTAGACAGAGAGATAGAGAGAGAGAGAGTAGACAGTGAGATAGAGAGAGAGAGAGCAGACAGAGAGATAGAGAGTAGAGAGAGAGATAGAGAGTAGATAGAGAGAAAGAGAGAGTAGACAGAGAGATAGAGAGAGTAGAGACAGATAGAGAGATTAGACAGAGAGATAGAGAGAGAGTAGATAGAGTGTAGATAGAGAGAAAGAGAGAAAGAGAGAGAGTAGACAGAGAGATAGAGAGTAGATAGCGATAGATAGAGCGAAAGAGAGAGAGTAGACAGAGAGATAGAGAGTAGATACAGATAGACAGAGAGAGCAAAGATAGAGTGAGATAGATTGAGAGAAAGAGAGAGAGTAGATAGAGAGATAGATAAAGAGAAAGAGTAGACAGAGAGATAGATAGAGAGAAAGAGAGAGAGAGTAGATAGGGAGATAGAGAGTTGATTGAGAGAGTAGACAGAGATAGAGAGAGAGTAGACAGAGATAGAGCGTAGATAGAGATAAATAGAGAGAAAGAGAGAGAGTAGACAGAGAGATAGAGAGAGTAGACAGAGAGATGGTGAGTAGATAGAGATAAATGGAGAGAAAAAGATAGAGAGTAGACAGAGATAAAAAGAGAGAAAGAGAGAGAGGAGATAGAGAGATAGATAGAGAGAGAGTAGATAGATAGAGAGAAAGAGAGAGAGTAGACAGAGAGGTAGAGAGTAGATAGAGATAAATAGAGATAAAGAGAGTAGACAGAGAGATAGATAGAGAGAGAGAGAGAGTAGACAGAGAGATAGAGAGTAGATACAGATAGATAGAGAGAGCATAGATCGAGTGAGATAGATTGAGAGAAAGAGAGAGAGTAGAGAGAGAGATAGATAAAGAGAAAGAGCAGATAGAGAGATAGATAGTAAGAAAGAGAGAGAGAGAGTAGATAGGGAGAAAGGGAGTTGATAGAGAGAGTAGACATAGATCGAGAGAAAGTAGACAGAGAGATAGAGAGTAGATAGAGAGATAGATAAAGAGAAAGAGTAGATGGAGATAGCGATAGAGAGAAAGAGAGAGTAGACTGAGAGAGAGTAGATAGAGAGAAAGAGAGAGTTAGAGAGAAAGAGAGAGAGTAGACAGAGAGAGAGAGTAGAGAGAGATAGAGAGAAAGAGAGCGTAGACAGAGAGAGAGAGAAAGAGAGAGTGGACAGAGAGAAAGAGAGAGTTAGATAGAGAGTAGATAGAGAGAAAGAGAGAGTAGATAGAGAGTTGGAGAGATAGAGAGTAGATAGAGAGAAAGAGAGAGAGAGTAGATAGAGAGATAGAGAGTTGATAGAGAGAGTAGACAGAGATAGAGAGAGCGTAGACAGAGAGATAGAGAGTAGATAGAGATAAATGGAGAGAAAGAGAGAGAGTAGACAGAGATAGAGAGAGTAGACAGAGAGATAGAGAGTAAATAGAGAGAAAAAGCGGTAGAGAGTAGACAGAGATAAATAGAGAGAAAAAGCGGTAGAGAGTAGACAGAGATAAATAGAGAGAAAGAGAGAGAGGAGATAGAGAGAGAGAGTAGACAGAGAGCAGATTGAGATAAATAGAGAGAAAGAGAGAGAGTAGACAGAGAGATAGAGAGTCGATAGAGAGAAAGAGAGAGTTAGAGAGTAGATAGACAGAGAGAGTAGATAGAGATAGAGAGAGAGAAAGAGAGAGTAGACAGAGAGAGAGAGCGTAGATAGAGAAAAGGAGAGAGTTAGAGAGTAGATAGACAGAAAGAGAGAGTAGATAGAGATAGAGGGAAAGAAAGAGAGAGTAGACAGAGCGTTAGGGAGAGAGAGAGTAGAGAGAAAGAGAGTTAGAGAGATAGAGAGTAGATAGAGAGAAAGAGAGAGTAGATAGAGAGAGAGAGAGTAGATAGAGAGAAAGAGAGATAGAGAGTAGATAGAGAGAAAGAGAGATAGAGAGTAGATAGAGATGGAGAGAAAGAGAGAGTAGACAGAGAGAGATAGAGAGAGAGTAGATAGGTAGATAGAGAGAAAGAGAGAGTTAGAGAGTAGATAGAGATAGAGAGAAAGAAAGAGAGAGTAGACAGAGAGTTAGCGAGAGAGAGAGTAGAGAGAAAGAAAGTTAGAGAGATAGAGAGTAGTTAGAGAGAAAGAGAGATTAGATAGAGAGATACAGAGAGAGAGAGTAGATAGAGAGAAAGAGAGAAAGAGAGTAGATAGAGCGAAAGAGAGAGTAGATAGAGATAGAGAGAAAGAGAGAGTAGCCAGAGAGAGAGTAGATAGAGCGAAAGAGAGAGTAGATAGAGAGAGAGAGAGTAGATAGTGAGTAGATAGAGATAGAGAGAGAGAAAGAGAGAGTAGACAGAGAGAGAGTAGGTAGAGAGTAGATAGACAGAGAGAGGAGATAGAGATGGAGAGAGAGAAAGAGAGAGTAGACAGAGAGAGAGAGAGAGAGTTGATAGACAGAAAGAGAGATTAGAGATAGAGTGAAAGAAAGAGAGAGTAGACAGAGAGATAGAGAGAGAGTAGAGAGAGAGAGAGATAGAGAGTAGGTAGAGATGGAGAGAGAGAAAGAGAGAGTAGACAGAGAGAGAGAGAGTTGATAGACAGAAAGAGAGATTAGAGATAGAGTGAAAGAAAGAGAGAGTAGACAGAGAGATAGAGAGAGAGTAGAGAGAGAGAGATAGAGAGTAGGTAGAGAGAGAGAGAGAGTAGACAGAGAGAGAGAGTAGAGAGAGATAGAGAGAAAGAGAGAGTAGACAGAGAGAGAGAGAGAAAGAGAGAGTAGACAGAGAGATAGAGAGAGTGAGATAGAGAGTAGATAGAGAGAAAGAGAGAGTAGATAGAGAGTTAGAGAGATAGAGAGTAGATAGAGAGAAAGAGAGAGTAGATATAGAGTTAGAGAGATAGAGAGTTGATAGAGAGAGCAGACAGAGATAGAGAAAGAGTAGACAGAGAGATAGAGAGTAGATAGAGATAGATAGAGAGATCAAAGATAGAGTGAGATAGATTGAGAGAAAGAGAGAGAGTAGATAGAGTGATAGATAAAGAGAAAGAGTAGACAGAGAGATAGAAAGAGAGAAAGAGAGAGAGAGTAGATCGGGAGATAGAGAGTTGATTGAGAGAGTAGACAGAGATAGAGAGAGTAGACAGAGAGATAGAGAGTAGATAGAGATAAATAGAGAGAAAGAGAGAGAGTAGACAGGTAGAGAGAGTAGACAGAGAGGTAGAGAGTAGATAGATATAAATAGAGGGAAAAAGCGATAGAGAGTAGACAGAGATAAATAGAGAGAAAGAGAGAGGAGATAGAGAGAGAGAGTAGACAGAGAGTAGATAGAGATAAATAGAGAGAAAGAGAGAGAGTAGACAGAGAGATAGATGGATAGATAGAGAGTAGGTAGTGAGATAGAGAGAAAGAGAGAGAGTAGACAGAGAGATAGAGAGAGTGTCGACAGAGAGATAGAGAGCGAGAGAGAGTAGAGGGAGAGATAGAGAGTAGATAGAGATAAATAGAGAGAAAGAGAGAGAGTAGACAGAGAGATAGATGGATAGATAGAGAGTAGGTAGTGAGATAGAGAGAAAGAGAGAGAGTAGACAGAGAGATAGAGAGAGTGTCGACAGAGAGATAGAGAGCGAGAGAGAGTAGAGGGAGAGATAGAGAGTAGATAGAGATAAATAGAGAGAAAGAGAGAGAGTAGACAGAAAGATAGACAGAGAGAGAGTAGAGAGAGAGATAGAGAGAGTAGATAGAGAGAGATAGAGAGAAAGAGAGAGTAGATAGAGATAGAGAGAGAGAATGAGAGAGAGTAGACAGAGAGGGAGAGTAGAGAGAAAGAGAGAGTAGGCAGAGAGAGAGAGAAAGAGAGAGTAGACAGAGAGATAGAGAGAGTGAGATAGAGAGTAGATAGAGAGAAAGAGAGAGTAGATAGAGAGTTAGAGAGATAGAGAGTTGATAGAGAGAGCAGACAGAGATAGAGAAAGAGTAGACAGAGAGATAGAGAGTAGATAGAGATAGATAGAGAGATCAAAGATAGAGTGAGATAGATTGAGAGAAAGAGAGAGAGTAGATAGAGTGATAGATAAAGAGAAAGAGTAGACAGAGAGATAGAAAGAGAGAAAGAGAGAGAGAGTAGATCGGGAGATAGAGAGTTGATTGAGAGAGTAGACAGAGATAGAGAGAGTAGACAGAGAGATAGAGAGTAGATAGAGATAAATAGAGAGAAAGAGAGAGAGTAGACAGGTAGAGAGAGTAGACAGAGAGGTAGAGAGTAGATAGATATAAATAGAGGGAAAAAGCGATAGAGAGTAGACAGAAATAAATAGAGAGAAAGAGAGAGGAGATAGAGAGAGAGAGTAGACAGAGAGTAGATAGAGATAAATAGAGAGAAAGAGAGAGAGTAGACAGAGAGATAGATGGATAGATAGAGAGTAGGTAGTGAGACAGAGAGAAAGAGAGAGAGTAGACAGAGAGATAGAGAGAGTGTCGACAGAGAGATAGAGAGCGAGAGAGAGTAGAGGGAGAGATAGAGAGTAGATAGAGATAAATAGAGAGAAAGAGAGAGAGTAGACAGAAAGATAGACAGAGAGAGAGTAGAGAGAGAGATAGAGAGAGTAGATAGAGAGAGATAGAGAGAAAGAGAGAGTAGATAGAGATAGAGAGAGAGAATGAGAGAGAGTAGACAGAGAGGGAGAGTAGAGAGAAAGAGAGAGTAGGCAGAGAGAGAGAGAAAGAGAGAGTAGACAGAGAGATAGAGAGAGTGAGATAGAGAGTAGATAGAGAGAAAGAGAGAGTAGATAGAGAGATAGAGAGAGAGAGAGTAGATAGAGAGAAGGAGTAGATAGTGAGCAGATAGAGATAGAGAGAGAGAAAGAGAGAGTAGACAGAGAGATAGAGAGAGAGAGAGTTGATAGAGAGAGATAGAGAGTTGATAGAGAGAGATAGAGAGAAAGAGAGAGTAGACAGAGAGATAGAGAGAGAGAGTAGACAGAGAGACAGAGAGAGAGAAAGATAGAGAGAGTAGATAGGGAGATAGAGAGTTGATTGAGAGAGGAGACAGAGATAGAGAGAGAGTAGACAGAGATAGAGCGTAGATAGAGATAAATAGAGAGAATGAGAAAGAGTAGACGGAGATAGATAGAGAGAGAGAGTAGACAGAGAGATAGAGAGTAGATAGAGAGAGATAGAGAGAAAGAGAGAGTAGACAGAGAGAAAGAGAGAGAGTAGACAGAGAGATAGAGAGACAGAGAAAGTAGAGAGAGAGAGAGAGAAGATAGAGGTAGAGAGAAAGAGAGAGAGTAGACAGAGAGATAGAGAGAGTAGACAGAGAGATAGAGAGCAGATGTAGCGAAAGAGAGAGTGGACAGAGAGATAGATAGAGAGAGAGAGTAGACAGAGAGATAGAGAGAGAGTAGAGAGAGAGTGTGAAGATAGACAGACAGTGAGAAAGAAAGGGAGTAGACAGAGAGATAGAGTGAGAGTGTAGATTGAGATAGATAGAGACAAAGAGAGAGAGTTGACAGAGAGATAGAGAGAGTTAGAGAGACAGAGAGAGTTAGAGAGATAGAGAGTAGTCAGAGAGATAGAGAGAGTGAGATAGAGAGTAGATAGAGAGAAAGAGAGAGAGAGAGAGAGTAGATAGAGAGAAAGAGAGTTAGAGAGATAGAGAGTAGATCGAGAGAAAGAGAGAGTAGATAGAGATAGAGAGAGAGAAAGAGAGACTAGACAAAGAGATAGAGAGAGAGAGAAAAAGAGAGAGTTAGAGAGATAGAGAGTAGATAGAGAGAAAGAAAGAGTAGATAGATGGAGATAGAGAGAAAGAGAGAGTAGATAGCGAGTAGATAGAGAGAAAGAGAGAGTTGGAGAGATAGAGAGTAGATAGAGAGAAAGAGAGAGGAGATAGAGAGAGAGAGAGTAGATATAGAGGAAGAGAGAGTAGATAGAGATAGAGAGAGAGAAAGAGAGAGTAGACAGAGAAGTAGAGAGACAGAGAGAGTAGAGAGAGAGAGTAGATAGAGGTAGAGAGAAAGAGAGAGAGTAGACAGAGAGATAGAGAGAGAGTAGATAGAGAGGAGATAAAGAGATAGAGAGGAAGAGAGAGAGTAGACACAGAGATAAAGAGAGAGAGAGTAGACAGAGAGATAGAGAGCAGATAGAGATAGATAGAGAGAGAGAACGAGAGAGTAGACAGAGAGAGCGAGAGAGAGAGAGAGAGAATAGCTAGAGAGAGATAGAGAGAAAGAGAGAGTAGATGGAGATAGAGAGTAGATAGAGAGAAAGAAAGATAGAGAGTATATAGAGAGAAAGAGAGAGTAGGTAGAGAGAGAGAAAGAGAGAGTAGACAGAGAGAGAGAGAGTAGATAGAGAGAAAGAGAGAGTAGATAGAGAGAAAGAGTAGATAGTGAGCAGATAGAGATAGAGAGAGAGAAAGAGAGAGTAGACAGAGAGATAGAGAGAGAGAGAGTTGATAGAGAGAGAGAGAGAGTTGATAGAGAGAGATAGAGAGAAAGAGAGAGTAGACAGAGAGATAGAGAGAGAGAGAGTAGACAGAGAGATAGAGAGAGAGAGAGCAGACAGAGAGATAGAGAGTAGAGAGAGAGATAGAGAGTAGATAGAGAGAAAGAGAGAGTAGAGAGAGAGATAGAGAGAGTAGAGACAGATAGAGAGATTAGACAGAGAGATAGAGAGAGAGTAGATAGAGTGTAGATAGCGAGAAAGAGAGAGAGATAGAGAGTAGATAGAGATAGATAGAGCGAAAGAGAGAGAGTAGACAGAGAGATAGATAGAGAGAGTAGACAGAGAGATAGAGAGAGAGTAGAGAGAGACAGAGTAGATAGAGAGATAGAGAGAAAGAAAGAGAGCAGACAGAGAGATAGATAGCGAGAGTAGATAGAGAGAAAGAGAGAGAGTAGACAGAGAGATAGATAGAGAGAACGAGAGAGTAGACAGAGAGATAGATAGAGAGAACGAGAGAGTAGACAGAGAGAGAGAGAGAGAGAGAGAGAAGATGGAGAGATAGAGAGTAGATAGAGATAAATAGAGATACAGAGAGAGAGTAGACAGAGAGATAGATAGATAGAGAGAGAGAGAGAGAGTAGACAGAGAGATAGAGAGCAGATAGAGATAGATAGAGAGAGAGAACGAGAGAGTAGACAGAGAGAGAGAGAGAGAGAGAGAGAATAGCTAGAGAGAGATAGAGAGAAAGAGAGAGTAGATGGAGATAGAGAGTAGATAGAGAGAAAGAAAGATAGAGAGTATATAGAGAGAAAGAGAGAGTAGGTAGAGAGAGAGAAAGAGAGAGTAGACAGAGAGAGAGAGAGTAGATAGAGAGAAAGAGAGAGTATATAGAGAGAGAGAGTAGATAGTGAGCAGATAGAGAGAGTGTCGATAGAGAGCGAGAGAGAGTAGAGGGAGAGATAGAGAGTAGATAGAGATAAATAGAGAGAAAGAGAGAGAGTAGACAGAAAGATAGACAGAGAGAGAGTAGAGAGAGAGATAGAGAGAGTAGATAGAGAGAGATAGAGAGAAAGAGAGAGTAGATAGAGATAGAGAGAGAGAGAGGGAGAGTAGAGAGTGATAGAGAGAAAGAGAGAGTAGACAGAGAGAGAGAGAAAGAGAGAGTAGACAGAGAGATAGAGAGAGTGAGATAGAGAGTAGATAGAGAGAAAGAGAGAGTGGATAGAGAGATAGAGAGAGAGAGAGAGTAGATAGAGAGAAAGAGTAGATAGTGAGCAGATAGAGATAGAGAGAGAGAAAGAGAGAGTAGACAGAGAGATAGAGAGAGAGAGAGTTGATAGAGAGAGAGAGAGAGTTGATAGAGAGAGATAGAGAGAAAGAGAGAGTAGACAGAGAGATAGAGAGAGAGAGAGTAGACAGAGAGATAGAGAGAGAGAGAGCAGACAGAGAGATAGAGAGTAGAGAGAGAGATAGAGAGTAGATAGAGAGAAAGAGAGAGTAGAGAGAGAGATAGAGAGAGTAGAGACAGATAGAGAGATTAGACAGAGAGATAGAGAGAGAGTAGATAGTGTGTAGATAGCGAGAAAGAGAGAGAGATAGAGAGTAGATAGAGATAGATAGAGCGAAAGAGAGAGAGTAGACAGAGAGATAGATAGAGAGAGTGGACAGAGAGATAGAGAGAGAGTAGAGAGAGACAGAGTAGATAGAGAGATAGAGAGAAAGAAAGAGAGCAGAAAGAGAGATAGATAGCGAGAGTAGATAGAGAGAAAGAGAGAGAGTAGACAGAGAGATAGATAGAGAGAACGAGAGAGTAGACAGAGAGATAGATAGAGAGAACGAGAGAGTAGACAGAGAGAGAGAGAGAGAGAGAGAGAGAAGACGGAGAGATAGAGAGTAGATAGAGATAAATAGAGATACAGAGAGAGAGTAGACAGAGAGATAGATAGATAGAGAGAGAGAGAGAGAGTAGACAGAGAGATAGAGTGAGAGTGTAGATTGAGATAGATAGAGACAAAGAGAGAGAGTTGACAGAGAGATAGAGAGAGTTAGAGAGACAGAGAGAGTTAGAGAGATAGAGAGTAGTCAGAGAGATAGAGAGAGTGAGATAGAGAGTAGATAGAGAGAAAGAGAGAGTAGATAGAGATAGAGAGAGAGAAAGAGAGAGTAGACAGAGAAGTAGAGAGACAGAGAGAGTAGAGAGAGAGAGTAGATAGAGGTAGAGAGAAAGAGAGAGAGTAGACAGAGAGATAGAGAGAGAGTAGATAGAGAGGAGATAAAGAGATAGAGAGGAAGAGAGAGAGTAGACACAGAGATAAAGAGAGAGAGAGTAGACAGAGAGATAGAGAGCAGATAGAGATAGATAGAGAGAGAGAACGAGAGAGTAGACAGAGAGAGAGAGAGAGAGAGAGAGAGAGAATAGCTAGAGAGAGAAAGAGAGAGTAGATGGAGATAGAGAGTAGATAGAGAGAAAGAAAGATAGAGAGTATATAGAGAGAAAGAGAGAGTAGGTAGAGAGAGAGAAAGAGAGAGTAGACAGAGAGAGAGAGAGTAGATAGAGAGAAAGAGAGAGTATATAGAGAGAGAGAGTATATAGTGAGCAGATAGAGAGAGTGTCGATAGAGAGCGAGAGAGAGTAGAGGGAGAGATAGAGAGTAGATAGAGATAAATAGAGAGAAAGAGAGAGAGTAGACAGAAAGATAGACAGAGAGAGAGTAGAGAGAGAGATAGAGAGAGTAGATAGAGAGAGATAGAGAGAAAGAGAGAGTAGATAGAGATAGAGAGAGAGAGAGGGAGAGTAGAGAGTGATAGAGAGAAAGAGAGAGTAGACAGAGAGAGAGAGAAAGAGAGAGTAGACAGAGAGATAGAGAGAGTGAGATAGAGAGTAGATAGAGAGAAAGAGAGTGGATAGAGAGATAGAGAGAGAGAGAGTAGATAGAGAGAAAGAGTAGATAGTGAGCAGATAGAGATAGAGAGAGAGAAAGAGAGAGTAGACAGAGAGATAGAGAGAGAGAGAGTTGATAGAGAGAGAGAGAGAGTTGATAGAGAGAGATAGAGAGAAAGAGAGAGTAGACAGAGAGATAGAGAGAGAGAGAGTAGACAGAGAGATAGAGAGAGAGAGAGCAGACAGAGAGATAGAGAGTAGAGAGAGAGATAGAGAGTAGATAGAGAGAAAGAGAGAGTAGAGAGAGAGATAGAGAGAGTAGAGACAGATAGAGCGATTAGACAGAGAGATAGAGAGAGAGTAGATAGAGTGTAGATAGCGAGAAAGAGAGAGAGATAGAGAGTAGATAGAGATAGATAGAGCGAAAGAGAGAGAGTAGACAGAGAGATAGATAGAGAGAGTAGACAGAGAGATAGAGAGAGAGCAGAGAGAGACAGAGTAGATAGAGAGATAGAGAGAAAGAAAGAGAGCAGACAGAGAGATAGATAGCGAGAGTAGATAGAGAGAAAGAGAGAGAGTAGACAGAGAGATAGATAGAGAGAACGAGAGAGTAGACAGAGAGATAGATAGAGAGAACGAGAGAGTAGACAGAGAGAGAGAGAGAGAGAGAGAGAGAAGACGGAGAGATAGAGAGTAGATAGAGATAAATAGAGATACAGAGAGAGAGTAGACAGAGAGATAGATAGATAGAGAGAGAGAGAGAGTAGACAGAGAGATAGAGATTAGATACAGATAGATAGAGAGAGCAAAGATAGAGTGAGATAGATTGAGGGAAAGAGAGAGAGTGGATAGAGAGATAGATAAAGAGAAAGAGTGGACAGAGAGATCGATAGAGAGAAAGAGAGAGAGAGTAGATAGGGAGATAGAGAGTTGATTGAGAGAGGAGACAGAGATGGAGAGAGAGTAGACAGAGATAGAGCGTAGATGGAGATAAATAGAGAGAAAGAGAGAGAGTAGACAGAGAGATGGTGAGTAGATAGAGATAAATGGAGAGAAAAGGAGATAGAGAGTAGACAGAGATAAAAAGAGAGAAAGAGAGAGAGGAGATAAAGAGATAGATAGAGAGAGAGTAGATGGATAGATAGAGAGAAAGAGAGAGAGTAGACAGAGAGATAGATAGATAGAGAGTAGATAGTGAGATAGAGGGAAAGAGAGAGTGTAGACAGAGAGATAGAGAGCGAGAGAGAGTAGACAGAGAGATAGAGAGTAGATAGAGATAAATGGAGAGAAAGAGAGAGAGTAGACAGAGAGATGGAGATTAGATAGAGGTAAATAGTGAGAAAGAGAGAGAGTAGACAGAGAGATACAGAGAGAGAGTAGAGAGAGAGAGATAGAGAGTAGACAGAGAGAGATAGAGAGAAAGAGAGAGTAGATAGAGATAGAGAGAGAGAACGAGAGAGAGTAGACAGAGAGGGAGAGTAGAGAGTGATAGAGGGAAAGAGAGAGTGGACAGAGAGAGAGAAAGAGAGAATGGACAGAGAGATAGAGAGAGAGAGAGTTGATAGAGAGAGATAGAGAGAAAGAGAGAGTAGACAGAGAGATAGAGAGAGAGAGTAGACAGAGAGATAGAGAGAGAGAGAGCAGACAGAGAGATAGAGAGTAGAGAGAGAGATAGAGAGTAGATAGAGAGAAAGAGAGAGTAGACAGAGAGATAGAGAGAGTAGAGACAGATAGAGAGATTAGACAGAGAGATAGAGAGAGAGTAGATAGAGAGTAGATAGAGAGAAAGAGAGAGTATACAGAGAGCTGGAGAGAGTAGAGAGAGAGAGAGAGTAGACAGAGAGATAGAGAGAGAGTAGATAGAGACAAAGAGAGAGAGTAGACAGAGAGATAGAGAGAGAGAGAGTAGACAGAGAGATAGAGAGTAGATAGAGATAGATAGAGCGAAAGAGAGAGAGTAGACAGAGAGATAGATAGAGAGAGTAGACAGAGAGATAGAGAGAGAGTAGAGAGAGACAGAGTAGATAGAGAGATAGAGAGAAAGAAAGAGAGTAGACAGAGAGATAGATAGAGAGAACGAGAGAGTAGACAGAGAGATAGAGAGAGAGAGAGAAGACAGAGAGATAGAGATTAGATAGAGATAAATAGAGATACAGAGAGAGAGTAGACAGAGAGATAGAGAGTAGATACAGATAGACAGAGAGAGCAAAGATAGAGTGAGATAGATTGAGAGAAAGAGAGAGAGTAGATAGAGAGATAGATAAAGAGAAAGAGTAGACAGAGAGATAGATAGAGAGAAAGAGAGAGAGAGTAGATAGGGAGATAGAGAGTTGATTGAGAGAGTAGACAGAGATAGAGAGAGAGTAGACAGAGATAGAGCGTAGATAGAGATAAATAGAGAGAAAGAGAGAGAGTAGACGGAGAGATAGAGAGAGTAGACAGAGAGATGGTGAGTAGATAGAGATAAATGGAGAGAAAAAGAGATAGAGAGTAGACGGAGATAAAAAGAGAGAAAGAGAGAGAGGAGATAGAGAGATAGATAGAGAGAGAGTAGATAGATAGATAGAGAGAAAGAGAGAGAGTAGACAGAGAGATAGAGAGTAGATAGAGATAAATAGAGATAAAGAGAGTAGACAGAGAGATAGATAGAGAGAGAGAGAGAGAGTAGACAGAGAGATAGAGAGTAGATACAGATAGATAGAGAGAGCATAGATCGAGTGAGATAGATTGAGAGAAAGAGAGAGAGTAGAGAGAGAGATAGATAAAGAGAAAGAGCAGATAGAGAGATAGATAGTAAGAAAGAGAGAGAGAGAGTAGATAGGGAGAAAGGGAGTTGATAGAGAGAGTAGTCAGAGATCGAGAGAAAGTAGACAGAGAGATAGAGAGTAGATAGAGAGATAGATAAAGAGAAAGAGTAGATAGAGATAGCGATAGAGAGAAAGAGAGAGTAGACTGAGAGAGAGAGAGAGAGAGAGAGAGAGAGTAGATAGAGAGAAAGAGAGAGTTAGAGAGAAAGAGAGAGTAGATAGAGAGAGAGCAGATGGTGAGTAGATAGAGACAGAGAGAGAGAAAGAGAGAGTAGACAGAGAGAGAGAGAGTAGATAGACAGAGTGGGTAGATAGAGATAGAGAGAGAGAAAGAGAGAGTAGACAGAGAGAGAGAGTAGATAGTGAGTAGGTAGAGATAGAGAGAGAGAAAGAGAGAGTAGACACAGAGAGAGAGTAGATAGAGAGAAAGAGAGAGTAGATAGAGAGAGAGCAGATGGTGAGTAGATAGAGACAGAGAGAGAGAAAGAGAGAGTAGACAGAGAGAGAGAGAGAGTAGATAGACAGAGTGGGTAGATAGAGATAGAGAGAGAGAAAGAGAGAGTAGACAGAGAGAGAGAGTAGATAGTGAGTAGGTAGAGATAGAGAGAGAGAAAGAGAGAGTAGACAGAGAGAGAGAGTAGATAGAGAGAAAGAGAGAGTTAGAGAGAAAGAGAGAGTAGATAGAGAGAGAGCAGATGGTGAGTAGATAGAGACAGAGAGAGAGAAAGAGAGAGTAGACAGAGAGTGAGAGTAGATAGTGAGCAGATAGAGATAGAGAGAGAGAAAGAGAGAGTAGACAGAGAGAGAGAGAGTAGATAGACAGAGCGGGTAGATAGAGATAGAGAGAGAGAAAGAGAGAGTAGACAGAGAGTGAGAGTAGATAGTGAGCAGATAGAGATAGAGAGAGAGAAAGAGAGAGTAGACAGAGAGAGAGAGTAGATAGACAGAGTGGGGAGATAGAGATAGAGAGAGAGAAAGAGAGAGTAGACAGAGAGAGAGAGTAGATAGTGAGTAGATAGAGATAGAGAGAGAGAAAGAGAGAGTAGACAGAGAGAGAGAGTAGATAGAGAGAAAGAGAGAGTTAGAGAGTAGATAGACCGAAAGAGAGAGTAGATAGAGATAGAGAGAAAGAAAGAGAGAGCAGAGAGAGAGTAGAGAGAGAGAGAGATAGAGAGTAGGTAGAGTGAGATAGAGAGAGAGAGAGAGTAGACAGAGAGATAGAGAGAGAGTAGATAGCGTGTAGATAGAGAGAAAGAGAGAAAGAGAGAGAGTAGACAGAGAGATAGAGAGAGAGAGTAGACAGAGAGATAGAGAGTAGATAGAGATAGATAGAGCGAAAGAGAGAGTAGACAGAGAAATAGATCGAGAGAGTAGACAGAGAGAAAGAGAGAAGGTCGAGAGAGACAGAGTAGCTAGAGAGATAGAGAGAAAGAAAGAGAGTAGACAGAGAGATATAGAGTGAGAGTAGATAGAGAGAAAGAGAGAGAGTAGACAGAGAGATAGAGAGTAGATACAGATAGATAGAGAGAGCAAAGATAGAGTGAGATAGATTGAGAGAAAGAGAGAGAGGAGATAGAGAGATAGATAAAGAGAGAGAGTAGACAGAGAGATAGAGATAGAGAACGAGAGATTAGACAGAGAGATAGAGAGAGAGAGAGAGTAGACAGAGAGATAGAGAGTAGATACAGATAGATAGAGAGAGCAAAGATAGAGTGAGATAGATTGAGAGAAAGAGAGAGAGGAGATAGAGAGATAGATAAAGAGAGAGAGTAGACAGAGAGATAGATAGAGAGAACGAGAGAGTAGACAGAGAGATAGAGAGAGAGAGAGAAGACAGAGAGATAGAGAGTAGATAGAGATAAATAGAGATACAGAGAGAGAGTAGACAGAGAGATAGATAGATAGAGAGAGAGAGAGAGTAAACAGAGAGATAGAGATTAGATACAGATAGAAAGAGAGAGCAAAGATAGAGTGAGATAGATTGAGGGAAAGAGAGAGAGTGGATAGAGAGATAGATAAAGAGAAAGAGTGGACAGAGAGATAGATAGAGAGAAAGAGAGAGTAGATAGAGATAGAGAGAAAGAGAGAGTAGCCAGAGAGAGAGAGTAGATAGAGCGAAAGAGAGAGTAGATAGAGAGACAGAGTAGATAGTGTGTAGAAAGAGAGAGAGAGAAAGAGAGAGTAGACAGAGAGAGTGAGAAAGAGAGAGTAGACACAGAGAGAGAGATTAGATAGAGAGAGAGAGAGTTAGAGAGTAGATAGACAGAAAGAGAGAGTAGAGATAGAGAGAAAGAAAGAGAGAGTAGACAGAGAGAGAAAGAGAGAGTAGACAGAGAGAGAGAGTAGATAGAGAGAAAGAGAGAGTTAGAGAGTAGATAGACAGAAAGAGAGAGTAGAGATAGAGAGAAAGAAAGAGAGAGTAGACAGAGAGAAGGAGAGAGAGTAGAGAGAGAGAGATAGAGAGTAGGTAGAGAGAGAGAGAGATAGAAAGAGAGAGTAGATCGAGATAGAGAGAGAGAAAGAGAGAGAGTAGACAGAGAGAGAGAGTAGGTAGAGAGAGATAGAGAGAAAGAGAGCGTAGACAGATGGAGAGAGAGAGAAAGAGAGAGTAGACAGAGAGAAAGAGAGAGTTAGATAGAGAGTAGATAGAGAGAAAGAGAGAGTAGATAGAGAGTTGGAGAGATAGAGAGTAGATAGAGAGAAAGAGAGAGAGAGTAGACAGAGAGATAGAGAGTAGATAGAGATAAATGGAGAGAAAGAGAGAGAGTAGACAGAGATAGAGAGAGTAGACAGAGAGATAGAGAGTAGATAGAGATAAATAGAGAGAAAGAGAGAGAGTAGACAGAGAGATAGAGAGAGTAGACAGAGAGATAGAGAGTAGATAGAGATAAATAGAGAGAAAAAGCGGTAGAGAGTAGACAGAGATAAATAGAGAGAAAGAGAGAGAGGAGATAGAGAGAGAGAGTAGACAGAGAGCAGATTGAGATAAATAGAGAGAAAGAGAGAGAGTAGACAGAGAGATAGAGAGTCGATAGAGAGAAAGAGAGAGTTAGAGAGCAGATAGACAGAGAGAGGAGATAGAGATAGAGAGAGAGATAGAGAGAGTAGACAGAGAGAGAGAGCGTAGATAGAGAAAAGGAGAGAGTTAGAGAGTAGATAGACAGAAAGAGAGAGTAGATAGAGATAGAGAGAAAGAAAGAGAGAGTAGACAGAGCGTTAGGGAGAGAGAGAGTAGAGAGAAAGAGAGTTAGAGAGATAGAGAGTAGATAGAGAGAAAGAGAGAGTAGATAGAGAGAGAGTAGATAGAGAGAAAGAGAGATAGAGAGTAGATAGAGAGAAAGAGAGAGTAGATAGAGATGGAGAGAAAGAGAGAGTAGACAGAGAGCGATAGAGAGAGAGTAGATAGGTAGATAGAGAGAAAGAGAGAGTTAGAGAGTAGATGGACAGAGAGAGTAGATAGAGATAGAGAGAGAAAGAGAGAGTAGACAGAGAGAGAGCGTAGATAGAGAAAAGGAGAGAGTTAGAGAGTAGATAAACAGAAAGAGAGAGTAGATAGAGATAGAGAGAAAGAAAGAGAGAGTAGACAGAGCGTTAGGGAGAGAGAGAGTAGAGAGAAAGAGAGTTAGAGAGATAGAGAGTAGATAGAGAGAAAGAGAGAGTAGATAGAGAGAGAGAGTAGATAGAGAGAAAGAGAGAGTAGATAGAGATGGAGAGAAAGAGAGAGTAGACAGAGAGAGATAGAGAGAGAGTAGATAGGTAGATAGAGAGAAAGAGAGAGTTAGAGAGTAGATAGAGATAGAGAGAAAGAAAGAGAGAGTAGACAGAGAGTTAGCGAGAGAGAGAGTAGAGAGAAAGAAAGTTAGAGAGATAGAGAGTAGTTAGAGAGAAAGACAGATTAGATAGAGAGATACAGAGAGAGAGAGTAGATAGAGAGAAAGAGAGAAAGAGAGTAGATAGAGAGAAAGAGAGAGTAGATAGAGATAGAGAGAAAGAGAGAGTAGCCAGAGAGAGAGTAGATAGAGCGAAAGAGAGAGTAGATAGAGAGAGAGAGAGTAGATAGTGAGTAGATAGAGATAGAGAGAGAGAAAGAGAGAGTAGACAGAGAGAGAGTAGGTAGAGAGTAGATAGACAGAGAGAGGAGATAGAGATGGAGAGAGAGAAAGAGAGAGTAGACAGAGAGAGAGAGAGATGATAGACAGAAAGAGAGATTAGAGATAGAGTGAAAGAAAGAGAGAGTAGACAGAGAGATAGAGAGAGAGTAGAGAGAGAGAGAGATAGAGAGTAGGTAGAGATGGAGAGAGAGAAAGAGAGAGTAGACAGAGAGAGAGAGAGTTGATAGACAGAAAGAGAGATTAGAGATAGAGTGAAAGAAAGAGAGAGTAGACAGAGAGATAGAGAGAGAGTAGAGAGAGAGAGATAGAGAGTAGGTAGAGAGAGAGAGAGAGTAGACAGAGAGAGAGAGTAGAGAGAGATAGAGAGAAAGAGAGAGTAGACAGAGAGAGAGAGAGAAAGAGAGAGTAGACAGAGAGATAGGGAGAGTGAGATAGAGAGTAGATAGAGAGAAAGAGAGAGTAGATAGAGAGTTAGAGAGATAGAGAGTAGATAGAGAGAAAGAGAGAGTAGATATAGAGTTAGAGAGATAGAGAGTTGATAGAGAGAGCAGACAGAGATAGAGAAAGAGTAGACAGAGAGATAGAGAGTAGATAGAGATAGATAGAGAGATCAAAGATAGAGTGAGATAGATTGAGAGAAAGAGAGAGAGTAGATAGAGTGATAGATAAAGAGAAAGAGTAGACAGAGAGATAGAAAGAGAGAAAGAGAGAGAGAGTAGATCGGGAGATAGAGAGTTGATTGAGAGAGTAGACAGAGATAGAGAGAGTAGACAGAGAGATAGAGAGTAGATAGAGATAAATAGAGAGAAAGAGAGAGAGTAGACAGGTAGAGAGAGTAGACAGAGAGGTAGAGACTAGATAGATATAAATAGAGGGAAAAAGCGATAGAGAGTAGACAGAGATAAATGGAGAGAAAGAGAGAGGAGATAGAGAGAGAGAGTAGACAGAGAGTAGATAGAGATAAATAGAGAGAAAGAGAGAGAGTAGACAGAGAGATAGATGGATAGATAGAGAGTAGGTAGTGAGATAGAGAGAAAGAGAGAGAGTAGACAGAGAGATAGAGAGAGTGTCGACAGAGAGATAGAGAGCGATAGAGAGTAGAGGGAGAGATAGAGAGTAGATAGAGATAAATAGAGAGAAAGAGAGAGAGTAGACAGAAAGATAGACAGAGAGAGAGATAGAGAGAGTAGATAGAGAGAGATAGAGAGAAAGAGAGAGTAGATAGAGATAGAGAGAGAGAATGAGAGAGAGTAGACAGAGAGGGAGAGTAGAGAGAAAGAGAGAGTAGACAGAGAGAGAGAGAAAGAGAGAGTAGACAGAGAGATAGAGAGAGTGAGATAGAGAGTAGATAGAGAGAAAGAGAGAGTAGATAGAGAGATAGAGAGAGAGAGAGTAGATAGAGAGAAGGAGTAGATAGTGAGCAGATAGAGATAGAGAGAGAGAAAGAGAGAGTAGACAGAGAGATAGAGAGAGAGAGAGTTGATAGAGAGAGATAGAGAGAGAGAGAGAGTTGATAGAGAGAGATAGAGAGAAAGAGAGAGTAGACAGAGAGATAGAGAGAGAGAGAGTAGACAGAGAGATAGAGAGAGAGAAAGATAGAGAGAGTAGATAGGGAGATAGAGAGTTGATTGAGAGAGGAGACAGAGATAGAGAGAGAGTAGACAGAGATAGAGCGTAGATAGAGATAAATAGAGAGAAAGAGAGAGAGTAGACAGAGAGATAGAGAGAGTAGACAGAGAGATGGTGAGTAGATAGAGATAAATGGAGAGAAAAGGAGATCGAGAGTAGACAGAGATAAAAAGAGAGAAAGAGAGAGAGGAGATAGAGAGATAGATAGAGAGAGAGTAGATAGATAGAGAGAAAGAGAGAGAGTAGATAGATAGATAGATAGAGAGTAGATAGTGAGATAGAGAGAAAGAGAGAGAGTAGACAGAGAGATAGAGAGAGTGTAGACAGAGAGATAGAGAGCGAGAGAGAGTAGACAGAGAGATAGAGAGTAGATAGAGATAAATGGAGAGAAAGAGAGAGAGTAGACAGAGAGATAGACAGAGAGAGAGTAGAGAGAGAGATAGAGAGTAGATAGAGAGAGATAGAGAGAAAGAGAGAGTAGATAGAGATAGAGAGAGAGAACGAGAGAGAGTAGACAGAGAGGGAGAGTAGAGAGTGATAGAGAGAAAGAGAGAGTAGATAGAGAGAGAGAGAAAGAGAGAGTAGACAGAGCGTTAGGGAGAGAGAGAGTAGAGAGAAAGAGAGTTATAGAGATAGAGAGTAGATAGAGAGAAAGAGAGAGTAGATAGAGAGAGAGAGTAGATAGAGAGAAAGAGAGATAGAGAGTAGATAGAGAGAAAGAGAGAGTAGATAGAGATGGAGAGAAAGAGAGAGTAGACAGAGAGCGATAGAGAGAGAGTAGATAGGTAGATAGAGAGAAAGAGAGAGTTAGAGAGTAGATAGACAGAGAGAGCAGATAGAGATAGAGAGAGAGAAAGAGAGAGTAGACACAGAGAGAGAGCGTAGATAGAGAAAAGGAGAGAGTTAGAGAGTAGATAGACAGAAAGAGAGAGTAGATAGAGATAGAGAGAAAGAAAGAGAGAGTAGACAGAGCGTTAGGGAGAGAGAGAGTAGAGAGAAAGAGAGTTAGAGAGATAGAGAGTAGATAGAGAGAAAGAGAGAGTAGATAGGGAGAGAGAGTAGATAGAGAGAAAGAGAGATAGAGAGTAGATAGAGAGAAAGAGAGAGTAGATAGAGATGGAGAGAAAGAGAGAGTAGACAGAGAGAGATAGAGAGAGAGTAGATAGGTAGATAGAGAGAAAGAGAGAGTTAGAGAGTAGATAGAGATAGAGAGAAAGAAAGAGAGAGTAGACAGAGAGCTAGCGAGAGAGAGAGTAGAGAGAAAGAAAGTTAGAGAGATAGAGAGTAGTTAGAGAGAAAGAGAGATTAGATAGAGAGATACAGAGAGAGAGAGTAGATAGAGAGAAAGAGAGAAAGAGAGTAGATAGAGAGAAAGAGAGAGTAGATAGAGATAGAGAGAAAGAGAGAGAGTAGACAGAGAGATAGAGAGTAGATAGAGATAAATAGAGATAAAGAGAGTAGACAGAGAGATAGATAGAGAGAGAGAGAGAGTAGACAAAGAGATAGAGAGTAGGTACAGATAGATAGAGAGAGCATAGATCGAGTGAGATAGATTGAGAGAAAGAGAGAGAGTAGAGAGAGAGATAGATAAAGAGAAAGAGCAGATAGAGAGATAGATAGTAAGAAAGAGAGAGAGAGAGTAGATAGGGAGAAAGGGAGTTGATAGAGAGAGTAGACAGAGATCGAGAGAAAGTAGACAGAGAGATAGAGAGTAGATAGAGAGATAGATAAAGAGAAAGAGTAGATAGAGATAGCGATAGAGAGAAAGAGAGAGTAGACTGAGAGAGAGAAAGAGAGAGTTAGAGAGAAAGAGAGAGTAGATAGAGAGAGAGCAGATGGTGAGTAGATAGAGACAGAGAGAGAGAAAGAGAGAGTAGACAGAGAGAGAGAGAGTAGATAGACAGAGTGGGTAGATAGAGATAGAGAGAGAGAAAGAGAGAGTAGACAGAGAGAGAGAGTAGATAGTGAGTAGGTAGAGATAGAGAGAGAGAAAGAGAGAGTAGACAGAGAGAGAGAGTAGATAGAGAGAAAGAGAGAGTTGGAGAGAAAGAGAGAGTAGATAGAGAGAGAGCAGATGGTGAGTAGATAGAGACAGAGAGAGAGAAAGAGAGAGTAGACAGAGAGTGAGAGTAGATAGTGAGCAGATAGAGATAGAGAGAGAGAAGAGAGAGTAGACAGAGAGAGAGAGAGTAGATAGACAGAGCGGGTAGATAGAGATAGAGAGAGAGAAAGAGAGAGTAGACAGAGAGTGAGAGTAGATAGTGAGCAGATAGAGATAGAGAGAGAGAAAGAGAGAGTAGACAGAGAGAGAGTAGATAGACAGAGTGGGTAGATAGAGATAGAGAGAGAGAAAGAGAGAGTAGACAGAGAGAGAGAGTAGATAGTGAGTAGATAGAGATAGAGAGAGAGAAAGAGAGAGTAGACAGAGAGAGAGAGTAGATAGAGAGAAAGAGAGAGTTAGAGAGTAGATAGACCGAAAGAGAGAGTAGATAGAGATAGAGAGAAAGAAAGAGAGAGCAGAGAGAGAGTAGAGAGAGAGAGAGATAGAGAGTAGGTAGAGTGAGATAGAGAGAGAGAGAGAGTAGACAGAGAGATAGAGAGAGAGTAGATAGCGTGTAGATAGAGAGAAAGAGAGAAAGAGAGAGAGTAGACAGAGAGATAGAGAGAGAGAGTAGACAGAGAGATAGAGAGTAGATAGAGATAGATAGAGCGAAAGAGAGAGTAGACAGAGAAATAGATCGAGAGAGTAGACAGAGAGAAAGAGAGAAGGTCGAGAGAGACAGAGTAGCTAGAGAGATAGAGAGAAAGAAAGAGAGTAGACAGAGAGATATAGAGTGAGAGTAGATAGAGAGAAAGAGAGAGAGTAGACAGAGAGATAGAGAGTAGATACAGATAGATAGAGAGAGCAAAGATAGAGTGAGATAGATTGAGAGAAAGAGAGAGAGGAGATAGAGAGATAGATAAAGAGAGAGAGTAGACAGAGAGATAGATAGAGAGAACGAGAGAGTAGACAGAGAGATAGAGAGAGAGAGAAGACAGAGAGATAGAGAGTAGATAGAGATAAATAGAGATACAGAGAGAGAGTAGACAGAGAGATAGATAGATAGAGAGAGAGAGAGTAAACAGAGAGATAGAGATTAGATACAGATAGAAAGAGAGAGCAAAGATAGAGTGAGATAGATTGAGGGAAAGAGAGAGAGTGGATAGAGAGATAGATAAAGAGAAAGAGTGGACAGAGAGATAGATAGAGAGAAAGAGAGAGTAGATAGAGATAGAGAGAAAGAGAGAGTAGCCAGAGAGAGAGAGAGAGAGAGTAGATAGAGCGAAAGAGAGAGTAGATAGAGAGACAGAGTAGATAATGTGTAGACAGAGAGAGAGAGAAAGAGAGAGTAGACAGAGAGAGAGAGAAAGAGAGAGTAGACAGAGAGAGAGAGATTAGATAGAGAGAGAGAGAGTTAGAGAGTAGATAGAGAGAGAGAGTAGATAGAGATACAGAGAGAGAAAGAGAGAGTAGACAGAGAGAGAGAGTAGATAGAGAGAAAGAGAGAGTTAGAGAGTAGATAGACAGAAAGAGAGAGTAGAGATAGAGAGAAAGAAAGAGAGAGTAGACAGAGAGAAGGAGAGAGAGTAGAGAGAGAGAGATAGAGAGTAGGTAGAGAGAGAGAGAGAGAAAGAGAGAGTAGATCGAGATAGAGAGAGAGAAAGAGAGAGAGTAGACAGAGAGAGAGAGTAGAGAGAGATAGAGAGAAAGAGAGCATAGACAGAGAGAGAGAGAGAGAAAGAGAGAGTAGACAGAGAGAAAGAGAGAGTTAGATAGAGAGTAGATAGAGAGAAAGAGAGAGTAGATAGAGAGTTGGAGAGATAGAGAGTAGATAGAGAGAAAGAGAGAGAGAGTAGATAGAGAGATAGAGAGTTGATAGAGAGAGTAGACAGAGATAGAGAGAGAGTAGACAGAGAGATAGAGAGTAGATAGAGATAAATGGAGAGAAAGAGAGAGAGTAGACAGAGATAGAGAGAGTAGACAGAGAGATAGAGAGTAGATAGAGATAAATAGAGAGAAAGAGAGAGAGTAGACAGAGAGATAGAGAGAGTAGACAGAGAGATAGAGAGTAGATAGAGATAAATAGAGAGAAAAAGCGGTAGAGAGTAGACAGAGATAAATAGAGAGAAAGAGAGAGAGGAGATAGAGAGAGAGAGTAGACAGAGAGCAGATTGAGATAAATAGAGAGAAAGAGAGAGAGTAGACAGAGAGATAGAGAGTCGATAGAGAGAAAGAGAGAGTTAGAGAGTAGATAGACAGAGAGAGTAGATAGAGATAGAGAGAGAGAAAGAGAGAGTAGACAGAGAGAGAGAGCGTAGATAGAGAAAAGGAGAGAGTTAGAGAGTAGATAGACAGAAAGAGAGAGTAGATAGAGATAGAGAGAAAGAAAGAGAGAGTAGACAGAGCGTTAGGGAGAGAGAGAGTAGAGAGAAAGAGAGTTATAGAGATAGAGAGTAGATAGAGAGAAAGAGAGAGTAGATAGAGAGAGAGAGTAGATAGAGAGAAAGAGAGATAGAGAGTAGATAGAGAGAAAGAGAGAGTAGATAGAGATGGAGAGAAAGAGAGAGTAGACAGAGAGCGATAGAGAGAGAGTAGATAGGTAGATAGAGAGAAAGAGAGAGTTAGAGAGTAGATAGACAGAGAGAGTAGATAGAGATAGAGAGAGAGAAAGAGAGAGTAGACAGAGAGAGAGAGCGTAGATAGAGAAAAGGAGAGAGTTAGAGAGTAGATAGACAGAAAGAGATAGTAGATAGAGATAGAGAGAAAGAAAGAGAGAGTAGACAGAGCGTTAGGGAGAGAGAGAGTAGAGAGAAAGAGAGTTAGAGAGATAGAGAGTAGATAGAGAGAAAGAGAGAGTAGATAGAGAGAGAGAGTAGATAGAGAGAAAGAGAGAGTAGATAGAGATGGAGAGAAAGAGAGAGTAGACAGAGAGAGATAGAGAGAGAGTAGATAGGTAGATAGAGAGAAAGAGAGAGTTAGAGAGTAGATAGAGATAGAGAGAAAGAAAGAGAGAGTAGACAGAGAGTTAGCGAGAGAGAGAGAGTAGAGAGAAAGAAAGTTAGAGAGATAGAGAGTAGTTAGAGAGAAAGAGAGATTAGATAGAGAGATACAGAGAGAGAGAGTAGATAGAGAGAAAGAGAGAAAGAGAGTAGATAGAGAGAAAGAGAGAGTAGATAGAGATAGAGAGAAAGAGAGAGTAGCCAGAGAGAGAGTAGATAGAGCGAAAGAGAGAGTAGATAGAGAGAGAGAGAGAGTAGATAGTGAGTAGATAGAGATAGAGAGAGAGAAAGAGAGAGTAGACAGAGAGAGAGTAGGTAGAGAGTAGATAGACAGAGAGAGGAGATAGAGATGGAGAGAGAGAAAGAGAGAGTAGACAGAGAGAGAGAGAGAGTTGATAGACAGAAAGAGAGATTAGAGATAGAGTGAAAGAAAGAGAGAGTAGACAGAGAGATAGAGAGAGAGTAGAGAGAGAGAGAGATAGAGAGTAGGTAGAGATGGAGAGAGAGAAAGAGAGAGTAGACAGAGAGAGAGAGAGTTGATAGACAGAAAGAGAGATTAGAGATAGAGTGAAAGAAAGAGAGAGTAGACAGAGAGATAGAGAGAGAGTAGAGAGAGAGAGATAGAGAGTAGGTAGAGAGAGAGAGAGAGTAGACAGAGAGAGAGAGTAGAGAGAGATAGAGAGAAAGAGAGAGTAGACAGAGAGAGAGAGAGAAAGAGAGAGTAGACAGAGAGATAGAGAGAGTGAGATAGAGAGTAGATAGAGAGAAAGAGAGAGTAGATAGAGAGTTAGAGAGATAGAGAGTAGATAGAGAGAAAGAGAGAGTAGATATAGAGTTAGAGAGATAGAGAGTTGATAGAGAGAGCAGACAGAGATAGAGAAAGAGTAGACAGAGAGATAGAGAGTAGATAGAGATAGATAGAGAGATCAAAGATAGAGTGAGATAGATTGAGAGAAAGAGAGAGAGTAGATAGAGTGATAGATAAAGAGAAAGAGTAGACAGAGAGATAGAAAGAGAGAAAGAGAGAGAGAGTAGATAGGGAGATAGAGAGTTGATTGAGAGAGTAGACAGAGATAGAGAGAGTAGACAGAGAGATAGAGAGTAGATAGAGATAAATAGAGAGAAAGAGAGAGAGTAGACAGGTAGAGAGAGTAGACAGAGAGGTAGAGAGTAGATAGAGATAAATGGAGAGAAAAGGAGATCGAGAGTAGACAGAGATAAAAAGAGAGAAAGAGAGAGAGGAGATAGAGAGATAGATAGAGAGAGAGTAGATAGATAGAGAGAAAGAGAGAGATAGATAGATAGATAGAGAGTAGATAGTGAGATAGAGAGAAAGAGAGAGAGTAGACAGAGAGATAGAGAGAGTGTAGACAGAGAGATAGAGAGCGAGAGAGAGTAGACAGAGAGATAGAGAGTAGATAGAGATAAATGGAGAGAAAGAGAGAGAGTAGACAGAGAGATAGACAGAGAGAGAGTAGAGAGAGAGATAGAGAGTAGATAGAGAGAGATAGAGAGAAAGAGAGAGTAGATAGAGATAGAGAGAGAGAACGAGAGAGAGTAGACAGAGAGGGAGAGTAGAGAGTGATAGAGAGAAAGAGAGAGTAGATAGAGAGAGAGAGAAAGAGAGAGTAGACAGAGTGTTAGGGAGAGAGAGAGTAGAGAGAAAGAGAGTTATAGAGATAGAGAGTAGATAGAGAGAAAGAGAGAGTAGATAGAGAGAGAGAGTAGATAGAGAGAAAGAGAGATAGAGAGTAGATAGAGAGAAAGAGAGAGTAGATAGAGATGGAGAGAAAGAGAGAGTAGACAGAGAGCGATAGAGAGAGAGTAGATAGGTAGATAGAGAGAAAGAGAGAGTTAGAGAGTAGATAGACAGAGAGAGCAGATAGAGATAGAGAGAGAGAAAGAGAGAGTAGACAGAGAGAGAGAGCGTAGATAGAGAAAAGGAGAGAGTTAGAGAGTAGATAGACAGAAAGAGAGAGTAGATAGAGATAGAGAGAAAGAAAGAGAGAGTAGACAGAGCGTTAGGGAGAGAGAGAGTAGAGAGAAAGAGAGTTAGAGAGATAGAGAGTAGATAGAGAGAAAGAGAGAGTAGATAGGGAGAGAGAGTAGATAGAGAGAAAGAGAGATAGAGAGTAGATAGAGAGAAAGAGAGAGTAGATAGAGATGGAGAGAAAGAGAGAGTAGACAGAGAGAGATAGAGAGAGAGTAGATAGGTAGATAGAGAGAAAGAGAGAGTTAGAGAGTAGATAGAGATAGAGAGAAAGAAAGAGAGAGTAGACAGAGAGTTAGCGAGAGAGAGAGTAGAGAGAAAGAAAGTTAGAGAGATAGAGAGTAGTTAGAGAGAAAGAGAGATTAGATAGAGAGATACAGAGAGAGAGAGTAGATAGAGAGAAAGAGAGAAAGAGAGTAGATAGAGAGAAAGAGAGAGTAGATAGAGATAGAGAGAAAGAGAGAGTAGCCAGAGAGAGAGTAGATAGAGCGAAAGAGAGAGTAGATAGAGAGATAGAGAGAAAGAGAGAGAGTAGACAGAGAGATAGAGAGTAGATAGAGATAAATAGAGATAAAGAGAGTAGACAGAGAGATAGATAGAGAGAGAGAGAGAGTAGACAAAGAGATAGAGAGTAGGTACAGATAGATAGAGAGAGCATAGATCGAGTGAGATAGATTGAGAGAAAGAGAGAGAGTAGAGAGAGAGATAGATAAAGAGAAAGAGCAGATAGAGAGATAGATAGTAAGAAAGAGAGAGAGAGAGTAGATAGGGAGAAAGGGAGTTGATAGAGAGAGTAGACAGAGATCGAGAGAAAGTAGACAGAGAGATAGAGAGTAGATAGAGAGATAGATAAAGAGAAAGAGTAGATAGAGATAGCGATAGAGAGAAAGAGAGAGTAGACTGAGAGAGAGAAAGAGAGAGTTAGAGAGAAAGAGAGAGTAGATAGAGAGAGAGCAGATGGTGAGTAGATAGAGACAGAGAGAGAGAAAGAGAGAGTAGACAGAGAGAGAGAGAGTAGATAGACAGAGTGGGTAGATAGAGATAGAGAGAGAGAAAGAGAGAGTAGACAGAGAGAGAGAGTAGATAGTGAGTAGGTAGAGATAGAGAGAGAGAAAGAGAGAGTAGACAGAGAGAGAGAGTAGATAGAGAGAAAGAGAGAGTTGGAGAGAAAGAGAGAGTAGATAGAGAGAGAGCAGATGGTGAGTAGATAGAGACAGAGAGAGAGAAAGAGAGAGTAGACAGAGAGTGAGAGTAGATAGTGAGCAGATAGAGATAGAGAGAGAGAAAGAGAGAGTAGACAGAGAGAGAGAGAGTAGATAGACAGAGCGGGTAGATAGAGATAGAGAGAGAGAAAGAGAGAGTAGACAGAGAGTGAGAGTAGATAGTGAGCAGATAGAGATAGAGAGAGAGAAAGAGAGAGTAGACAGAGAGAGAGTAGATAGACAGAGTGGGTAGATAGAGATAGAGAGAGAGAAAGAGAGAGTAGACAGAGAGAGAGAGTAGATAGTGAGTAGATAGAGATAGAGAGAGAGAAAGAGAGAGTAGACAGAGAGAGAGAGTAGATAGAGAGAAAGAGAGAGTTAGAGAGTAGATAGACCGAAAGAGAGAGTAGATAGAGATAGAGAGAAAGAAAGAGAGAGCAGAGAGAGAGTAGAGAGAGAGAGAGATAGAGAGTAGGTAGAGTGAGATAGAGAGAGAGAGAGTAGACAGAGAGATAGAGAGAGAGTAGATAGCGTGTAGATAGAGAGAAAGAGAGAAAGAGAGAGAGTAGACAGAGAGATAGAGAGAGAGAGTAGACAGAGAGATAGAGAGTAGATAGAGATAGATAGAGCGAAAGAGAGAGTAGACAGAGAAATAGATCGAGAGAGTAGACAGAGAGAAAGAGAGAAGGTCGAGAGAGACAGAGTAGCTAGAGAGATAGAGAGAAAGAAAGAGAGTAGACAGAGAGATATAGAGTGAGAGTAGATAGAGAGAAAGAGAGAGAGTAGACAGAGAGATAGAGAGTAGATACAGATAGATAGAGAGAGCAAAGATAGAGTGAGATAGATTGAGAGAAAGAGAGAGAGGAGATAGAGAGATAGATAAAGAGAGAGAGTAGACAGAGAGATAGATAGAGAGAACGAGAGAGTAGACAGAGAGATAGAGAGAGAGAGAGAAGACAGAGAGATAGAGAGTAGATAGAGATAAATAGAGATACAGAGAGAGAGTAGACAGAGAGATAGATAGATAGAGAGAGAGAGAGTAAACAGAGAGATAGAGATTAGATACAGATAGAAAGAGAGAGCAAAGATAGAGTGAGATAGATTGAGGGAAAGAGAGAGAGTGGATAGAGAGATAGATAAAGAGAAAGAGTGGACAGAGAGATAGATAGAGAGAAAGAGAGAGTAGATAGAGATAGAGAGAAAGAGAGAGTAGCCAGAGAGAGAGAGAGAGAGAGTAGATAGAGCGAAAGAGAGAGTAGATAGAGAGACAGAGTAGATAATGTGTAGACAGAGAGAGAGAGAAAGAGAGAGTAGACAGAGAGAGAGAGAAAGAGAGAGTAGACAGAGAGAGAGAGATTAGATAGAGAGAGAGAGAGTTAGAGAGTAGATAGAGAGAGAGAGTAGATAGAGATACAGAGAGAGAAAGAGAGAGTAGACAGAGAGAGAGAGTAGATAGAGAGAAAGAGAGAGTTAGAGAGTAGATAGACAGAAAGAGAGAGTAGAGATAGAGAGAAAGAAAGAGAGAGTAGACAGAGAGAAGGAGAGAGAGTAGAGAGAGAGAGATAGAGAGTAGGTAGAGAGAGAGAGAGAGAAAGAGAGAGTAGATCGAGATAGAGAGAGAGAAAGAGAGAGAGTAGACAGAGAGAGAGAGTAGAGAGAGATAGAGAGAAAGAGAGCGTAGACAGAGAGAGAGAGAGAGAAAGAGAGAGTAGACAGAGAGAAAGAGAGAGTTAGATAGAGAGTAGATAGAGAGAAAGAGAGAGTAGATAGAGAGTTGGAGAGATAGAGAGTAGATAGAGAGAAAGAGAGAGAGAGTAGATAGAGAGATAGAGAGTTGATAGAGAGAGTAGACAGAGATAGAGAGAGAGTAGACAGAGAGATAGAGAGTAGATAGAGATAAATGGAGAGAAAGAGAGAGAGTAGACAGAGATAGAGAGAGTAGACAGAGAGATAGAGAGTAGATAGAGATAAATAGAGAGAAAGAGAGAGAGTAGACAGAGAGATAGAGAGAGTAGACAGAGAGATAGAGAGTAGATAGAGATAAATAGAGAGAAAAAGCGGTAGAGAGTAGACAGAGATAAATAGAGAGAAAGAGAGAGAGGAGATAGAGAGAGAGAGTAGACAGAGAGCAGATTGAGATAAATAGAGAGAAAGAGAGAGAGTAGACAGAGAGATAGAGAGTCGATAGAGAGAAAGAGAGAGTTAGAGAGTAGATAGACAGAGAGAGTAGATAGAGATAGAGAGAGAGAAAGAGAGAGTAGACAGAGAGAGAGAGCGTAGATAGAGAAAAGGAGAGAGTTAGAGAGTAGATAGACAGAAAGAGAGAGTAGATAGAGATAGAGAGAAAGAAAGAGAGAGTAGACAGAGCGTTAGGGAGAGAGAGAGTAGAGAGAAAGAGAGTTAGAGAGATAGAGAGTAGATAGAGAGAAAGAGAGAGTAGATAGAGAGAGAGAGTAGATAGAGAGAAAGAGAGATAGAGAATAGATAGAGAGAAAGAGAGAGTAGATAGAGATGGAGAGAAAGAGAGAGTAGACAGAGAGCGATAGAGAGAGAGTAGATAGGTAGATAGAGAGAAAGAGAGAGTTAGAGAGTAGATAGACAGAGAGAGTAGATAGAGATAGAGAGAGAGAAAGAGAGAGTAGACAGAGAGAGAGAGCGTAGATAGAGAAAAGGAGAGAGTTAGAGAGTAGATAGACAGAAAGAGATAGTAGATAGAGATAGAGAGAAAGAAAGAGAGAGTAGACAGAGCGTTAGGGAGAGAGAGAGTAGAGAGAAAGAGAGTTAGAGAGATAGAGAGTAGATAGAGAGAAAGAGAGAGTAGATAGAGAGAGAGAGTAGATAGAGAGAAAGAGAGAGTAGATAGAGATGGAGAGAAAGAGAGAGTAGACAGAGAGAGATAGAGAGAGAGTAGATAGGTAGATAGAGAGAAAGAGAGAGTTAGAGAGTAGATAGAGATAGAGAGAAAGAAAGAGAGAGTAGACAGAGAGTTAGCGAGAGAGAGAGTAGAGAGAAAGAAAGTTAGAGAGATAGAGAGTAGTTAGAGAGAAAGAGAGATTAGATAGAGAGATACAGAGAGAGAGAGTAGATAGAGAGAAAGAGAGAAAGAGAGTAGATAGAGAGAAAGAGAGAGTAGATAGAGATAGAGAGAAAGAGAGAGTAGCCAGAGAGAGAGTAGATAGAGCGAAAGAGAGAGTAGATAGAGAGAGAGAGAGTAGATAGTGAGTAGATAGAGATAGAGAGAGAGAAAGAGAGAGTAGACAGAGAGAGAGTAGGTAGAGAGTAGATAGACAGAGAGAGGAGATAGAGATGGAGAGAGAGAAAGAGAGAGTAGACAGAGAGAGAGAGAGAGTTGATAGACAGAAAGAGAGATTAGAGATAGAGTGAAAGAAAGAGAGAGTAGACAGAGAGATAGAGAGAGAGTAGAGAGAGAGAGAGATAGAGAGTAGGTAGAGATGGAGAGAGAGAAAGAGAGAGTAGACAGAGAGAGAGAGAGTTGATAGACAGAAAGAGAGATTAGAGATAGAGTGAAAGAAAGAGAGAGTAGACAGAGAGATAGAGAGAGAGTAGAGAGAGAGAGATAGAGAGTAGGTAGAGAGAGAGAGAGAGTAGACAGAGAGAGAGAGTAGAGAGAGATAGAGAGAAAGAGAGAGTAGACAGAGAGAGAGAGAGAAAGAGAGAGTAGACAGAGAGATAGAGAGAGTGAGATAGAGAGTAGATAGAGAGAAAGAGAGAGTAGATAGAGAGTTAGAGAGATAGAGAGTAGATAGAGAGAAAGAGAGAGTAGATATAGAGTTAGAGAGATAGAGAGTTGATAGAGAGAGCAGACAGAGATAGAGAAAGAGTAGACAGAGAGATAGAGAGTAGATAGAGATAGATAGAGAGATCAAAGATAGAGTGAGATAGATTGAGAGAAAGAGAGAGAGTAGATAGAGTGATAGATAAAGAGAAAGAGTAGACAGAGAGATAGAAAGAGAGAAAGAGAGAGAGAGTAGATTGGGAGATAGAGAGTTGATTGAGAGAGTAGACAGAGATAGAGAGAGTAGACAGAGAGATAGAGAGTAGATAGAGATAAATAGAGAGAAAGAGAGAGAGTAGACAGGTAGAGAGAGTAGACAGAGAGGTAGAGAGTAGATAGATATAAATAGAGGGAAAAAGCGATAGAGAGTAGACAGAGATAAATAGAGAGAAAGAGAGAGGAGATAGAGAGAGAGAGTAGACAGAGAGTAGATAGAGATAAATAGAGAGAAAGAGAGAGAGTAGACAGAGAGATAGATGGATAGATAGAGAGTAGGTAGTGAGATAGAGAGAAAGAGAGAGAGTAGACAGAGAGATAGAGAGAGTGTCGACAGAGAGATAGAGAGCGATAGAGAGTAGAGGGAGAGATAGAGAGTAGATAGAGATAAATAGAGAGAAAGAGAGAGAGTAGACAGAAAGATAGACAGAGAGAGAGTAGAGAGAGAGATAGAGAGAGTAGATAGAGAGAGATAGAGAGAAAGAGAGAGTAGATAGAGATAGAGAGAGAGAATGAGAGAGAGTAGACAGAGAGGGAGAGTAGAGAGAAAGAGAGAGTAGACAGAGAGAGAGAGAAAGAGAGAGTAGACAGAGAGATAGAGAGAGTGAGATAGAGAGTAGATAGAGAGAAAGAGAGAGTAGATAGAGAGATAGAGAGAGAGAGAGTAGATAGAGAGAAGGAGTAGATAGTGAGCAGATAGAGATAGAGAGAGAGAAAGAGAGAGTAGAGAGAGAGAGAGTTGATAGAGAGAGATAGAGAGAGAGAGAGAGTTGATAGAGAGAGATAGAGAGAAAGAGAGAGTAGACAGAGAGATAGAGAGAGAGAGAGTAGACAGAGAGATAGAGAGAGAGAAAGATAGAGAGAGTAGATAGGGAGATAGAGAGTTGATTGAGAGAGGAGACAGAGATAGAGAGAGAGTAGACAGAGATAGAGCGTAGATAGAGATAAATAGAGAGAAAGAGAGAGAGTAGACAGAGAGATAGAGAGAGTAGACAGAGAGATGGTGAGTAGATAGAGATAAATAGAGAGAAAGAGAGAGAGTAGACAGAGATAGAGAGAGTAGACAGAGAGATGGTGAGTAGATAGAGATAAATGGAGAGAAAAGGAGATAGAGAGTAGACAGAGATAAAAAGAGAGAAAGAGAGAGAGGAGATAGAGAGATAGATAGAGAGAGTAGATAGATAGATAGAGAGAAAGAGAGAGAGTAGACAGAGAGATAGATAGATAGAGAGTAGATAGTGAGATAGAGAGAAAGAGAGAGAGTAGACAGAGAGATAGAGAGAGTGTAGACAGAGAGATAGAGAGCGAGAGAGAGTAGACAGAGAGATAGAGAGTAGATAGAGATAAATGGAGAGAAAGAGAGAGAGTAGACAGAGAGATAGACAGAGAGAGAGTAGAGAGAGAGATAGAGAGTAGATAGAGAGAGATAGAGAGAAAGAGAGAGTAGATAGAGATAGAGAGAGAGAACGAGAGAGAGCAGACAGAGAGGGAGAGTAGAGAGTGATAGAGAGAAAGAGAGAGTAGATAGAGAGAGAGAGAAAGAGAGAGTAGACAGAGAGATAGAGAGAGAGAGAGTTGATAGAGAGCGATAGAGAGAAAGAGATAGTAGACAGAGAGATAGAGAGAGAGAGAGTAGATAGAGAGAAAGAGAGAAAGAGAGTAGATAGAGAGAAAGAGAGAGTAGCCAGAGAGAGAGTAGATAGAGCGAAAGAGAGAGTAGATAGAGAGAGAGAGAGTAGATAGTGAGTAGATAGAGATAGAGAGAGAGAAAGAGAGAGTAGACAGAGAGAGAGTAGGTAGAGAGTAGATAGACAGAGAGAGGAGATAGAGATGGAGAGAGAGAAAGAGAGAGTAGACAGAGAGAGAGAGAGAGTTGATAGACAGAAAGAGAGATTAGAGATAGAGTGAAAGAAAGAGAGAGTAGACAGAGAGATAGAGAGAGAGTAGAGAGAGAGAGAGATAGAGAGTAGGTAGAGATGGAGAGAGAGAAAGAGAGAGTAGACAGAGAGAGAGAGAGTTGATAGACAGAAAGAGAGATTAGAGATAGAGTGAAAGAAAGAGAGAGTAGACAGAGAGATAGAGAGAGAGTAGAGAGAGAGAGATAGAGAGTAGGTAGAGAGAGAGAGAGAGTAGACAGAGAGAGAGAGTAGAGAGAGATAGAGAGAAAGAGAGAGTAGACAGAGAGAGAGAGAGAAAGAGAGAGTAGACAGAGAGATAGAGAGAGTGAGATAGAGAGTAGATAGAGAGAAAGAGAGAGTAGATAGAGAGTTAGAGAGATAGAGAGTAGATAGAGAGAAAGAGAGAGTAGATATAGAGTTAGAGAGATAGAGAGTTGATAGAGAGAGCAGACAGAGATAGAGAAAGAGTAGACAGAGAGATAGAGAGTAGATAGAGATAGATAGAGAGATCAAAGATAGAGTGAGATAGATTGAGAGAAAGAGAGAGAGTAGATAGAGTGATAGATAAAGAGAAAGAGTAGACAGAGAGATAGAAAGAGAGAAAGAGAGAGAGAGTAGATCGGGAGATAGAGAGTTGATTGAGAGAGTAGACAGAGATAGAGAGAGTAGACAGAGAGATAGAGAGTAGATAGAGATAAATAGAGAGAAAGAGAGAGAGTAGACAGGTAGAGAGAGTAGACAGAGAGGTAGAGAGTAGATAGATATAAATAGAGGGAAAAAGCGATAGAGAGTAGACAGAGATAAATAGAGAGAAAGAGAGAGGAGATAGAGAGAGAGAGTAGACAGAGAGTAGATAGAGATAAATAGAGAGAAAGAGAGAGAGTAGACAGAGAGATAGATGGATAGATAGAGAGTAGGTAGTGAGATAGAGAGAAAGAGAGAGAGTAGACAGAGAGATAGAGAGAGTGTCGACAGAGAGATAGAGAGCGAGAGAGAGTAGAGGGAGAGATAGAGAGTAGATAGAGATAAATAGAGAGAAAGAGAGAGAGTAGACAGAAAGATAGACAGAGAGAGAGTAGAGAGAGAGATAGAGAGAGTAGATAGAGAGAGATAGAGAGAAAGAGAGAGTAGATAGAGATAGAGAGAGAGAATGAGAGAGAGTAGACAGAGAGGGAGAGTAGAGAGAAAGAGAGAGTAGACAGAGAGAGAGAGAAAGAGAGAGTAGACAGAGAGATAGAGAGAGTGAGATAGAGAGTAGATAGAGAGAAAGAGAGAGTAGATAGAGAGATAGAGAGAGAGAGAGTAGATAGAGAGAAGGAGTAGATAGTGAGCAGATAGAGATAGAGAGAGAGAAAGAGAGAGTAGACAGAGAGATAGAGAGAGAGAGAGTTGATAGAGAGAGAGAGAGAGTTGATAGAGGGAGATAGAGAGAAAGAGAGAGTAGACAGAGAGATAGAGAGAGAGAGAGTAGATAGAGAGAGAGAAAGATAGAGAGAGTAGATAGGGAGATAGAGAGTTGATTGAGAGAGGAGACAGAGAGATAGAGAGAGTAGACAGAGAGATGGTGAGTAGATAGAGATAAATAGAGAGAAAGAGAGAGAGTAGACAGAGATAGAGAGAGTAGACAGAGAGATGGTGAGTAGATAGAGATAAATGGAGAGAAAAGGAGATAGAGAGTAGACAGAGATAAAAAGAGAGAAAGAGAGAGAGGAGATAGAGAGATAGATAGAGAGAGAGTAGATAGATAGATAGAGAGAAAGAGAGAGAGTAGACAGAGAGATAGATAGATAGAGAGTAGATAGTGAGATAGAGAGAAAGAGAGAGAGTAGACAGAGAGATAGAGAGAGTGTAGACAGAGAGATAGAGAGCGAGAGAGAGTAGACAGAGAGATAGAGAGTAGATAGAGATAAATGGAGAGAAAGAGAGAGAGTAGACAGAGAGATAGACAGAGAGAGAGTAGAGAGAGAGATAGAGAGTAGATAGAGAGAGATAGAGAGAAAGAGAGAGTAGATAGAGATAGAGAGAGAGAACGAGAGAGAGTAGACAGAGAGGGAGAGTAGAGAGTGATAGAGAGAAAGAGAGAGTAGATAGAGTGTAGATAGAGAGAAAGAGAGAGTAGACAGAGAGATAGAGAGAGAGAGAGTTGATAGAGAGAGATAGAGAGAAAGAGAGAGTAGACAGAGAGATAGAGAGAGAGAGAGTAGACAGTGAGATAGAGAGAGAGAGAGCAGACAGAGAGATAGAGAGTAGAGAGAGAGATAGAGAGTAGATAGAGAGAAAGAGAGAGTAGACAGAGAGATAGAGAGTAGATAGCGATAGATAGAGCGAAAGAGAGAGAGTAGACAGAGAGATAGAGAGTAGATACAGATAGACAGAGAGAGCAAAGATAGAGTGAGATAGATTGAGAGAAAGAGAGAGAGTAGATAGAGAGATAGATAAAGAGAAAGAGTAGACAGAGAGATAGATAGAGAGAAAGAGAGAGAGAGTAGATAGGGAGATAGAGAGTTGATTGAGAGAGTAGACAGAGATAGAGAGAGAGTAGACAGAGATAGAGCGTAGATAAAGATAAATAGAGAGAAAGAGAGAGAGTAGACAGAGAGATAGAGAGAGTAGACAGAGAGATGGTGAGTAGATAGAGATAAATGGAGAGAAAAAGATAGAGAGTAGACAGAGATAAAAAGAGAGAAAGAGAGAGAGGAGATAGAGAGATAGATAGAGAGAGAGTAGATAGATAGAGAGAAAGAGAGAGAGTAGACAGAGAGATAGAGAGTAGATAGAGTTAAATAGAGATAAAGAGAGTAGACAGAGAGATAGATAGAGAGAGAGAGAGAGTAGACAGAGAGATAGAGAGTAGATACAGATAGATAGAGAGAGCATAGATCGAGTGAGATAGATTGAGAGAAAGAGAGAGAGTAGAGAGAGAGATAGATAAAGAGAAAGAGCAGATAGAGAGATAGATAGTAAGAAAGAGAGAGAGAGAGTAGATAGGGAGAAAGGGAGTTGATAGAGAGAGTAGACAGAGATCGAGAGAAAGTAGACAGAGAGATATAGAGTAGATAGAGAGATAGATAAAGAGAAAGAGTAGATAGAAATAGCGATAGAGAGAAAGAGAGAGTAGACTGAGAGAGAGTAGATAGAGAGAAAGAGAGAGTTAGAGAGAAAGAGAGAGCGTAGACAGAGAGAGAGAGAAAGAGAGAGTAGACAGAGAGAAAGAGAGAGTTAGATAGAGAGTAGATAGAGAGAAAGAGAGAGTAGATAGAGAGTTGGAGAGATAGAGAGTAGATAGAGAGAAAGAGAGAGAGAGTAGATAGAGAGATAGAGAGTTGATAGAGAGAGTAGACAGAGATAGAGAGAGAGTAGACAGAGATAGAGAGAGTAGACAGAGAGATAGAGAGTAGATAGAGATAAATAGAGAGAAAAAGCGGTAGAGAGTAGACAGAGATAAATAGAGAGAAAAAGCGGTAGAGAGTAGACAGAGATAAATAGAGAGAAAGAGAGAGAGGAGATAGAGAGAGAGAGTAGACAGAGAGCAGATTGAGATAAATAGAGAGAAAGAGAGAGAGTAGACAGAGAGATAGAGAGTCGATAGAGAGAAAGAGAGAGTTAGAGAGTAGATAGACAGAGAGAGTAGATAGAGATAGAGAGAGAGAAAGAGAGAGTAGACAGAGAGAGAGAGCGTAGATAGAGAAAAGGAGAGAGTTAGAGAATAGATAGACAGAAAGAGAGAGTAGATAGAGATAGAGAGAAAGAAAGAGAGAGTAGACAGAGCGTTAGGGAGAGAGAGAGTAGAGAGAAAGAGAGTTAGAGAGATAGAGAGTAGATAGAGAGAAAGAGAGAGTAGATAGAGAGAGAGAGAGTAGATAGAGAGAAAGAGAGATAGAGAGTAGATAGAGAGAAAGAGAGATAGAGAGTAGATAGAGATGGAGAGAAAGAGAGAGTAGACAGAGAGAGATAGAGAGAGAGTAGATAGGTAGATAGAGAGAAAGAGAGAGTTAGAGAGTAGATAGAGATAGAGAGAAAGAAAGAGAGAGTAGACAGAGAGTTAGCGAGAGAGAGAGTAGAGAGAAAGAAAGTTAGAGAGATAGAGAGTAGTTAGAGAGAAAGAGAGATTAGATAGAGAGATACAGAGAGAGAGTAGATAGAGAGAAAGAGAGAAAGAGAGTAGATAGAGAGAAAGAGAGTGTAGATAGAGATAGAGAGAAAGAGAGAGTAGCCAGAGAGAGAGTAGATAGAGCGAAAGAGAGAGTAGATAGAGAGAGAGAGAGTAGATAGTGAGTAGATAGAGATAGAGAGAGAGAAAGAGAGAGTAGACAGAGAGAGAGAGTAGGTAGAGAATAGATAGACAGAGAGAGGAGATAGAGATGGAGAGAGAGAAAGAGAGAGTAGACAGAGAGAGAGAGAGAGTTGATAGACAGAAAGAGAGATTAGAGATCGAGTGAAAGAAAGAGAGAGTAGACAGAGAGATAGAGAGAGAGTAGAGAGAGAGAGAGATAGAGAGTAGGTAGAGATGGAGAGAGAGAAAGAGAGAGTAGACAGAGAGAGAGAGAGTTGATAGACAGAAAGAGAGATTAGAGATAGAGTGAAAGAAAGAGAGAGTAGACAGAGAGATAGAGAGAGAGTAGAGAGAGAGAGATAGAGAGTAGGTAGAGAGAGAGAGAGAGTAGACAGAGAGAGAGAGTAGAGAGAGATAGAGAGAAAGAGAGAGTAGACAGAGAGAGAGAGAGAAAGAGAGAGTAGACAGAGAGATAGAGAGAGTGAGATAGAGAGTAGATAGAGAGAAAGAGAGAGTAGATAGAGAGTTAGAGAGATAGAGAGTTGATAGAGAGAGCAGACAGAGATAGAGAAAGAGTAGACAGAGAGATAGAGAGTAGATAGAGATAGATAGAGAGATCAAAGATAGAGTGAGATAGATTGAGAGAAAGAGAGAGAGTAGATAGAGTGATAGATAAAGAGAAAGAGTAGACAGAGAGATAGAAAGAGAGAAAGAGAGAGAGAGTAGATCGGGAGATAGAGAGTTGATTGAGAGAGTAGACAGAGATAGAGAGAGTAGACAGAGAGATAGAGAGTAGATAGAGATAAATAGAGAGAAAGAGAGAGAGTAGACAGGTAGAGAGAGTAGACAGAGAGGTAGAGAGTAGATAGATATAAATAGAGGGAAAAAGCGATAGAGAGTAGACAGAGATAAATAGAGAGAAAGAGAGAGGAGATAGAGAGAGAGAGTAGACAGAGAGTAGATAGAGATAAATAGAGAGAAAGAGAGAGAGTAGACAGAGAGATAGATGGATAGATAGAGAGTAGGTAGTGAGACAGAGAGAAAGAGAGAGAGTAGACAGAGAGATAGAGAGAGTGTCGACAGAGAGATAGAGAGCGAGAGAGAGTAGAGGGAGAGATAGAGAGTAGATAGAGATAAATAGAGAGAAAGAGAGAGAGTAGACAGAAAGATAGACAGAGAGAGAGTAGAGAGAGAGATAGAGAGAGTAGATAGAGAGAGATAGAGAGAAAGAGAGAGTAGATAGAGATAGAGAGAGAGAATGAGAGAGAGTAGACAGAGAGGGAGAGTAGAGAGTGATAGAGAGAAAGAGAGAGTAGACAGAGAGAGAGAGAAAGAGAGAGTAGACAGAGAGATAGAGAGAGTGAGATAGAGAGTAGATAGAGAGAAAGAGAGAGTAGATAGAGAGATAGAGAGAGAGAGAGTAGATAGAGAGAAGGAGTAGATAGTGAGCAGATAGAGATAGAGAGAGAGAAAGAGAGAGTAGACAGAGAGATAAAGAGAGAGAGAGTTGATAGAGAGAGATAGAGAGAGAGAGAGAGAGTTGATAGAGAGAGATAGAGAGAAAGAGAGAGTAGACAGAGAGATAGAGAGAGAGAGAGTAGACAGAGAGATAGAGAGAGAGAAAGATAGAGAGAGTAGATAGGGAGATAGAGATTTGAATGAGAGAGGAGACAGAGATAGAGAGAGAGTAGACAGAGATAGAGCGTAGATAGAGATAAATAGAGAGAAAGAGAGAGAGTAGACAGAGAGATAGAGAGAGTAGACAGAGAGATGGTGAGTAGATAGAGATAAATGGAGAGAAAAGGAGATAGAGAGTAGACAGAGATAAAAAGAGAGAAAGAGAGAGAGGAGATAGAGAGATAGATAGAGAGAGAGTAGATAGATAGATAGAGAGAAAGAGAGAGAGCAGACAGAGAGATAGATAGATAGAGAGTAGATAGTGAGATAGAGAGAAAGAGAGAGAGTAGACAGAGAGATAGAGAGAGTGTAGACAGAGAGATAGAGAGCGAGAGAGAGTAGACAGAGAGATAGAGAGTAGATAGAGATAAATGGAGAGAAAGAGAGAGAGTAGACAGAGAGATGGAGATTAGATAGAGGTAAATAGTGAGAAAGAGAGAGAGTAGACAGAGAGATAGACAGAGAGAGAGTAGAGAGAGAGATAGAGAGTAGATAGAGAGAGATAGAGAGAAAGAGAGAGTAGATAGAGAGAGAGAGAAAGAGAGAGTAGACAGAGAGATAGAGAGAGAGAGAGTTGATAGAGAGAGATAGAGAGAAAGAGAGAGTAGACAGAGAGATAGAGAGAGAGAGAGTAGACAGTGAGATAGAGAGAGAGAGAGCAGACAGAGAGATAGAGAGTAGAGAGAGAGATAGAGAGTAGATAGAGAGAAAGAGAGAGTAGACAGAGAGATAGAGAGAGTAGAGACAGATAGAGAGATTAGACAGAGAGATAGAGAGAGAGTAGATAGAGTGTAGATAGAGAGAAAGAGAGAAAGAGAGAGAGTAGACAGAGAGATAGAGAGTAGATAGCGATAGATAGAGCGAAAGAGAGAGAGTAGACAGAGAGATGGATAGAGAGAGTAGACAGAGAGATAGAGAGAGAGTAGAGAGAGACAGAGTAGATAGAGAGAAAGAAAGAGAGCAGACAGAGAGATAGATAGCGAGAGTAGATAGAGAGACAGAGAGAGAGTAGACAGAGAGATAGATAGAGAGAACGAGAGAGTAGACAGAGAGATAGAGAGAGAGAGAGAAGACAGAGAGATAGAGAGTCGATAGAGATAAATAGAGATACAGAGAGAGAGTAGACAGAGAGATAGATAGAGAGAGAGAGAGAGAGAGTAGACAGAGAGATAGAGATTAGATACAGATAGATAGAGAGAGCAAAGATAGAGTGAGATAGATTGAGGGAAAGAGAGAGAGTGGACAGAGAGATAGATAGAGAGAAAGAGAGAGAGAGTAGATAGGGAGATAGAGAGTTGATTGAGAGAGGAGACAGAGATAGAGAGAGAGTAGACAGAGATAGAGCGTAGATAGAGATAAATAGAGAGAAAGAGAGAGAGTAGACAGAGAGATGGTGAGTAGATAGAGATAAATGGAGAGAAAGAGAGAGAGTAGACAGAGAGATGGAGATTAGATAGAGGTAAATAGTGAGAAAGAGAGAGAGTAGACAGAGAGATAGATAGATAGATAGAGAGTAGATAGTGAGATAGAGAGAGAGAACGAGAGTAGACAGAGAGATAGAGAGAGTGTAGACAGAGAGATAGAGAGCGAGAGAGAGTAGACAGAGAGATAGAGAGTAGATAGAGATAAATAGTGAGAAAGAGAGAGAGTAGACAGAGAGATAGACAGAGAGAGAGTAGAGAGAGAGAAATAGAGAGTAGATAGAGAGAGATAGAGAGAAAGAGAGAGTAGATAGAGAGAGATAGAGAGAAAGAGAGAGTAGACAGAGAGATAGAGAGAGAGAGAGTAGACAGAGAGGGAGAGTAGAGAGTTATAGAGAGAAAGAGAGAGTAGACAGAGAGAGAGAGAAAGAGAGAGTAGACAGAGACAGAGAGAGAGAGAGAGAGTTGATAGAGAGAGATAGAGAGAAAGAGAGAGTAGACAGAGAGATAGAGAGAGAGAGAGTAGACAGAGAGATAGAGAGAGAGAGAGCAGACAGAGAGATAGAGAGTAGAGAGAGAGATAGAGAGTAGATAGAGAGAAAGAGAGAGTAGACAGAGAGATAGAGAGAGTAGAGACAGATAGAGAGATTAGACAGAGAGATAGAGAGAGAGTAGATAGAGTGTAGATAGAGAGAACGAGAGAGAGTAGACAGAGAGATAGAGAGAGAGAGAGAGTAGACAGAGAGATAGAGAGTAGATAGAGTGTAGATAGAGAGAAAGAGAGAGAGTAGATAGAGAGAGAGAGAGAGTAGACAGAGAGATAGAGAGTAGATAGAGATAGATAGAGCGAAAGAGAGAGAGTAGACAGAGAGATAGATAGAGAGAGTAGACAGAGAGATAGAGAGAGAGTAGAGAGAGACAGAGTAGACAGAGAGATAGAGAGTAGATACAGATAGACAGAGAGAGCAAAGATAGAGTGAGATAGATTGAGAGAAAGAGAGAGAGTAGATAGAGAGATAGATAAAGAGAAAGAGTAGACAGAGAGATAGATAGAGAGAAAGAGAGAGAGAGTAGATAGGGAGATAGAGAGTTGATTGAGAGAGTAGACAGAGATAGAGAGAGAGTAGACAGAGATAGAGCGTAGATAGAGATAAATAGAGAGAAAGAGAGAGAGTAGACAGAGAGATAGAGAGAGTAGACAGAGATAGAGAGAGAGTAGACAGAGATAGAGCGTAGATAGAGATAAATAGAGAGAAAGAGAGAGAGTAGACAGAGAGATAGAGAGAGTAGACAGAGAGATGGTGAGTAGATAGAGATAAATGGAGAGAAAAAGAGATAGAGAGTAGACAGAGATAAAAAGAGAGAAAGAGAGAGAGGAGATAGAGAGATAGAGAGAGAGAGAAAGAGAGAGTAGACAGAGAGAGAGAGTAGATAGAGAGAAAGAGAGAGTTAGAGAGTAGATAGACAGAAAGAGAGAGTAGAGATAGAGAGAAAGAAAGAGAGAGTAGACAGAGAGATAGAGAGAGAGTAGAGAGAGAGAGATGGAGAGAAAGAGAAAGAGTAGACAGAGACAGAGAGAGCAGAGAGTAGATAGAGAGAAAGAGAGAGTAGATAGAGAGTTAGAGAGATAGAGAGTAGATAGAGAGAAAGAGAGAGAGAGTAGATCGAGAGATAGAGAGTTGATAGAGAGAGTAGACAGAGATAGAGAAAGAGTAGACAGAGAGATAGATAGTAGATAGAGATAGATAGAGAGAGCAAAGATAGAGTGAGATAGATTGAGAGAAAGAGAGAGAGTAGATAGAGAGATAGATAAAGAGAAAGAGTAGACAGAGAGATAGATAGAGAGAAAGAGAGAGAGAGTAGATAGGGAGATAGAGAGTTGATTGAGAGAGTAGACAGAGATAGAGAGAGAGTAGACAGAGTGATAGAGAGTAGATAGAGATAAATAGAGAGAGAGAGAGAGTAGACAGATATAGAGAGAGTAGACAGAGAGATAGAGAGTAGATAGAGATAAATAGAGAGAAAAAGCGATAGAGAGAAGACAGAAATAAATAGAGAGAAAGAGAGAGGAGATAGAGAGAGAGAGTAGACAGAGAGTAGATAGAGATAAATAGAGAGAAAGAGAGCAGACAGAGAGATAGAAAGAGTGTAGACAGAGAGATAGAGAGCGAGAGAGAGCAGACAGAGAGATAGAGAGTAGATAGAGATATATAGAGAGAAAGAGAGAGAGTAGACAGAGAGATGGAGAGTAGATCGAGTTAAAGAGAGAGAAAGAGAGAGAGTAGATAGAGAGATAGATAAAGAGCCAGAGTAGACAGAGAGATAGAAATAGAGAGAGAGCAGAGAGAGAGATATAGAGAGTAGATAGCGAGAGATAGAGAGAAAGAGAGAGCAGATAGAGATAGAGAGAGAGAACAAGACAGAGAGGGAGAGTAGAGAGAGATAGAGAGAAAGAGAGAGTAGACAGAGAGAGAGAGAGTAGATAGACAGAGTGGGTAGATAGAGAGAGAGAAAGAGAGAGTAGACAGAGAGAGAGAGTAGATAGTGAGTAGATAGAGATAGAGAGAGAGAAAGAGAGAGTAGACAGAGAGAGAGAGTAGATAGAGAGAAAGAGAGAGTTCGAGAGAAAGAGAGAGTAGATAGAGAGAGAGCAGAGGGTGAGTAGATAGAGACAGAGAGAGAGAAAGAGAGAGTAGACAGAGAGTGAGAGTAGATAGTGAGCAGATAGAGATAGAGAGAGAGAAAGAGAGAGTAGACAGAGAGAGAGAGAGAGAGTAGATAGACAGAGCGGGTAGATAGAGATAGAGAGAGAGAAAGAGAGAGTAGACAGAGAGAGAGAGTAGATAGTGAGTAGATAGAGATAGAGAGAGAGAAAGAGAGAGTAGACAGAGAGAGAGAGAGTAGATAGACAGAGAGAGTAGATAGAGATAGAGAGAGAGAAAGAGAGAGTAGACAGAGAGAGAGAGTAGATAGAGAGAAAGAGAGAGAGTAGACAGAGAAATAGATAGAGAACGAGAGTGTAGACAGAGAGATAGAGAGAGCGAGAGAAGACAGAGAGATAGAGAGTAGATAGAGATAAATAGAGATGAAGAGAGTAGACAGAGAGATAGATAGATCGAGAGAGAGAGAGAGTAGACAGAGAGATAGAGAGTAGATACAGATAGATAGAGAGAGCATAGATAGAGTGAGATAGATTGAGAGAAAGAGAGAGAATAGATAGAGAGATAGATAAAGAGAAAGAGTAGACAGAGAGATAGATGGAGAGAAAGAGAGAGAGAGTAGATAGGGAGATAGAGAGTTGATTGAGAGAGTAGACAGAGATAGAGAGAGAGTACACAGAGAGATAGAGAGTAGATAGAGAGATAGTGAGTAGATAGAAATAAATAGAGATGAAGAGAGTAGACAGAGAGATAGTGAGTAGATAGAAATAAATAGAGATGAAGAGAGTAGACAGAGAGATAGATAGATCGAGAGAGAGAGAGAGTAGACAGAGAGATAGAGAGTAGATACAGATAGATAGAGAGAGCATAGATAGAGTGAGATAGATTGAGAGAAAGAGAGAGAATAGATAGAGAGATAGATAAAGAGAAAGAGTAGACAGAGAGATAGATGGAGAGAAAGAGAGAGAGAGTAGATAGGGAGATAGAGAGTTGATAGAGAGAGTAGACAGAGATAGAGAGAGAGTACACAGAGAGATAGAGAGTAGATAGAGATAAATAGAGAGAAAGAGAGAGAGTAGTCAGAGAGATAATGAGAGTAGACAGAGAGATAGTGAGTAGATAGAAATAAATAGAGATGAAGAGAGTAGACAGAGAGATAGATAGATAGAGAGAGAGAGAGAGTAGACAGAGAGATAGAGAGTAGATACAGATAGATAGAGAGAGCATAGATAGAGTGAGATAGATTGAGAGAAAGAGAGAGAATAGATAGAGAGATAGATAAAGAGAAAGAGTAGACAGAGAGATAGATAGAGAGAAAGAGAGAGAGAGTAGATAGGGAGATAGAGTTGATAGAGAGAGTAGACAGAGATCGGGAGAAAGTAGACAGAGAGATAGAGAGTAGATAGAGAGATAGATAGAGAGAGAGTAGATAGATAGATAGAGAGAAAGAGAGAGAGTAGACAGAGAGATAGAGAGTAGATAGAGATAAATAGAGATGAAGAGAGTAGACAGAGAGATAGAGAGAGAGAGAGTAGACAGAGAGAGAGAGAGTAGATACAGATAGATAGAGAGAGCATAGATAGAGTGAGATAGATTGAGAGAAAGAGAGAGGGTAGATAGAGAGATAGATAAAGAGAAAGAGTAGATAGAGATAGCGATAGAGAGAAAGAGAGAGTAGACTGAGAGAGAGAGAGTAGATAGAGAGAAAGAGAGAGTTAGAGAGAAAGAGAGAGTAGATAGAGAGAGAGAGCAGATGGTGAGTAGATAGAGATAGAGAGAGAAAGAGAGAGTAGACAGAGAGAGAGAGAGTAGATAGAGAGAAAGAGAGAGTTAGAGAGTAGATAGACAGAGATAGTAGATAGAGATAGAGAGAGAGAAAGAGAGCAGACAGAGAGAGAGAGAGTAGATCGAGAAAAAGAGAGAGTTAGAGACTAGATAGACAGAGAGATAGAGAGTAGATAGAGATATATGGAGAGAAAGAGAGAGAGTAGACAGAGAGATGGAGAGTAGATAGAGGTAAAGAGAGAGAAAGTGAGAGAGTAGACAGAGAGATAGACAGAGAGAGAGAACGAGAGAGAGTAGACAGAGAGGGAGAGTAGAGAGAGATAGAGAGAAAGAGAGAGTAGACAGAGAGAGAGAGAAAGAGAGAGTAGATAGAGAGATAGAGAGAGAGAGAGTAGATAGAGAGAAAGAGTAGATGGTGAGCAGATAGAGATAGAGAGAGAGAAAGAGAGAGTAGACAGAGCGATAGAGAGAGAGAGAGTTGATAGAGAGAGATAGAGAGAAAGAGAGAGTAGACAGAGAGATAGAGAAAGAGAGAGTAGACAGAGAGATAGAGAGAGGGAGAGTAGACAGAGAGATAGAGAGAGAGAGAGCAGACAGAGCGATAGAGAGTAGAGAGAGAGATAGTCAGTAGATAGAGAGAAAGAGAGAGTAGACAGAGAGATAGAGAGATTAGAGAGAGTAGACAGAGAGATCGAGAGAGAGAGAGTAGACAGAGAGATAAAGAGTAGATAGAGATTAATAGAGAGAAAGAGAGCAGACAGAGAGATAGAGAGAGAGTAGACAGAGAGAGAGAGAGCGAGAGAGAGTAGACAGAGAGATAGAGAGTAGATAGAGATAAATAGAGAGAAAGAGAGAGAGTAGACAGAGAAATAGATAGAGAACGAGAGTGTAGACAGAGAGATAGAGAGAGCGAGAGAAGACAGAGAGATAGAGAGTAGATAGAGATAAATAGAGATAAAGAGAGAGAGTAGACAGAGAGATAGAGAGAGAGAGAGAGAGAGTAGACAGAGAGATAGAGAGTAGATACAGATAGATAGAGAGAGCAAAGATAGAGTGAGATAGATTGAGAGAAAGAGAGAGAGGAGATAGAGAGATAGATAAAGAGAAAGAGTAGACAGAGAGATAGATAGAGAGAAAGAGAGAGAGTAGATAGGGAGATAGAGAGTTGATTGAGAGAGTAGACAGAGATAGAGAGAGAGTACACAGAGAGATAGAGAGTAGATAGAGATAAATAGAGAGAAAGAGAGAGAGTAGTCAGAGAGATAATGAGAGTAGACAGAGAGATAGTGAGTAGATAGAAATAAATAGAGATGAAGAGAGTAGACAGAGAGATAGATAGATAGAGAGAGAGAGAGAGTAGACAGAGAGATAGAGAGTAGATACAGATAGATAGAGAGAGCATAGATAGAGTGAGATAGATTGAGAGAAAGAGAGAGAATAGATAGAGAGATAGATAAAGAGAAAGAGTAGACAGAGAGATAGATGGAGAGAAAGAGAGAGAGAGTAGATAGGGAGATAGAGAGTTGATAGAGAGAGTAGACAGAGATAGAGAGAGAGTACACAGAGAGATAGAGAGTAGATAGAGATAAATAGAGAGAAAGAGAGAGAGTAGTCAGAGAGATAATGAGAGTAGACAGAGAGATAGTGAGTAGATAGAAATAAATAGAGATGAAGAGAGTAGACAGAGAGATAGATAGATAGAGAGAGAGAGAGAGTAGACAGAGAGATAGAGAGTAGATACAGATAGATAGAGAGAGCATAGATAGAGTGAGATAGATTGAGAGAAAGAGAGAGAATAGACAGAGAGATAGATAAAGAGAAAGAGTAGACAGAGAGATAGATAGAGAGAAAGAGAGAGAGAGTAGATAGGGAGATAGAGTTGATAGAGAGAGTAGACAGAGATCGGGAGAAAGTAGACAGAGAGATAGAGAGTAGATAGAGAGATAGATAGAGAGAGAGTAGATAGATAGATAGAGAGAAAGAGAGAGAGTAGACAGAGAGATAGAGAGTAGATAGAGATAAATAGAGATGAAGAGAGTAGACAGAGAGATAGAGAGAGAGAGAGAGTAGACAGAGAGAGAGAGAGTAGATACAGATAGATAGAGAGAGCATAGATAGAGTGAGATAGATTGAGAGAAAGAGAGAGGGTAGATAGAGAGATAGATAAAGAGAAAGAGTAGATAGAGATAGCGATAGAGAGAAAGAGAGAGTAGATAGAGAGAGAGAGCAGATGGTGAGTAGATAGAGATAGAGAGAGAAAGAGAGAGTAGACAGAGAGAGAGAGAGTAGATAGAGAGAAAGAGAGAGTTAGAGAGTAGATAGACAGAGATAGTAGATAGAGATAGAGAGAGAGAAAGAGAGAGCAGACAGAGAGAGAGAGAGTAGATCGAGAAAAAGAGAGAGTTAGAGACTAGATAGACAGAAAGAGAGAGTAGATAGAGATAGAGAGAAAGAAAGAGAGAGTAGACAGAGTTAGAGAGAGAGAGAGCAGATAGAGAGAATGAGAGATAGAGAGAGAGTAGATGGATAGACAGAAAGAGAGAGTAGATAGAGATAGAGAGAAAGAAAGAGAGAGTCGACAGAGAGTTAGCGAGAGAGAGAGTAGAGAGAAAGAAAGTTAGAGAGATAGAGAGTAGATAGAGAGAAAGAGAGATTAGATAGAGAGATAGAGAGAGAGATTAGATAGAGAGAAAGAGAGATAGAGAGTAGATAGAGAGAAAGAGAGAGTAGATAGAGATAGAGAGAAAGAGAGAGTAGCCAGAGAGAGAGAGAGAGAGTAGATAGAGCGAAAGAGAGAGTAGATAGAGAGAGAGAGAGAGAAAGAGAGAGTAGACAGAGAGAGAGAGTAGATAGAGAGAGAGAGAGTTAGAGAGTAGATAGACAGAGAGAGTAGATAGAGATAGAGAGAGAGAAAGAGAGAGTAGACAGAGAGAGAGAGCAGATAGAGAGAAAGAGAGAGTTAGAGAGTAGATAGACAGAAAGAGAGAGTAGAGATAGAGAGAAATAAAGAGAGAGTAGACAGAGAGATAGAGAGAGAGTAGAGAGAGAGAGATAGAGAGTAGGTAGAGAGAAAGAGAGAGTAGATCGAGATAGAGAGAGAGAAAGAGAGAGAGTAGACAGAGAGAGAGAGCAGAGAGAGATAGAGAGAAAGAGATAGTAGACAGAGAGAGAGAGAACAAGAGAGAGTAGACAGAGAGATAGAGAGAGTGAGATAGAGAGTAGATAGAGAGAAAGAGAGAGTAGACAGAGAGAGAGGGAGAGAGTAGATAGAGAGAAAGAGAGAGTTAGAGAGAGAGAGTAGATGGAGAGAGAGTAGATAGAGAGTAGATAGAGAGAGAGAGAAAGAGAGAGTAGACAGAGAGAGAGAGTAGATAGAGAGAAAGAGAGAGTTAGAGAGTAGATAGACAGAAAGAGAGAGTAGAGATAGAGAGAAAGAAAGAGAGAGTAGACAGAGAGATAGAGAGAGAGTAGAGAGAGAGAGTAGGTAGAGAGAGATAGAGAGAAAGAGAGAGTAGATCGAGATAGAGAGAGAGAAAGAGAGAGAGCAGACAGAGAGAGAGAGTAGAGAGAGAGAAAGAGAGAGTTAGAGAGTAGATAGACAGAAAGAGAGAGTAGAGATAGAGAGAGAGAGAAAGAGAGAGTAGACAGAGAGATAGAGAGAGTGAGAGAGAGTAGATAGAGAGAAAGAGAGAGTAGATAGAGAGTTAGAGAGATAGAGAGTAGATAGAGAGAAAGAGAGAGAGAGTAGATCGAGAGATAGAGAGTTGATAGAGAGAGTAGACAGAGATAGAGAAAGAGTAGACAGAGAGATAGATAGAGAGAAAGAGAGAGAGAGTAGATAGGGAGATAGAGAGTTGATTGAGAGAGTAGACAGAGATAGAGAAAGAGTAGACAGAGAGATAGAGAGTAGATAGAGATAAATAGAGAGAAAACGCGATAGAGAGAAGACAGAGATAAATAGAGATAAAGAGAGAGGAGATAGAGAGAGAGAGGAGACAGAGAGTAGATAGAGATAAATAGAGACAAAGAGAGAGAGAGTAGACAGAGAGATAGATAGATAGATAGAGAGTAGATAGTGAGGTAGAGAGAAAGAGAGAGAGTAGACAGAGAGATAGAGAGTAGATAGAGATAAATAGAGAGAAAGACAGCAGACAGAGAGATAGAGAGAGTGTAGACAGAGAGATAGAGAGCGAGAGAGAGTAGACAGAGAGATAGAGAGTAGATAGAGATATATGGAGAGAAAGAGAGAGAGTAGACAGAGAGATGGAGAGTAGATAGAGGTAAAGAGAGAGAAAGTGAGAGAGTAGACAGAGAGGGAGAGTAGAGAGAGATAGAGAGAAAGAGAGAGTAGACAGAGAGAGAGAGAAAGAGAGAGTAGATAGAGAGATAGAGAGAGAGAGTAGATAGAGAGAAAGAGTAGATAGTGAGCAGATAGAGATAGAGAGAGAGAAAGAGAGAGTAGACAGAGCGATAGAGAGAGAGAGAGTTGATAGAGAGAGATAGAGAGAAAGAGAGAGTAGACAGAGAGATAGAGAGAGGGAGAGTAGACAGAGAGATAGAGAGAGAGAGAGCAGACAGAGCGATAGAGAGTAGAGAGAGAGATAGAGAGTAGATAGAGAGAAAGAGAGAGTAGACAGAGAGATAGAGAGAGTAGAGAGAGTAGACAGAGAGATCGAGAGAGAGAGAGTAGACAGAGAGATAAAGAGTAGATAGAGATTAATAGAGAGAAAGAGAGCAGACAGAGAGATAGAGAGAGAGTAGACAGAGAGATAGAGAGCGAGAGAGAGTAGACAGAGAGATGGAGAGAGTAGACAGAGAGATAGAGAGTAGATAGAGATAAATAGAGAGAAAAAGTGATAGAGAGTAGACAGAGATAAATAGAGAGAAAGAGAGAGAGGAGATGGAGACAGAGAGTATCCCGAGAGTAGATAGAGATAAATAGAGAGAAAGAGAGAGAGTAGACAGAGAGATAGATAGATAGATAGAGAGAGAGTAGATAGTGAGATAGAGAGAAAGAGAGAGAGTAGACAGAGAGATAAAGAGCAGATGGAGATAAATGGAGAGAAAGTGAGCAGACAGAGAGATAGATAGAGAAGAGACAGAGAGATAGAGAGCGAGAGAGAGTGGACAGAGAGATAGAGAGTAGATAGAGATAAATAGAGAGAAAGAGAGAGAGTAGAGAGTAGATAGAGATAGATAGAGCGAAAGAGAGAGAGTAGACAGAGAAGTAGATGGAGAGATTAGACAGAGAGATAGAGAGAGAGTAGAGAGAGAAAGAAAGAGAGCAGACAGAGAGATAGAGAACGAGAGTTGATAGAGAGAAAGAGAGAGAGTAGACAGAGAGATAGATAGAGAGAACGAGAGAGTAGACGGAGAGATAGAAAGAGAAGACAGAGAGATAGAGAGTAGATAGAGATAAATAGAGAGAAAGAGAGAAAGGAGATAGAGAGATAGATAGAGAGAGAGTAGATAGATAGATAGAGAGAAAGAGAGAGATTCGACAGAGAGATAGAGAGTAGATAGAGATAAATCGATATATTGAGAGTGGACAGAGAGATAGATAGAGAGAGAGAGAGAGTAGACAGAGAGATAGAGAGTAGATAGAGAGAGTAGATAGATAGATAGAGAGAAAGAGAGAGATTCGACAGAGAGATAGAGAGTAGATAGAGATAAATAGAGATAAAGAGAGTGGACAGAGAGATAGATAGAGAGAGGGAGAGAGAGTAGACAGAGAGATAGAGAGTAGATACAGATCGATAGAGAGAGCATAGATAGAGTGAGATAGATTGAGAGAAAGAGAGACAGTAGATAGAGAGATAGATAAAGAGAAAGAGTAGATAGAGAGATAGATAGAGAGAAAGAGAGAGAGAGTAGATAGGGAGAAAGAGAGTTGATAGAGAGAGTAGACAGAGATCGAGAGAAAGTAGACAGAGAGATAGAGAGTAGATAGAGAGATAGATAAAGAGAAAGAGTCGATAGAGATAGAGATAGAGAGAAAGAGAGAGTAGACAGAGAGAGAGAGAGTAGATAGAGAGAAAGAGAGAGTTAGAGAGAAAGAGAGAGTAGATAGAGAGAGAGAGTATATGGTGAGTAGATAGAGATAGAGAGAGAGAAAGAGAGAGTAGACAGAGAGAGAGAGAGAAAGAGAGAGTAGACAGAGAGATAGAGAGAGTGAGATAGAGAGAGTGAGATAGAGAGTAGATAGAGAGAAAGAGATGAGTAGATAGAGAGATAGAGAGAGAGAGAGAGTAGATAGAGAGACAGAGAGAGAAAGAGAGAGTAGACAGAGAGAGAGAGTAGATAGAGAGAGAGAGAGTTAGAGAGTAGATAGACAGAGAGAGTAGATAGAGATAGAGAGAGAGAAAGAGAGAGTAGACAGAGAGAGAGAGCAGATAGAGAGAAAGAGAGAGTTAGAGAGTAGATAGACAGAAAGAGAGAGTAGAGATAGAGAGAAATAAAGAGAGAGTAGACAGAGAGATAGAGAGAGAGTAGAGAGAGAGAGATAGAGAGTAGGTAGAGAGAAAGAGAGAGTAGATCGAGATAGAGAGAGAGAAAGAGAGAGAGTAGACAGAGAGAGAGAGCAGAGAGAGATAGAGAGAAAGAGATAGTAGACAGAGAGAGAGAGAACAAGAGAGAGTAGACAGAGAGATAGAGAGAGTGAGATAGAGAGTAGATAGAGAGAAAGAGAGAGTAGACAGAGAGAGAGGGAGAGAGTAGATAGAGAGAAAGAGAGAGTTAGAGAGAGAGAGTAGATGGAGAGAGAGTAGATAGAGAGTAGATAGAGAGAGAGAGAAAGAGAGAGTAGACAGAGAGAGAGAGTAGATAGAGAGAAAGAGAGAGTTAGAGAGTAGATAGACAGAAAGAGAGAGTAGAGATAGAGAGAAAGAAAGAGAGAGTAGACAGAGAGATAGAGAGAGAGTAGAGAGAGAGAGTAGGTAGAGAGAGATAGAGAGAAAGAGAGAGTAGATCGAGATAGAGAGAGAGAAAGAGAGAGAGCAGACAGAGAGAGAGAGTAGAGAGAGAGAAAGAGAGAGTTAGAGAGTAGATAGACAGAAAGAGAGAGTAGAGATAGAGAGAGAGAGAAAGAGAGAGTAGACAGAGAGATAGAGAGAGTGAGAGAGAGTAGATAGAGAGAAAGAGAGAGTAGATAGAGAGTTAGAGAGATAGAGAGTAGATAGAGAGAAAGAGAGAGAGAGTAGATCGAGAGATAGAGAGTTGATAGAGAGAGTAGACAGAGATAGAGAAAGAGTAGACAGAGAGATAGATAGAGAGAAAGAGAGAGAGAGTAGATAGGGAGATAGAGAGTTGATTGAGAGAGTAGACAGAGATAGAGAAAGAGTAGACAGAGAGATAGAGAGTAGATAGAGATAAATAGAGAGAAAACGCGATAGAGAGAAGACAGAGATAAATAGAGATAAAGAGAGAGGAGATAGAGAGAGAGAGGAGACAGAGAGTAGATAGAGATAAATAGAGACAAAGAGAGAGAGAGTAGACAGAGAGATAGATAGATAGATAGAGAGTAGATAGTGAGGTAGAGAGAAAGAGAGAGAGTAGACAGAGAGATAGAGAGTAGATAGAGATAAATAGAGAGAAAGACAGCAGACAGAGAGATAGAGAGAGTGTAGACAGAGAGATAGAGAGCGAGAGAGAGTAGACAGAGAGATAGAGAGTAGATAGAGATATATGGAGAGAAAGAGAGAGAGTAGACAGAGAGATGGAGAGTAGATAGAGGTAAAGAGAGAGAAAGTGAGAGAGTAGACAGAGAGGGAGAGTAGAGAGAGATAGAGAGAAAGAGAGAGTAGACAGAGAGAGAGAGAAAGAGAGAGTAGATAGAGAGATAGAGAGAGAGAGTAGATAGAGAGAAAGAGTAGATAGTGAGCAGATAGAGATAGAGAGAGAGAAAGAGAGAGTAGACAGAGCGATAGAGAGAGAGAGAGTTGATAGAGAGAGATAGAGAGAAAGAGAGAGTAGACAGAGAGATAGAGAGAGGGAGAGTAGACAGAGAGATAGAGAGAGAGAGAGCAGACAGAGCGATAGAGAGTAGAGAGAGAGATAGAGAGTAGATAGAGAGAAAGAGAGAGTAGACAGAGAGATAGAGAGAGTAGAGAGAGTAGACAGAGAGATCGAGAGAGAGAGAGTAGACAGAGAGATAAAGAGTAGATAGAGATTAATAGAGAGAAAGAGAGCAGACAGAGAGATAGAGAGAGAGTAGACAGAGAGATAGAGAGCGAGAGAGAGTAGACAGAGAGATGGAGAGAGTAGACAGAGAGATAGAGAGTAGATAGAGATAAATAGAGAGAAAAAGTGATAGAGAGTAGACAGAGATAAATAGAGAGAAAGAGAGAGAGGAGATGGAGACAGAGAGTATCCCGAGAGTAGATAGAGATAAATAGAGAGAAAGAGAGAGAGTAGACAGAGAGATAGATAGATAGATAGAGAGAGAGTAGATAGTGAGATAGAGAGAAAGAGAGAGAGTAGACAGAGAGATAAAGAGCAGATGGAGATAAATGGAGAGAAAGTGAGCAGACAGAGAGATAGATAGAGAAGAGACAGAGAGATAGAGAGCGAGAGAGAGTGGACAGAGAGATAGAGAGTAGATAGAGATAAATAGAGAGAAAGAGAGAGAGTAGAGAGTAGATAGAGATAGATAGAGCGAAAGAGAGAGAGTAGACAGAGAAGTAGATGGAGAGATTAGACAGAGAGATAGAGAGAGAGTAGAGAGAGAAAGAAAGAGAGCAGACAGAGAGATAGAGAACGAGAGTTGATAGAGAGAAAGACGGAGAGAGTAGACAGAGAGATAGATAGAGAGAACGAGAGAGTAGACGGAGAGATAGAAAGAGAAGACAGAGAGATAGAGAGTAGATAGAGATAAATAGAGAGAAAGAGAGAAAGGAGATAGAGAGATAGATAGAGAGAGAGTAGATAGATAGATAGAGAGAAAGAGAGAGATTCGACAGAGAGATAGAGAGTAGATAGAGATAAATCGATATATTGAGAGTGGACAGAGAGATAGATAGAGAGAGAGAGAGAGTAGACAGAGAGATAGAGAGTAGATAGAGAGAGTAGATAGATAGATAGAGAGAAAGAGAGAGATTCGACAGAGAGATAGAGAGTAGATAGAGATAAATAGAGATAAAGAGAGTGGACAGAGAGATAGATAGAGAGAGGGAGAGAGAGTAGACAGAGAGATAGAGAGTAGATACAGATCGATAGAGAGAGCATAGATAGAGTGAGATAGATTGAGAGAAAGAGAGACAGTAGATAGAGAGATAGATAAAGAGAAAGAGTAGATAGAGAGATAGATAGAGAGAAAGAGAGAGAGAGTAGATAGGGAGAAAGAGAGTTGATAGAGAGAGTAGACAGAGATCGAGAGAAAGTAGACAGAGAGATAGAGAGTAGATAGAGAGATAGATAAAGAGAAAGAGTCGATAGAGATAGAGATAGAGAGAAAGAGAGAGTAGACAGAGAGAGAGAGAGTAGATAGAGAGAAAGAGAGAGTTAGAGAGAAAGAGAGAGTAGATAGAGAGAGAGAGTATATGGTGAGTAGATAGAGATAGAGAGAGAGAAAGAGAGAGTAGACAGAGAGAGAGAGAGAAAGAGAGAGTAGACAGAGAGATAGAGAGAGTGAGATAGAGAGAGTGAGATAGAGAGTAGATAGAGAGAAAGAGATGAGTAGATAGAGAGATAGAGAGAGAGAGAGAGTAGATAGAGAGACAGAGAGTTGATAGAGAGAGTAGACAGAGATAGAGAGAGAATAGACAGAGAGATAGAGAGTAGATAGAGATAAATAGAGAGAAAAAGTGATAGAGAGTAGACAGAGATAAATAGAGAGAAAGAGAGAGAGGAGATGGAGACAGAGAGTATACCGAGAGTAGATAGAGATAAATAGAGAGAAAGAAAGAGAGTAGACAGAGAGATAGATAGATAGATAGAGAGAGAGTAGATAGTGAGATAGAGAGAAAGAGAGAGAGTAGACAGAGAGATAAAGAGCAGATGGAGATAAATGGAGAGAAGAGAGCAGACAGAGAGATAGATAGAGAAGAGACAGAGAGATAGAGAGCGAGAGAGAGTGGACAGAGAGATAGAGAGTAGATAGAGATAGATAGAGCGAAAGAGAGAGAGTAGACAGAGAAGTAGATGGAGAGATTAGACAGAGAGATAGAGAGAGAGTAGAGAGAGAAAGAAAGAGAGCAGACAGAGAGATAGAGAGCGAGAGTTGTTAGAGAGAAAGAGAGAGAGTAGACAGAGAGATAGATAGAGAGAACGAGTGAGTAGACGGAGAGATAGAAAGAGAAGACAGAGAGATAGAGAGAGAGTAGAGAGAGAAAGAAAGAGAGCAGACAGAGAGATAGAGAGCGAGAGTTGATAGAGAGAAAGAGAGAGAGTAGACAGAGAGATAGATAGAGAGAACGAGTGAGTAGACGGAGAGATAGAAAGAGAAGACAGAGAGATAGAGAGTAGATAGAGATAAATAGAGAGAAAGAGAGAAAGGAGATAGAGAGATAGATAGAGAGAGAGTAGATAGATAGATAGAGAGTAGATAGAGTAGATAGATAGATAGAGAGAAAGAGAGAGATTCGACAGAGAGATAGAGAGTAGATAGAGATAAATAGAGATAAAGAGAGTGGACAGAGAGATAGATAGAGAGAGGGAGAGAGAGTAGACAGAGAGATAGAGAGTAGATACAGATCGATAGAGAGAGCATAGATAGAGTGAGATAGATTGAGAGAAAGAGAGACAGTAGATAGAGAGATAGATAAAGAGAAAGAGTAGATAGAGAGATAGATAGAGAGAAAGAGAGAGAGAGTAGATAGGGAGAAAGAGAGTTGATAGAGAGAGTAGACAGAGGTCGAGAGAAAGTAGACAGAGAGATAGAGAGTAGATAGAGAGATAGATAAAGAGAAAATATTGATTGGCAACTCTTTAGATCGAATAGTTTGGATGGGGTAGTGTTTGTGCAGTATGTCCAGGAAGCTTTTCTGACGCAGTATGTAGACTGCCCGACCAGAGGGGAGGCAATATTGGATTTGGTACTAGGTAATGAACCAGGGCAAGTGATAGAGCTGTTGGTGGGCGAGCACTTTGGAGATAGTGATCACAATTCTGTAGCATTCACTGTGGTAATGGAGAGGGATAGGTATGTGCAACAGGGCAAGGTTTACAATTGGGGGAAGGGTAGATATGATGCTGTCAGGCAGGAACTGAGGAGCATAAGTTGGGAGCATATGCTGGCAGGGAAGGGCACGGTCGAAATGTGGAACTTTTTCAAGGAGCAGATAGTAGGGGCCATTGATAAGCATGTCCCTGTCAGACAGGGAAGGGATGGTCATGTGAGGGAACCGTGGTTGACAAGAGAGGTTGAGAGTCTTGTTAGGAAGAAGAAGGATGCGTATATAAAGTTGAGGAAAAAGGGCACAGGCATAGCTCTGGAGGGATACAAGATGGCCAGGAAGGATCTGAAGAAAGGGATTAGGAGAGCTAAGAGAGGGCATGAAAAATGCTTGGCGGGTAGGATAAAAGAAAACCCCAAGGCCTTTTACGCGTATGTCAGAAATATGAGGATGACTAGGGGGACCGTAGGTCCGGTCAAGGACAATAGCGGGAGACTGTGTGTTGAGCCGGAAGAGATAAGTGAGGTTTTGAATGAGTACTTCTCTTCGGTATTTACGAATGAGAAGGGGTGTATTACTGAAGAGGACGGTGTGAAACAGACTGGTAAGCTCGAGGAAGTGCTCGTTAGGAGGGAAGACGTGTTGGGGTTTTTGAATAACTTGAAGATAGACAAGTCTCCCGGGCCTGACGGGGTATATCCAAGGATGTTATGGGAAGCAAGGGATGAAATTGCAGAGCCGCTGGCAATGATCTTTTCATCTTCTCTGCTGACGGGGGTGGTACCAGGTGATTGGAGGGTGGCAAATGTTGTGCCCCTGTTCAAGAAAGGGAATAGGAACAACCCTGGGAATTACAGGCCAGTTAGTCTTACTTCGGTGGTAGGCAAGTTGATGGAAAAGGTGCTGAGGGATAGGATTTCTGAGCATCTGGAAAGACACTGCTTGATTCGGGACAGTCAGCACGGTTTTGTGAGGGGTAGGTCTTGCCTCACAAGCCTGATTGAATTCTTTGAGCAGGTGACCAAGCAAGTGGATGAGGGTAAACCAGTGGATGTGGTGTACATGGATTTTAGTAAGGCATTTGATAAGGTCCCCCATGGTAGACTTATGGAGAAAGTCAGGAGGCATGGGACAGTGGGGAATGTGGCCAGTTGGATTAAGAATTGGCTAACTGATAGAAGGCAGAGAGTGGTCTTAGATGGTAAATACTCAGCCTGGAGCCCAGTTACCAGTGGCGTGCCGCAGGGATCAGTTCTGGGTCCTCTCCTGTTTGTGATTTTTATTAACGACTTGGATGAGGAAGTCGAAGGGTGGGTCAGTAAATTTGCAGATGATACAAAGGTTGGTGGAGTTGTGGATACCGAGGATGGCTATTGCCGTCTGCAAAGGGACTTGGATAGGTTGCAGTGCTGGGCTGAAAAGTGGCAGATGGAGTTTAACCCTGAAAAGTGTGAGGTCGTCCATTTTGGAAGGACAAACATGAATGCAAAATACTGGGTTAACGGTAGGGTTCTTGGGCATGTGGAGGAGCAGAGAGACCTTGGGGTCTATGTGCATAGATCATTGAAAGTTGCAACTCAAGTGGATAGGGCTGTGAAGAAGGCATATGGGGTGTTAGCGTTCATTAGCAGAGGGATTGAATTTAAGAGCCGTGAGGTGATGATGCAGCTGTACAGGACCTTGGTAAGGCCTCATTTGGAGTACTGTGTGCAGTTCTGGTCGCCTCATTTTAGGAAGGATGTGGAAGCCTTGGAGAGGGTGCAGAGGAGATTTACCAGGATGTTGCCTGGAATGGAGAATAAGTCTTACGAGGAAAGGCTGAACATTCTAGGCCTCTTCTCATTAGAAAGGAGAAGGATGAGGGGTGACATGATAGAGGTTTATAAGATGATCAGGGGAATAGATAGGGTAGACAGTCAGAAACTTTTTCCCCGGGTGGAGCAAAGCGTTACAAGGGGTCATAAATTTAAGGTGAAGGGTGGGAGATATAAGGGGGATGTCAGGGGAAGGTTCTTTACCCAGAGAGTGGTCGAGGCATGGAATGCCTTGCCCGGGGAAGTTGTTGAGTCAGAAACTTTAGGGACTTTCAAAAGGCTTTTGGATAGGTATATGGATAAAGGAGAATGATGGGGTATAGATTAAATTGTCCTTGACAGAGGACAAAGGATCGGCACAACATTGTGGGCCGAAGGGCCTGTTCTGTGCTGTATGTTCTATGTTCTATGTTCTAAAGAGTCGATAGAGATAGAGATAGAGAGAAAGAGAGAGTAGACAGAGAGAGAGTAGATAGAGAGAGAGAGTTAGAGAGAAAGAGAGAGTAGATAGAGAGAGAGAGTAGATGGTGAGTAGATAGAGATAGAGAGAGAGAAAGAGAGAGTAGACAGAGAGAGAGAGAGTAGATAGAGAAAAAGAGAGAGTTAGAGAGTAGATAGAGAGAGAGAGAGAGTAGATAGAGATAGAGAGAAAGAAAGAGAGAGTAGACAGAGAGTTAGAGAGAGAGAGAGTAGAGAGAAAGAGAGTTAGAGAGATAGAGAGTAGATAGAGAGAAAGAGAGAGTAGATCGAGAGAGAGAGTAGATAGAGAGAATGAGAGATAGAGAGTAGATAGAGAGAAAGAGAGAGTAGATAAAGATAGAGTGAAAGAGAGAGTAGACAGAGAGAGATAGAGAGAGAGTAGATAGATAGATAGAGAGAAAGAGAGAGTTAGAGAGTAGATAGACAGAAAGAGAGAGTAGATAGAGATAGAGAGAAAGAAAGAGAGAGTAGGCAGAGAGTTCGCGAGAGAGAGAGTAGAGAGAAAGAAAGTTAGAGATAGAGAGTAGATAGAGAGAAAGAGAGAGTAGATAGAGATAGAGAGAAAGAGAGAGTAGCCAGAGAGAGAGAGAGTAGATAGAGTGAAAGAGAGAGTAGATAGAGAGGGAGAGTAGATAGTGAGTAGATAGAGATAGAGAGAGAGAAAGAGAGTAGACAGAGAGAGAGAGAGTAGATAGAGAGAGAGAGAGTTAGAGAGTAGATAGACAGAGAGAGTAGATAGAGGTAGAGAGAGAGAAAGAGAGAGTAGACAGAGAGAGAGAGTAGATAGAGAGAAAGAGAGAGTTAGAGAGTAGATAGAGATAGAGAGAAAGAAAGAGAGAGTAGACAGAGAGATAGAGGGAGAGTAGAGAGAGAGAGAGAGAGAGAGTAGGTTGAGTGAGATAGAGAGAAAGAGAGAGTAGATCGAGATGGAGAGAGAGAAAGAGAGAGAGCAGACAGAGAGAGAGAGTAGAGAGAGATAGAGAGAAAGAGACAGTAGACAGAGAGCGAGAGAAAGAGAGAGTAGACAGAAAGATAGAGAGAGTGAGATAGAGAGTAGATAGAGAGAATGAGAGAGTAAATAGAGAGATAGAGAGAGAGAGAGTCGATAGAGAGAGAGAGTAGATAGAGAGAAAGAGAGTTAGAGAGATAGAGAGTAGATAGAGAGATAGAGAGTTGATAGAGAGAGTAGACAGAGATAGAGAGAGAGTAGACAGAGATAGAGAGAGAGTAGACAGAGAGACAGAGAGGAGATAGAGATAAATAGAGAGAAAGAGAGAGAGTAGACAGAGAGACAGAGAGAGTAGACAGAGAGATAGAGAGTAGATAGAGATAAATAGAGAGAAAAAGCGATAGAGATTAGACAGAGATAAATAGAGAGAAAGAGAGAGAGGAGATAGAGAGAGAGAGTAGACAGAGCGTAGATAGAGATAAATAGAGAGAAAGAGAGAGAGGAGATAGATAGAGAGAGAGAGAGTAGACAGAGAGTAGATAGAGATAAATAGAGAGATAGAGAGTAGATAGAGATAAACAGAGAGAAAGAGAGCAGACAGAGAGATAGAGAGAGAGTAGACAGAGAGAGAGAGAGTAGACAGAGAGAAAGAGAGAGTTAGAGAGAAAGAGAGAGTAGATAGAGAGAGAGAGAGTAGATAGTGAGTAGATTGAGATAGAGAGAGAGAAAGAGAGAGTAGACAAAGAGAGAGAGAGTAGATAGAGAGAAAGAGAGAGTTAGCGAGTAGATGGACAGAAAGAGAGAGTAGACAGAGATAGAGAGAAAGAAAGAGAGGGTAGACAGAGAGTTAGAGAGAGAGAGAGTAGAGAGAAAGAGAGTTAGAGAGATAGAGAGTAGATAGAGAGAAAGAGAGAGTAGATGGAGAGATAGAGAGAGAGAGTAGATAGAGAGAAAGAGAGAGTAGATGGAGAGATAGAGAGAGAGAGTAGATGGAGAGAAAGAGAGATAGAGAGTAGATAGAGAGAAAGAGAGATTAGATAGAGAAAGAGAGAAAGAGAGAGTAGACAGAGAGAGAGAGAGAGAGAGAGTAGATAGAGAGAAAGAGAGAGTTTGAGAGAAAGAGATAGTAGATAGAGAGAGAAAATAGATAGTGAGTAGACAGAGATAGAGAGAGAGAAAGAGAGAGGAGACAGAGAGATAGAGAGAGAGAGTAGACAGACAGATAGAGAGTAGAGAGAGAGATAGAGAGTAGATAGAGAGAAAGAGATAGTTAGGGAGTAGATAGACAGAAAGAGAGAGAAGATAGAGATAGAGAGAAAGAAAGAGAGAGTAGACAGAGAGTTAGAGAGAGAGAGTAGAGAGAAAGAGAGTTAGAGAGATAGAGAGTAGATAGAGAGAAAGAGAGAGTAGATAGAGAGATAGAGAGAGAGAGTAGATAGAGAGAAAGAGAGAGTAGATAGAGATAGAGAGAAAGAGAGAGTAGACAGAGAGAGAGAGAGTAGATAGAGAAAAAGAGAGAGTTAGGGAGTAGATAGACAGAAAGAGAGAGTAGATAGAGATAGAGAGAAAGAAAGAGAGAGTAGGCAGAGAGTTAGAGAGAGAGAGAGTAGAGAGAAAGAGAGTTAGAGAGATAGAGAGTAGATAGAGAGAAAGAGAGAGTAGATAGAGAGTAGATAGAGATAGAGAGGGAAAAAGAGAGAGAGTAGACAAAGAGATAGAGAGAGAGAGAGAAAGAGAGAGATGGAGAGTAGATACAGACAAAGAGAGAGTAGAAAGAGAGATAGAGAGAGAGAAAGAGAGAGTAGACAGAGAGAGAGTAGAGAGAAAGAGAGTGAGAGAGATAGAGAGTAGATAGAGAGAAAGAGAGATAAGATAGAGAGAGAGAGAGTAGATAGAGAGAAAGAGAGATAGAGAGTAGATAGAGATAGAGAGAAAGAGAGAGCAGCCAGAGAGAGAGAGAGAGAGTAGATAGAGAGAGAGAGTAGATAGTGAGTAGATAGAGCTAGAGAGAGAGAAAGAGAGAGTAGACAGAGAGAGAGAGAGTAGATAGAGAGAGAGAGAGTTAGAGAGTAGATAGACATAGAGAGTAGATAGAGATAGAGAGAGAGAAAGAGAGAGTAGACAGAGAGAGTAGATAGAGAGAAAGAGAGAGTTAGAGAGTGGATAGACAGAAAGAGAGAGTAGATAGAGAGAGAGAGTAGATAGTGAGTAGATAGAGCTAGAGAGAGAAAGGGAGAGTAGACAGAGAGAGAGAGTAGATAGAGAGAGAGAGAGTTAGAGAGTAGATAGACAGAGAGAGTAGATAGAGATAGAGAGAGAGAAAGAGAGAGTAGACAGAGAGAGAGCGTAGATAGAGAGAAAGAGAGAGTTAGAGAGTGGATAGACAGAAAGAGAGAGTAGATAGAGATAGAGAGAAAGAAAGAGAGAGTAGACAGAGATAGAGAGAGAGTAAAGAGAGAGAGATAGAGAGTAGGTAGAGAGAGATAGCGAGAAAGAGAGAGTAGATCGAGATAGAGAGAGAGAAAGAGAGAGAGTAGACAGAGAGAGAGAGTAGAGAGAGAGAGAGAGAGAAGAGAGAGTAGACAGAGAGATAGAGAGAGAGAGAGTAGATAGAGAGAAAGAGAGTTAGAGAGATAGAGAGTAGAGAGAGATAAAGAGAGAAAGAGAGTTAGAGAGTAGATAGAGAGAAAGAGAGAGTAGATCGAGAGAGAGAGAGTAGATAGAGAGAATGAGAGATAGAGAGTAGATAGAGAGAAAGAGAGAGTAGATAAAGATAGAGAGAAAGAGAGAGTAGACAGAGAGAGATAGAGAGAGAGTAGATAGATAGATAGAGAGAAAGAGAGAGTTAGAGAGTAGATAGACAGAAAGAGAGAGTAGATAGAGATAGAGAGAAAGAAAGAGAGAGTAGACAGAGAGTTCGCGAGAGAGAGAGTAGAGAGAAAGAAAGTTAGAGATAGAGAGTAGATAGAGAGAAAGAGAGAGTAGATAGAGATAGAGAGAAAGAGAGAGTAGCCAGAGAGAGAGAGAGAGAGTAGATAGAGTGAAAGAGAGAGTAGATAGAGAGGGAGAGTAGATAGTGAGTAGATAGAGATAGAGAGAGAGAAAGAGAGAGTAGACAGAGAGAGAGAGTAGATAGAGAGAGAGAGTTAGAGAGTAGATAGACAGAGAGAGTAGATAGAGGTAGAGAGAGAGAAAGAGAGAGTAGACAGAGAGAGAGAGTAGATAGAGAGAAAGAGAGAGTTAGAGAGTAGATAGAGATAGAGAGAAAGAAAGAGAGAGTAGACAGAGAGATAGAGGGAGAGTAGAGAGAGAGAGATAGAGAGTAGGTAGAGTGAGATAGAGAGAAAGAGAGAGGAGATCGAGATGGAGAGAGAGAAAGAGAGAGAGCAGACAGAGAGAGAGAGTAGAGAGAGATAGAGAGAAAGAGACAGTAGACAGAGAGAGAGAGAAAGAGAGAGTAGACAGAAAGATAGAGAGAGTGAGATAGAGAGTAGATAGAGAGAATGAGCGAGTAGATAGAGAGATAGATAGAGAGAGAGTAGATAGAGAGAGAGAGAGTAGATAGAGAGAAAGAGAGTTAGAGAGATAGAGAGTAGATAGAGAGATAGAGAGTTGATAGAGAGAGTAGACAGAGATAGAGAGAGAGTAGACAGAGAGACAGAGAGGAGATAGAGATAAATAGAGAGAAAGAGAGAGAGTAGACAGAGAGACAGAGAGAGTAGACAGAGAGATAGAGAGTAGATAGAGATAAATAGAGAGAAAAAGCGATAGAGATTAGACAGAGATAAATAGAGAGAAAGAGAGAGAGGAGATAGAGAGAGAGAGTAGACAGAGCGTAGATAGAGATAAATAGAGAGAAAGAGAGAGAGGAGATAGATAGAGAGAGAGAGAGTAGACAGAGAGTAGATAGAGATAAATAGAGAGAAAGAGAGAGAGTAGACAGAGAGATAGAGAGTAGATAGAGATAAACAGAGAGAAAGAGAGCAGACAGAGAGATAGAGAGAGAGTAGACAGAGAGAGAGAGAGAGAGAGAGTAGACAGAGAGAAAGAGAGAGTTAGAGAGAAAGAGAGAGTAGATAGAGAGAGAGAGAGTAGATAGTGAGTAGATTGAGATAGAGAGAGAGAAAGAGAGAGTAGACAAAGAGAGAGAGAGTAGATAGAGAGAAAGAGAGAGTTAGAGAGTAGATGGACAGAAAGAGAGAGTAGACAGAGATAGAGAGAAAGAAAGAGAGGGTAGACAGAGAGTTAGAGAGAGAGAGAGTAGAGAGAAAGAGAGTTAGAGAGATAGAGAGTAGATAGAGAGAAAGAGAGAGTAGATGGAGAGATAGAGAGAGAGAGTAGATAGAGAGAAAGAGAGAGTAGATGGAGAGATAGAGAGAGAGAGTAGATGGAGAGAAAGAGAGATAGAGAGTAGATAGAGAGAAAGAGAGATTAGATAGAGAAAGAGAGAAAGAGAGAGTAGACAGAGAGAGAGAGAGAGAGAGAGTAGATAGAGAGAAAGAGAGAGTTTGAGAGAAAGAGATAGTAGATAGAGAGAGAAAATAGATAGTGAGTAGACAGAGATAGAGAGAGAGAAAGAGAGAGGAGACAGAGAGATAGAGAGAGAGAGTAGACAGACAGATAGAGAGTAGAGAGAGAGATAGAGAGTAGATAGAGAGAAAGAGATAGTTAGGGAGTAGATAGACAGAAAGAGAGAGAAGATAGAGATAGAGAGAAAGAAAGAGAGAGTAGACAGAGAGTTAGAGAGAGAGAGAGTAGAGAGAAAGAGAGTTAGAGAGATAGAGAGTAGATAGAAAGAAAGAGAGAGTAGATAGAGAGATAGAGAGAGAGAGTAGATAGAGAGAAAGAGAGAGTAGATAGAGATAGAGAGAAAGAGAGAGTAGACAGAGAGAGAGAGAGTAGATAGAGAAAAAGAGAGAGTTAGGGAGTAGATAGACAGAAAGAGAGAGTAGATAGAGATAGAGAGAAAGAAAGAGAGAGTAGGCAGAGAGTTAGAGAGAGAGAGAGTAGAGAGAAAGAGAGTTAGAGAGATAGAGAGTAGATAGAGAGAAAGAGAGAGTAGATAGAGAGTAGATAGAGATAGAGAGGGAAAAAGAGAGAGTAGACAAAGAGATAGAGAGAGAGAGAGAAAGAGAGAGATGGAGAGTAGATACAGACAAAGAGAGAGTAGAAAGAGAGATAGAGAGAGAGAAAGAGAGAGTAGACAGAGAGAGAGTAGAGAGAAAGAGAGTGAGAGAGATAGAGAGTAGATAGAGAGAAAGAGAGATAAGATAGAGAGAGAGAGAGTAGATAGAGAGAAAGAGAGATAGAGAGTAGATAGAGATAGAGAGAAAGAGAGAGCAGCCAGAGAGAGAGAGAGAGAGTAGATAGAGAGAGAGAGTAGATAGTGAGTAGATAGAGCTAGAGAGAGAGAAAGAGAGAGTCGACAGAGAGAGAGAGAGTAGATAGAGAGAGAGAGAGTTAGAGAGTAGATAGACATAGAGAGTAGATAGAGATAGAGAGAGAGAAAGAGAGAGTAGACAGAGAGAGAGTAGATAGAGAGAAAGAGAGAGTTAGAGAGTGGATAGACAGAAAGAGAGAGTAGATAGAGAGAGAGAGTAGATAGTGAGTAGATAGAGCTAGAGAGAGAAAGAGAGAGTAGACAGAGAGAGAGAGTAGATAGAGAGAGAGAAAGAGAGAGAGTAGACAGAGAGAGAGAGTAGAGAGAGATAGAGAGAAAGAGACAGTAGACAGAGAGAGAAGAGAGAGTAGACAGAGAGATAGAGAGAGAGAGAGTAGATAGAGAGAAAGAGAGTTAGAGAGATAGAGAGTAGATAGAGAGAAAGAGAGAGAGAGTAGATAGAGAGATAGAGAGTTGATAGAGAGAGTAGACAGAGATAGAGAGAGAGTAGACAGAGAGATAGAGAGTGGATGGAGATAAATAGAGAGAAAGAGAGAGAGTAGACAGAGAGATAGAGAGAGTAGACAGCGAGATAGAGAGTAGATAGAGATAAATAGAGAGAAAAAATGATAGAGAGTAGACAGAGATAAATAGAGAGAAAGAGAGAGGAGATTGAGAGAGAGAGTAGACAGAGAGTAGATAGAGATAAATAGAGAGAAAGAGAGAGAGTAGACAGAGAGATAGAGAGTAGATAGAGATAAATAGAGAGAAAGAGAGCCGACAGAGAGATAGAGAGAGAGTAGACAGAGAGATAGAGAGCGAGAGAGAGTAGACAGAGAGATAGAGAGTAGATAGAGATAAATAGAGAGAAAGAGAGAGAGTAGACAGAGAGATGGAGAGTAGATAGAGATAAATATAGAGAAAGAGAGAGAGTAGACAGAGAGATAGACAGAGAGAGAGTAGAGAGAGACACATAGAAAGTAGATAGAGAGAGATAGAGAGAAAGAGAGAGTAGACAGAGAGAGAGAGAAAGAGAGAGAGTAGACAGGGAGATAGAGAGAGTGAGATAGAGAGTAGATAGAGAGAAAGAGAGAGTAGACAGAGAGATAGAGAGAGAGAGAGTTGATAGAGAGAGATAGAGAGAAAGAGAGAGTAGACAGAGAGATAGAGAGAGAGAGAGTAGACAGAGAGATAGAGAGAGAGAGAGCAGACAGAGCGATAGAGAGAGGAGACAGAGATGGAGAGTAGATGGAGAGAAAGAGAGAGTAGACAGAGAGATAGAGAGAGAGTAGATAGAGTGTAGATAGAGAGAAAGAGAGAGAGTAGACAGAGAGATAGATAGAGAGAGTAGACAGAGAGATAGAGAGAGAGATAGAGAGAAAGAAAGAGAGTAGACAGAGAGATAGAGAGTGAGAGTAGATAGAGAGAATGAGAGAGAGTAGACAGAGAGATAGATAGAGAGAACGAGAGAGTAGACAGAGAGATAGAGAGAGAGAGAAGACAGAGAGATAGAGAGTAGATAGAGATAAATAGAGATAAAGAGAGAGAGTAGACAGAGAGATAGATAGAGAGAGAGAGAGAGTGGACAGAGCGATAGAGAGTAGATACAGATAGAAAGAGAGAGCAAAGATAGAGTGAGATAGATTGTGAGAAAGAGAGAGAGTAGATAGAGAGATAGATAAAGAGAAAGAGTAGACAGAGAGATAGATAGAGAGAAAGAGAGAGAGAGTAGATAGGGAGATAGAGAGTTGATAGAGAGAGTAGACAGAGATAGAGAGAGAATCGACAGAGAGATAGAGAGTAGATAGAGATAAATAGAGAGAAAGAGAGAGAGTAGACAGAGAGAGAGAAAGAGTAGATAGAGTGGAAGAGAGAGTTAGAGAGTAGATAGACAGAAAGAGTAGATAGAGATAGAGAGAGAGAAAGAGAGAATAGACAGAGAGATAGAGATAGAGAGAGTAGACAGAGAGATAGTGAGTAGATAGAGCTAAATAGAGAGAAAAAGAGATCAAGAATAGATAGAGATAAATGGAGAGAAAGAGAGAGAGGAGATAGTGAGATAGATAGAGAGAGAGTAGATAGATAGATAGAGAGAAAGAGAGAGAGTGGACAGAGAGATAGAGAGTAGATAGAGATAAAGAGAGATAAAGAGAGATCAAGAGTAGATAGAGATAAATGGAGAGAAAGAGAGAGAGGAGATAGAGAGATAGATAGAGACAGAGTAAATAGATAGATAGAGAGAAAGAGAGAGAGAGTAGACAGAGAGATAGAGAGTAGATACAGATAGATAGAGAGAGCATAGATAGAGTGAGATAGATTGAGAGAAAGAGAGAGAGTAGATAGAGAGATAGGTGAAGAGAAAGAGTAGATAGAGAGATAGATGGAGAGAAAGAGAGAGCGAGAGTAGATAGGGAGATAGAGAGTTGATAGAGAGAGTAGACAGAGAGATAGAGAGAGAGAGAGATAGAGAGTTGATAGAGAAAGTGGACAGAGAGTAAGAGAGAGTTAGAGAGAAAGAGAAAGTAGATAGAGAGAGAGTAGATAGTGAGCAGATAGAGAGAAAGAGAGAGTGGACAGAGAGATAGAGAGAGAGAGAGTTGATAGAGAGAGATAGAGAGATAGAGAGAGAGAGAGTAGACAGAGAGATGGAGAGAGAGAGAGCAGACAGAGCAATAGAGAGAGGAGACAGAGATGGAGAGTAGATGGAGAGAAAGAGAGAGTAGACAGAGAGATAGATAGAGAGAGTAGACAGAGAGATAGAGAGAGAGATAGAGAGAAAGAAAGAGAGTAGACAGAGAGATAGAGAGTGAGAGTAGATAGAGAGAATGAGAGAGAGTAGACAGAGAGATAGATAGAGAGAACGAGACAGTAGACAGAGAGATAGAGAGAGAGAGAAGACAGAGAGATAGAGAGTAGATAGAGATAAATAGAGATAAAGAGAGAGAGTAGACAGAGAGATAGATAGAGAGAGAGAGAGAGTGGACAGAGCGATAGAGAGTAGATACAGATAGATAGAGAGAGCAAAGATAGAGTGAGATAGATTGAGAGAAAGAGAGAGAGTAGATAGATAGACAGAGAGAAAGAGAGAGAGTGGACAGAGAGATAGAGAGTAGATAGAGATAAATAGAGATAAAGAGAGTAGACAGAGAGATAGAGAGTAGATAGAGATAAATAGAGAGAAAGAGAGAGAGTAGACAGAGTGAGAGAAAGAGTAGATAGAGAGGAAGAGAGAGTTAGAGAGTAGATAGACAGAGAGAGTAGATAGAGATAGAGAGAGAGAAAGAGAGAGTAGACAGAGAGAGAGTAGAGAGAAAGAGAGTGAGAGAGATAGAGAGTAGATAGAGAGAAAGAGAGATAAGATAGAGAGAGAGAGAGTAGATAGAGAGAAAGAGAGATAGAGAGTAGATAGAGATAGAGAGAAAGAGAGAGCAGCCAGAGAGAGAGAGAGAGAGTAGATAGAGAGAGAGAGTAGATAGTGAGTAGATAGAGCTAGAGAGAGAGAAAGAGAGAGTCGACAGAGAGAGAGAGAGTAGATAGAGAGAGAGAGAGTTAGAGAGTAGATAGACATAGAGAGTAGATAGAGATAGAGAGAGAGAAAGAGAGAGTAGACAGAGAGAGAGTAGATAGAGAGAAAGAGAGAGTTAGAGAGTGGATAGACAGAAAGAGAGAGTAGATAGAGAGAGAGAGTAGATAGTGAGTAGATAGAGCTAGAGAGAGAAAGAGAGAGTAGACAGAGAGAGAGAGTAGATAGAGAGAGAGAGAGAGTTAGAGAGTAGATAGACAGAGAGAGTAGATAGAGATAGAGAGAGAGAAAGAGAGAGTAGACAGAGAGAGAGCGTAGATAGAGAGAAAGAGAGAGTTAGAGAGTGGATAGACAGAAAGAGAGAGTAGATAGAGATAGAGAGAAAGAAAGAGAGAGTAGACAGAGATAGAGAGAGAGTAAAGAGAGAGAGATAGAGAGTAGGTAGAGAGAGATAGCGAGAAAGAGAGAGTAGATCGAGATAGAGAGAGAGAAAGAGAGAGAGTAGACAGAGAGAGAGAGAGTAGAGAGAGATAGAGAGAAAGAGACAGTAGACAGAGAGAGAAGAGAGAGTAGACAGAGAGATAGAGAGAGAGAGAGTAGATAGAGAGAAAGAGAGTTAGAGAGATAGAGAGTAGATAGAGAGAAAGAGAGAGAGAGTAGATAGAGAGATAGAGAGTTGATAGAGAGAGTAGACAGAGATAGAGAGAGAGTAGACAGAGAGATAGAGAGTGGATGGAGATAAATAGAGAGAAAGAGAGAGAGTAGACAGAGAGATAGAGAGAGTAGACAGCGAGATAGAGAGTAGATAGAGATAAATAGAGAGAAAAAGCGATAGAGAGTAGACAGAGATAAATAGAGAGAAAGAGAGAGGAGATTGAGAGAGAGAGTAGACAGAGAGTAGATAGAGATAAATAGAGAGAAAGAGAGAGAGTAGACAGAGAGATAGAGAGTAGATAGAGATAAATAGAGAGAAAGAGAGCCGACAGAGAGATAGAGAGAGAGTAGACAGAGAGATAGAGAGCGAGAGAGAGTAGACAGAGAGATAGAGAGTAGATAGAGATAAATAGAGAGAAAGAGAGAGAGTAGACAGAGAGATGGAGAGTAGATAGAGATAAATATAGAGAAAGAGAGAGAGTAGACAGAGAGATAGACAGAGAGAGAGTAGAGAGAGACACATAGAAAGTAGATAGAGAGAGATAGAGAGAAAGAGAGAGTAGACAGAGAGAGAGAGAAAGAGAGAGAGTAGACAGGGAGATAGAGAGAGTGAGATAGAAAGTAGATAGAGAGAAAGAGAGAGTAGATAGAGAGATAGAGAGAGAGAGAGAGTAGATAGAGAGAAAGAGTAGATAGTGAGAAGATAGAGATAGAGAGAGAGAAAAAGAGAGTAGACAGAGAGATAGAGAGAGAGAGAGTTGATAGAGAGAGATAGAGAGAAAGAGAGAGTAGACAGAGAGATAGAGAGAGAGAGAGTAGACAGAGAGATAGAGAGAGAGAGAGCAGACAGAGCGATAGAGAGAGGAGACAGAGATGGAGAGTAGATGGAGAGAAAGAGAGAGTAGACAGAGAGATAGAGAGAGAGTAGATAGAGTGTAGATAGAGAGAAAGAGAGAGAGTAGACAGAGAGATAGATAGAGAGAGTAGACAGAGAGATAGAGAGAGAGATAGAGAGAAAGAAAGAGAGTAGACAGAGAGATAGAGAGTGAGAGTAGATAGAGAGAATGAGAGAGAGTAGACAGAGAGATAGATAGAGAGAACGAGAGAGTAGACAGAGAGATAGAGAGAGAGAGAAGACAGAGAGATAGAGAGTAGATAGAGATAAATAGAGAGAAAGAGAGCCGACAGAGAGATAGAGAGAGAGTAGACAGAGAGATAGAGAGCGAGAGAGAGTAGACAGAGAGATAGAGAGTAGATAGAGATAAATAGAGAGAAAGAGAGAGAGTAGACAGAGAGATGGAGAGTAGATAGAGATAAATATAGAGAAAGAGAGAGAGTAGACAGAGAGATAGACAGAGAGAGAGTAGAGAGAGACACATAGAAAGTAGATAGAGAGAGATAGAGAGAAAGAGAGAGTAGACAGAGAGAGAGAGAAAGAGAGAGAGTAGACAGGGAGATAGAGAGAGTGAGATAGAGAGTAGATAGAGAGAAAGAGAGAGTAGACAGAGAGATAGAGAGAGAGAGAGTTGATAGAGAGAGATAGAGAGAAAGAGAGAGTAGACAGAGAGATAGAGAGAGAGAGAGTAGACAGAGAGATAGAGAGAGAGAGAGCAGACAGAGCGATAGAGAGAGGAGACAGAGATGGAGAGTAGATGGAGAGAAAGAGAGAGTAGACAGAGAGATAGAGAGAGAGTAGATAGAGTGTAGATAGAGAGAAAGAGAGAGAGTAGACAGAGAGATAGATAGAGAGAGTAGACAGAGAGATAGAGAGAGAGATAGAGAGAAAGAAAGAGAGTAGACAGAGAGATAGAGAGTGAGAGTAGATAGAGAGAATGAGAGAGAGTAGACAGAGAGATAGATAGAGAGAACGAGAGAGTAGACAGAGAGATAGAGAGAGAGAGAAGACAGAGAGATAGAGAGTAGATAGAGATAAATAGAGATAAAGAGAGAGAGTAGACAGAGAGATAGATAGAGAGAGAGAGAGAGTGGACAGAGCGATAGAGAGTAGATACAGATAGAAAGAGAGAGCAAAGATAGAGTGAGATAGATTGTGAGAAAGAGAGAGAGTAGATAGAGAGATAGATAAAGAGAAAGAGTAGACAGAGAGATAGATAGAGAGAAAGAGAGAGAGAGTAGATAGGGAGATAGAGAGTTGATAGAGAGAGTAGACAGAGATAGAGAGAGAATCGACAGAGAGATAGAGAGTAGATAGAGATAAATAGAGAGAAAGAGAGAGAGTAGACAGAGAGAGAGAAAGAGTAGATAGAGTGGAAGAGAGAGTTAGAGAGTAGATAGACAGAAAGAGTAGATAGAGATAGAGAGAGAGAAAGAGAGAATAGACAGAGAGATAGAGATAGAGAGAGTAGACAGAGAGATAGTGAGTAGATAGAGCTAAATAGAGAGAAAAAGAGATCAAGAATAGATAGAGATAAATGGAGAGAAAGAGAGAGAGGAGATAGTGAGATAGATAGAGAGAGAGTAGATAGATAGATAGAGAGAAAGAGAGAGAGTGGACAGAGAGATAGAGAGTAGATAGAGATAAAGAGAGATAAAGAGAGATCAAGAGTAGATAGAGATAAATGGAGAGAAAGAGAGAGAGGAGATAGAGAGATAGATAGAGACAGAGTAGATAGATAGATAGAGAGAAAGAGAGAGAGTAGACAGAGAGATAGAGAGTAGATACAGATAGATAGAGAGAGCATAGATAGAGTGAGATAGATTGAGAGAAAGAGAGAGAATAGATAGAGAGATAGGTGAAGAGAAAGAGTAGATAGAGAGATAGATGGAGAGAAAGAGAGAGCGAGAGTAGATAGGGAGATAGAGAGTTGATAGAGAGAGTAGACAGAGAGATAGAGAGAGAGAGAGATAGAGAGTTGATAGAGAAAGTGGACAGAGAGTAAGAGAGAGTTAGAGAGAAAGAGAAAGTAGATAGAGAGAGAGTAGATAGTGAGCAGATAGAGAGAAAGAGAGAGTGGATAGAGAGATAGAGAGAGAGAGAGTTGATAGAGAGAGATAGAGAGATAGAGAGAGAGAGAGTAGACAGAGAGATGGAGAGAGAGAGAGCAGACAGAGCAATAGAGAGAGGAGACAGAGATGGAGAGTAGATGGAGAGAAAGAGAGAGTAGACAGAGAGATAGATAGAGAGAGTAGACAGAGAGATAGAGAGAGAGATAGAGAGAAAGAAAGAGAGTAGACAGAGAGATAGAGAGTGAGAGTAGATAGAGAGAATGAGAGAGAGTAGACAGAGAGATAGATAGAGAGAACGAGACAGTAGACAGAGAGATAGAGAGAGAGAGAAGACAGAGAGATAGAGAGTAGATAGAGATAAATAGAGATAAAGAGAGAGAGTAGACAGAGAGATAGATAGAGAGAGAGAGAGAGTGGACAGAGCGATAGAGAGTAGATACAGATAGATAGAGAGAGCAAAGATAGAGTGAGATAGATTGAGAGAAAGAGAGAGAGTAGATAGATAGACAGAGAGAAAGAGAGAGAGTGGACAGAGAGATAGAGAGTAGATAGAGATAAATAGAGATAAAGAGAGTAGACAGAGAGATAGAGAGTAGATAGAGATAAATAGAGAGAAAGAGAGAGAGTAGACAGAGTGAGAGAAAGAGTAGATAGAGAGGAAGAGAGAGTTAGAGAGTAGATAGACAGAGAGAGTAGATAGAGATAGAGAGAGAGAAAGAGAGAGTAGACAGAGAGAGAGTAGAGAGAAAGAGAGTGAGAGAGATAGAGAGTAGATAGAGAGAAAGAGAGATAAGATAGAGAGAGAGAGAGTAGATAGAGAGAAAGAGAGATAGAGAGTAGATAGAGATAGAGAGAAAGAGAGAGCAGCCAGAGAGAGAGAGAGAGAGTAGATAGAGAGAGAGAGTAGATAGTGAGTAGATAGAGCTAGAGAGAGAGAAAGAGAGAGTCGACAGAGAGAGAGAGAGTAGATAGAGAGAGAGAGAGTTAGAGAGTAGATAGACATAGAGAGTAGATAGAGATAGAGAGAGAGAAAGAGAGAGTAGACAGAGAGAGAGTAGATAGAGAGAAAGAGAGAGTTAGAGAGTGGATAGACAGAAAGAGAGAGTAGATAGAGAGAGAGAGTAGATAGTGAGTAGATAGAGCTAGAGAGAGAAAGAGAGAGTAGACAGAGAGAGAGAGTAGATAGAGAGAGAGAGAGAGTTAGAGAGTAGATAGACAGAGAGAGTAGATAGAGATAGAGAGAGAGAAAGAGAGAGTAGACAGAGAGAGAGCGTAGATAGAGAGAAAGAGAGAGTTAGAGAGTGGATAGACAGAAAGAGAGAGTAGATAGAGATAGAGAGAAAGAAAGAGAGAGTAGACAGAGATAGAGAGAGAGTAAAGAGAGAGAGATAGAGAGTAGGTAGAGAGAGATAGCGAGAAAGAGAGAGTAGATCGAGATAGAGAGAGAGAAAGAGAGAGAGTAGACAGAGAGAGAGAGAGTAGAGAGAGATAGAGAGAAAGAGACAGTAGACAGAGAGAGAAGAGAGAGTAGACAGAGAGATAGAGAGAGAGAGAGTAGATAGAGAGAAAGAGAGTTAGAGAGATAGAGAGTAGATAGAGAGAAAGAGAGAGAGAGTAGATAGAGAGATAGAGAGTTGATAGAGAGAGTAGACAGAGATAGAGAGAGAGTAGACAGAGAGATAGAGAGTGGATGGAGATAAATAGAGAGAAAGAGAGAGAGTAGACAGAGAGATAGAGAGAGTAGACAGCGAGATAGAGAGTAGATAGAGATAAATAGAGAGAAAAAGCGATAGAGAGTAGACAGAGATAAATAGAGAGAAAGAGAGAGGAGATTGAGAGAGAGAGTAGACAGAGAGTAGATAGAGATAAATAGAGAGAAAGAGAGAGAGTAGACAGAGAGATAGAGAGTAGATAGAGATAAATAGAGAGAAAGAGAGCCGACAGAGAGATAGAGAGAGAGTAGACAGAGAGATAGAGAGCGAGAGAGAGTAGACAGAGAGATAGAGAGTAGATAGAGATAAATAGAGAGAAAGAGAGAGAGTAGACAGAGAGATGGAGAGTAGATAGAGATAAATATAGAGAAAGAGAGAGAGTAGACAGAGAGATAGACAGAGAGAGAGTAGAGAGAGACACATAGAAAGTAGATAGAGAGAGATAGAGAGAAAGAGAGAGTAGACAGAGAGAGAGAGAAAGAGAGAGAGTAGACAGGGAGATAGAGAGAGTGAGATAGAAAGTAGATAGAGAGAAAGAGAGAGTAGATAGAGAGATAGAGAGAGAGAGAGAGTAGATAGAGAGAAAGAGTAGATAGTGAGAAGATAGAGATAGAGAGAGAGAAAAAGAGAGTAGACAGAGAGATAGAGAGAGAGAGAGTTGATAGAGAGAGATAGAGAGAAAGAGAGAGTAGACAGAGAGATAGAGAGAGAGAGAGTAGACAGAGAGATAGAGAGAGAGAGAGCAGACAGAGCGATAGAGAGAGGAGACAGAGATGGAGAGTAGATGGAGAGAAAGAGAGAGTAGACAGAGAGATAGAGAGAGAGTAGATAGAGTGTAGATAGAGAGAAAGAGAGAGAGTAGACAGAGAGATAGATAGAGAGAGTAGACAGAGAGATAGAGAGAGAGATAGAGAGAAAGAAAGAGAGTAGACAGAGAGATAGAGAGTGAGAGTAGATAGAGAGAATGAGAGAGAGTAGACAGAGAGATAGATAGAGAGAACGAGAGAGTAGACAGAGAGATAGAGAGAGAGAGAAGACAGAGAGATAGAGAGTAGATAGAGATAAATAGAGATAAAGAGAGAGAGTAGACAGAGAGATAGATAGAGAGAGAGAGAGAGTGGACAGAGCGATAGAGAGTAGATACAGATAGAAAGAGAGAGCAAAGATAGAGTGAGATAGATTGAGAGAAAGAGAGAGAGTAGATAGAGAGATAGATAAAGAGAAAGAGTAGACAGAGAGATAGATAGAGAGAAAGAGAGAGAGAGTAGATAGGGAGATAGAGAGTTGATAGAGAGAGTAGACAGAGATAGAGAGAGAATCGACAGAGAGATAGAGAGTAGATAGAGATAAATAGAGAGAAAGAGAGAGAGTAGACAGAGAGAGAGAAAGAGTAGATAGAGAGGAAGAGAGAGTTAGAGAGTAGATAGACAGAGAGAGTAGATAGAGATAGAGAGAGAAAGAGAGAATAGACAGAGAGATAGAGATAGAGAGAGTAGACAGAGAGATAGTGAGTAGATAGAGCTAAATAGAGAGAAAAAGAGATCAAGAGTAGATAGAGATAAATGGAGAGAAAGAGAGAGAGGAGATAGAGAGATAGATAGAGAGAGAGTAGATAGATAGATAGAGAGAAAGAGAGAGAGTAGACAGAGAGATAGAGAGTAGATACAGATAGATAGAGAGAGCATAGATAGAGTGAGATAGATTGAGAGAAAGAGAGAGAGTAGATAGAGAGATAGGTGAAGAGAAAGAGTAGATAGAGAGATAGATGGAGAGAAAGAGAGAGAGAGTAGATAGGGAGATAGAGAGTTGATAGAGAGAGTAGACAGAGAGATAGAGAGAGAGAGAGATAGAGAGTTGATAGAGAAAGTGGACAGAGAGTAAGAGAGAGTTAGAGAGAAAGAGAAAGTAGATAGAGAGAGAGTAGATAGTGAGCAGATAGAGAGAAAGAGAGAGTGGACAGAGAGATAGAGAGAGAGAGAGTTGATAGAGAGAGATAGAGAGAAAGAGAGAGTAGACAGAGAGATAGAGAGAGAGAGAGTAGACAGAGAGATGGAGAGAGAGAGAGCAGACAGAGCAATAGAGAGAGGAGACAGAGATGGAGAGTAGATGGAGAGAAAGAGAGAGTAGACAGAGAGATAGAGAGAGAGTAGATAGAGTGTAGATAGAGAGAAAGAGAGATAGTAGACAGAGAGATAGATAGAGAGAGTAGACAGAGAGAGTGATAGAGAGAAAGAAAGAGAGTAGACAGAGGGATAGAGTGTGAGAGTAGATAGAGAGAATGAGAGAGAGTAGACAGAGAGATAGATAGAGAGAACGAGACAGTAGACAGAGAGATAGAGAGAGAGAGAAGACAGAGAGATAGAGAGTAGATAGAGATAAATAGAGATAAAGAGAGAGAGTAGACAGAGAGATAGATAGAGAGAGAGAGAGAGTGGACAGAGCGATAGAGAGTAGATACAGATAGATAGAGAGAGCAAAGATAGAGTGAGATAGATTGAGAGAAAGAGAGAGAGTAGATAGAGAGATAGAGAGTAGATAGAGATAAATAGAGATAAAGAGATTAGACAGAGAGATAGAGAGTAGATAGAGATAAATAGAGAGAAAGAGAGAGAGTAGACAGAGTGAGAGAAAGAGTAGATAGAGAGGAAGAGAGAGTTAGAGAGTAGATAGACAGAGAGAGGAGATAGAGATAGAGAGAGAGAAAGAGAGAATAGACAGAGAGATAGAGATAGAGAGAGTAGACAGAGAGATAGTGAGTAGATAGAGATAAATAGAGAGAAAAAGAGATCAAGAGTAGATAGAGATAAATGGAGAGAAAGAGAGGAGATAGAGAGATAGATAGAGAGAGAGTAGATAGATAGACAGAGAGAAAGAGAGTGAGTGGACAGAGAGATAGAGAGTAGATAGAGATAAATAGAGATAAAGAGAGTAGACAGAGAGATAGAGAGTAGATACAGATAGATAGAGAGAGCATAGATAGAGTGAGATAGATTGAGAGAAAGAGAGAGTAGATAGAGAGATAGGTGAAGAGAAAGAGTAGATAGAGAGAGAGATGGAGAGAAGGAGAGAGAGAGTAGACAGAGAGATAGAGAGAGAGAGAGATAGACAGTTGATAGAGAAAGTGGACAGAGAGTAAGAGAGAGTTAGAGAGAAAGAGAAAGTAGATAGAGAGAGAGAGTAGATAGTGAGCAGATAGAGAGAAAGAGAGAGTGGACAGAGAGATAGAGAGAGAGTTGATAGAGAGAGATAGAGAGAGAGAGAGAGTAGAAAGAGAGATAGAGAGCGAGAGAGAGTAGACAGATAGTTAGAGAGTAGATAGAGATAAAGAGAGAGAGTAGACAGAGAGTTAGAGAGTAGATAGAGATAAATAGAGAGAAAGAGAGAGTAGACAGAGAGAGAGAGAAAGAGAGAGTAGACAGAGATAGAGAGAGTGAGATAGAGAGTAGATAGAGAGAAAGAGAGAGTAGATCGAGAGATAGAGAGAGAGAGTTGATAGAGAGAAAGAGTGAGAGAGATAGAGAGTAGATAGAGAGAAAGAGAGAGTAGATAGAGATAGAGAGAGAGAAAAAGAGAGTAGACAGAGAGAGAGAGAGAGTAGATAGAGAGAAAGAGAGAGTTAGAGAGTAGATAGACAGAAAGAGAGAGTAGATAGAGATAGAGAGAAAGAAAGAGAGGGTAGACAGAGAGTTAGAGAGAGAGTAGAGAGAAAGAGAGTTCGAGAGAAAGAGATAGTAGATAGAGAGAGAAAATAGATAGTGAGTAGACAGAGATAGAGAGAGAGAAAGAGAGAGGAGACAGAGAGAGAGAGAGTCGATAGAGAGAAAGAGAGAGTTAGAGATTGGATAGACAGAGAGAGTAGATAGAGATAGAGAGTGTGAGAGATAGAGAGTAGATAGAGAGAAAGAGAGAGTAGATCGAGAGATAGAAAGAGAGAGTTGATAGAGAGAAAGAGTGAGAGAGATAGAGAGTAGATAGAGAGAAAGAGAGAGTAGATAGAGATAGAGAGAGAGAAAAAGAGAGTAGACAGAGAGAGAGAGAGTAGATAGAGAGAAAGAGAGAGTTAGAGAGTAGATAGACAGAAAGAGAGAGTAGATAGAGATAGAGAGAGAGAAAGAGAGAGTAGACAGAGAGAGAGAGAAAGAGAGAGTTAGAGAGAAAGAGAGAGTAGATAGAGAGATAGAGAGAGAGAGTAGATAGAGAGAAAGAGAGATAGAGAGTAGATAGAGAGAAAGAGAGATTATATAGAGAAAGAGAGAAGGAGAGAGTAGACAGAGAGAGAGAGAGTGAGAGAGAGAGAGAGAGTAGATAGAGAGAAAGAGAGAGTTCGAGAGAAAGAGATAGTAGATAGAGAGAGAAAATAGATAGTGAGTAGACAGAGATAGAGAGAGAGAAAGAGAGAGGAGACAGAGAGAGAGAGAGTCGATAGAGAGAAAGAGAGAGTTAGAGATTGGATAGACAGAGAGAGTAGATAGAGATAGAGAGTTAGAGAGATAGAGAGTAGATAAAGAGAAAGAGAGAGTAGACGGAGAGATAGAGAGAGAGAGTAGACAGAGAGATAGAGAGTAGAGAGAGAGATAGAGAGTAGATAGACAGAGAGAGAGAGAAGATAGAGATAGAGAGAAAGAAAGAGAGAGTAGACAGAGAGTTAGAGAGAGTGTAGAGAGAGAGTAGATAGAGAGAACGAGAGAGTAAACAGAGAGATCGAGACAGAGTAGATAGAGAGAAAGAGAGAGTAGACAGAGAGATAGAGAGAGAGAGAGTGGACAGAGAGATGGTGAGTAGAGAGAGAGATAGAGAGTAGATAGAGAGAAAGAGAGAGTTGACAGAATGATAGAGAGAGTAGAGAGAGAAAGAGTAGACAGAGAGATAGAGAGAGAGTAGATAGAGTGTAGAGAGAGAGAAGGAGAGAGAGTAGACAGAGAGATAGAGTGAGAGAGAGTAGACAGAGAGATAGAGAGTAGATAAAGATAGATAGATCGAAAGAGAGTCGACAGAGAGATAGTTAGAGAGAGAGAGTAGACAGAGAGATAGAGAGAGACTAGAGAGAGAGAGAGTAGATAGAGAGATAGAGAGAAAGAAAGAGAGTAGACAGAGAGATAGAGAGAGAGAGTAGATAGAAAGTAGATAGAGATAGATAGAGAGAAAGAGAGAGTAGACAGATATATATATATAGAGAGAGAGAGAGAGAGAGTAGACAGAGAGATAGAGTGTAATTGGAGATAGAAAGAGAGAGCTTAGATAGAGTGACATAGATTGAGAGAAAGAGAGAGAGTAGGTAGAGAGATAGATAAAGAGAAAGAGTAGATAGAGAGATGGATAGAGAGAAAGAGAGAGGAGATAGAGAGTTTGATAGAGAGAGTAGACAGAGATAGAGAGAGAGTAGACAGAGAGATAGAGAGTAGATAGAGATAAATAGAGAGAAAGAGAGAGAGTACACAGAGAGATAGAGAGAGTAGACAGAGAGAGAGTAGATAGAGATAAATAGAGAGAAAAAGAGATAGAGAGTAGATAGAGATAATTAGAGAGAAAGAGAGAGAGGAGGTAGAGAGAGAGAGTAGACAGAGAGATAGAGAGTAGATAGAGATAAATAGAGAGAAAGAGAGAGAGTGGACAGAGAGATAGGTAGATAGAGAGAGAGTAGACAGAGAGATAGCGAGCGAGAGAGAGAGTAGACAGAGAGATAGAGAGTAGATAGAGATAAATAGAGAGAAAGAGAGAGAGTGGACAGAGAGATAAAGAGTAGATAGAGATAAAGAGAAAGAGAGAGAGTAGACAGAGAGATAGATAGATAGAGAGAGAGTAGATAGTGAGCAGATAGAGAGAAAGAGAGAGTGGACAGAGAGATAGAGAGAGAGTTGATAGAGAGAGATAGAGAGAGAGAGAGAGTAGAAAGAGAGATAGAGAGCGAGAGAGAGTAGACAGATAGTTAGAGAGTAGATAGAGATAAAGAGAGAGAGTAGACAGAGAGTTAGAGAGTAGATAGAGATAAATAGAGAGAAAGAGAGAGTAGACAGAGAGAGAGAGAAAGAGAGAGTAGACAGAGATAGAGAGAGTGAGATAGAGAGTAGATAGAGAGAAAGAGAGAGTAGATCGAGAGATAGAGAGAGAGAGTTGATAGAGAGAAAGAGTGAGAGAGATAGAGAGTAGATAGAGAGAAAGAGAGAGTAGATAGAGATAGAGAGAGAGAAAAAGAGAGTAGACAGAGAGAGAGAGAGAGTAGATAGAGAGAAAGAGAGAGTTAGAGAGTAGATAGACAGAAAGAGAGAGTAGATAGAGATAGAGAGAAAGAAAGAGAGGGTAGACAGAGAGTTAGAGAGAGAGTAGAGAGAAAGAGAGTTCGAGAGAAAGAGATAGTAGATAGAGAGAGAAAATAGATAGTGAGTAGACAGAGATAGAGAGAGAGAAAGAGAGAGGAGACAGAGAGAGAGAGAGTCGATAGAGAGAAAGAGAGAGTTAGAGATTGGATAGACAGAGAGAGTAGATAGAGATAGAGAGTGTGAGAGATAGAGAGTAGATAGAGAGAAAGAGAGAGTAGATCGAGAGATAGAAAGAGAGAGTTGATAGAGAGAAAGAGTGAGAGAGATAGAGAGTAGATAGAGAGAAAGAGAGAGTAGATAGAGATAGAGAGAGAGAAAAAGAGAGTAGACAGAGAGAGAGAGAGTAGATAGAGAGAAAGAGAGAGTTAGAGAGTAGATAGACAGAAAGAGAGAGTAGATAGAGATAGAGAGAGAGAAAGAGAGAGTAGACAGAGAGAGAGAGAAAGAGAGAGTTAGAGAGAAAGAGAGAGTAGATAGAGAGATAGAGAGAGAGAGTAGATAGAGAGAAAGAGAGATAGAGAGTAGATAGAGAGAAAGAGAGATTATATAGAGAAAGAGAGAAGGAGAGAGTAGACAGAGAGAGAGAGAGAGAGAGAGAGAGAGAGAGTAGATAGAGAGAAAGAGAGAGTTCGAGAGAAAGTGATAGTAGATAGAGAGAGAAAATAGATAGTGAGTAGACAGAGATAGAGAGAGAGAAAGAGAGAGGAGACAGAGAGAGAGAGAGTCGATAGAGAGAAAGAGAGAGTTAGAGATTGGATAGACAGAGAGAGTAGATAGAGATAGAGAGTTAGAGAGATAGAGAGTAGATAAAGAGAAAGAGAGAGTAGACGGAGAGATAGAGAGAGAGAGTAGACAGAGAGATAGAGAGTAGAGAGAGAGATAGAGAGTAGATAGACAGAGAGAGAGAGAAGATAGAGATAGAGAGAAAGAAAGAGAGAGTAGACAGAGAGTTAGAGAGAGTGTAGAGAGAGAGTAGATAGAGAGAACGAGAGAGTAAACAGAGAGATCGAGACAGAGTAGATAGAGAGAAAGAGAGAGTAGACAGAGAGATAGAGAGAGAGAGAGTGGACAGAGAGATGGTGAGTAGAGAGAGAGATAGAGAGTAGATAGAGAGAAAGAGAGAGTTGACAGAATGATAGAGAGAGTAGAGAGAGAAAGAGTAGACAGAGAGATAGAGAGAGAGTAGATAGAGTGTAGAGAGAGAGAAGGAGAGAGAGTAGACAGAGAGATAGAGTGAGAGAGAGTAGACAGAGAGATAGAGAGTAGATAAAGATAGATAGATCGAAAGAGAGTCGACAGAGAGATAGTTAGAGAGAGAGAGTAGACAGAGAGATAGAGAGAGACTAGAGAGAGAGAGAGTAGATAGAGAGATAGAGAGAAAGAAAGAGAGTAGACAGAGAGATAGAGAGAGAGAGTAGATAGAAAGTAGATAGAGATAGATAGAGAGAAAGAGAGAGTAGACAGATATATATATATAGAGAGAGAGAGAGAGAGTAGACAGAGAGATAGAGTGTAATTGGAGATAGAAAGAGAGAGCTTAGATAGAGTGACATAGATTGAGAGAAAGAGAGAGAGTAGGTAGAGAGATAGATAAAGAGAAAGAGTAGATAGAGAGATGGATAGAGAGAAAGAGAGAGGAGATAGAGAGTTTGATAGAGAGAGTAGACAGAGATAGAGAGAGAGTAGACAGAGAGATAGAGAGTAAATAGAGAGAAAGAGAGAGAGTACACAGAGAGATAGAGAGAGTAGACAGAGAGAGAGTAGATAGAGATAAATAGAGAGAAAAAGAGATAGAGAGTAGATAGAGATAATTAGAGAGAAAGAGAGAGAGGAGGTAGAGAGAGAGAGTAGACAGAGAGATAGAGAGTAGATAGAGATAAATAGAGAGAAAGAGAGAGAGTGGACAGAGAGATAGGTAGATAGAGAGAGAGTAGACAGAGAGATAGCGAGCGAGAGAGAGAGTAGACAGAGAGATAGAGAGTAGATAGAGATAAATAGAGAGAAAGAGAGAGAGTGGACAGAGAGATAAAGAGTAGATAGAGATAAAGAGAAAGAGAGAGAGTAGACAGAGAGATAGATAGATAGAGAGAGAGTAGATAGTGAGATAGAGAGAGCGAGAGAGAGTAGACAGAGAGATAGAGAGTAGATAGAGATAAATAGAGAGAAAGAGAGCAGACAGAGAGATAGAGAGAGAGTAGACAGAGAGATAGAGAGTAGATTGAGATAAATAGAGAGAAAGAGAGAGATTAGACAGAGAGATAGAGAGTAGATAGAGATAAATAGAGAGAAAGAGAGAGAGTAGACAGAGAGATAGACAGAGAGAGAGTAGATAGAGAGAGATAGAGAGTAGATAGAGAGAGATAGAGAGAAAGAGAGAGTAGATAGAGACAGAGAGAGAGAAAGAGAGAGAGTAGACAGAGAGGGAGAGTAGAGAGAGATAGAGAGAAAGAGAGAGTAGACAGAGAGAGAGAGAAAGAGAGAGTAGACAGAGAGATAGAGAGTGAGATAGAGAGTAGATAGAGAGAAAGAGAGAGGAGATAGAGAGTAGATAGAGAGAAAGAGAGAGTAGATAGAGAGATGGAGAGAGAGAGAGTAGATAGAGAGAGAGCAGATAGTGAGCAGATAGAGAGAGAGAAAGAGAGAGTAGACAGAGAGATAGAGTGAGAGAGAGTTGATTGAGAGAGATAGAGAGAAAGAGAGAGTAGACAGAGAGATAGAGAGAGAGAGAGTAGACAGAGCGATAGAGAGTAGAGAGAGAGATAGAGAGTAGATAGAAAGAAAGAGAGAGTAGACAGAGAGATAGAGAGAGTAGAGAGAGAGAGAGTAGACAGAGAGATAGAGAGAGAGTAGATAGAGTGCAAATAGAGAGAAAGAGAGAAAGAGAAAGAGTAGACAGAGAGATAGAGAGAGAGAGAGTAGACAGAGAGATAGAGAGTAGATAGAGATAGATAGAGCGAAAGAGAGAGAGTAGACAGAGAGATAGATAGAGAGAGTAGACAGAGAGATAGAGAGAGAGTAGAGAGAGATAGAGAGAAAGAAAGAGAGTAGACAGAGAGATAGAGAGCGAGAGTAGATAGAGAGAAAGAGAGAGAGTAGACAGAGAGATAGATAGAGAGAACGAGAGAGTAGACAGAGAGATCGAGAGAGAGAGAGTAGACAGAGAGATAGAGAGTAGATAGAGATAAATAGTGATAAAGAGAGAGAGTAAACAGAGACATAGATAGAGAGAGAGAGAGAGAGGAGACAGAGAGATAGAGAGTATATACAGATAGATGGAGAGAGCATAGAGTGAGATAGATTGAGTGAAAGAGAGAGAGTAGATAGAGAGATAGATAAAGAGAAAGAGTAGATAGAGAGATAGATAGAGAGAAAGAGAGAGAGAGTAGATAGGGAGATAGAGAGTTGATAGAGAGAGTAGACAGAGATAGAGAGAGAGGAGACAGAGAGATAGAGAGTAGATGGAGAGATAGAGAGTAGATAGAGATAAATGGAGAGAAAAAGAGATAGAGAGTAGATGGAGATAAATGGAGAGAAAGAGAGAGTGGACAGAGAGATAGAGAGAGAGTTGATAGAGAGAGATAGAGAGAGAGAGAGAGTAGAAAGAGAGATAGAGAGCGAGAGAGAGTAGACAGATAGTTAGAGAGTAGATAGAGATAAAGAGAGAGAGTAGACAGAGAGTTAGAGAGTAGATAGAGATAAATAGAGAGAAAGAGAGAGTAGACAGAGAGAGAGAGAAAGAGAGAGTAGACAGAGATAGAGAGAGTGAGATAGAGAGTAGATAGAGAGAAAGAGAGAGTAGATCGAGAGATAGAGAGAGAGAGTTGATAGAGAGAAAGAGTGAGAGAGATAGAGAGTAGATAGAGAGAAAGAGAGAGTAGATAGAGATAGAGAGAGAGAAAAAGAGAGTAGACAGAGAGAGAGAGAGAGTAGATAGAGAGAAAGAGAGAGTTAGAGAGTAGATAGACAGAAAGAGAGAGTAGATAGAGATAGAGAGAAAGAAAGAGAGGGTAGACAGAGAGTTAGAGAGAGAGTAGAGAGAAAGAGAGTTCGAGAGAAAGAGATAGTAGATAGAGAGAGAAAATAGATAGTGAGTAGACAGAGATAGAGAGAGAGAAAGAGAGAGGAGACAGAGAGAGAGAGAGTCGATAGAGAGAAAGAGAGAGTTAGAGATTGGATAGACAGAGAGAGTAGATAGAGATAGAGAGTGTGAGAGATAGAGAGTAGATAGAGAGAAAGAGAGAGTAGATCGAGAGATAGAAAGAGAGAGTTGATAGAGAGAAAGAGTGAGAGAGATAGAGAGTAGATAGAGAGAAAGAGAGAGTAGATAGAGATAGAGAGAGAGAAAAAGAGAGTAGACAGAGAGAGAGAGAGTAGATAGAGAGAAAGAGAGAGTTAGAGAGTAGATAGACAGAAAGAGAGAGTAGATAGAGATAGAGAGAGAGAAAGAGAGAGTAGACAGAGAGAGAGAGAAAGAGAGAGTTAGAGAGAAAGAGAGAGTAGATAGAGAGATAGAGAGAGAGAGTAGATAGAGAGAAAGAGAGATAGAGAGTAGATAGAGAGAAAGAGAGATTATATAGAGAAAGAGAGAAGGAGAGAGTAGACAGAGAGAGAGAGAGAGAGAGAGAGAGAGAGAGTAGATAGAGAGAAAGAGAGAGTTCGAGAGAAAGTGATAGTAGATAGAGAGAGAAAATAGATAGTGAGTAGACAGAGATAGAGAGAGAGAAAGAGAGAGGAGACAGAGAGAGAGAGAGTCGATAGAGAGAAAGAGAGAGTTAGAGATTGGATAGACAGAGAGAGTAGATAGAGATAGAGAGTTAGAGAGATAGAGAGTAGATAAAGAGAAAGAGAGAGTAGACGGAGAGATAGAGAGAGAGAGTAGACAGAGAGATAGAGAGTAGAGAGAGAGATAGAGAGTAGATAGACAGAGAGAGAGAGAAGATAGAGATAGAGAGAAAGAAAGAGAGAGTAGACAGAGAGTTAGAGAGAGTGTAGAGAGAGAGTAGATAGAGAGAACGAGAGAGTAAACAGAGAGATCGAGACAGAGTAGATAGAGAGAAAGAGAGAGTAGACAGAGAGATAGAGAGAGAGAGAGTGGACAGAGAGATGGTGAGTAGAGAGAGAGATAGAGAGTAGATAGAGAGAAAGAGAGAGTTGACAGAATGATAGAGAGAGTAGAGAGAGAAAGAGTAGACAGAGAGATAGAGAGAGAGTAGATAGAGTGTAGAGAGAGAGAAGGAGAGAGAGTAGACAGAGAGATAGAGTGAGAGAGAGTAGACAGAGAGATAGAGAGTAGATAAAGATAGATAGATCGAAAGAGAGTCGACAGAGAGATAGTTAGAGAGAGAGAGTAGACAGAGAGATAGAGAGAGACTAGAGAGAGAGAGAGTAGATAGAGAGATAGAGAGAAAGAAAGAGAGTAGACAGAGAGATAGAGAGAGAGAGTAGATAGAAAGTAGATAGAGATAGATAGAGAGAAAGAGAGAGTAGACAGATATATATATATAGAGAGAGAGAGAGAGAGTAGACAGAGAGATAGAGTGTAATTGGAGATAGAAAGAGAGAGCTTAGATAGAGTGACATAGATTGAGAGAAAGAGAGAGAGTAGGTAGAGAGATAGATAAAGAGAAAGAGTAGATAGAGAGATGGATAGAGAGAAAGAGAGAGGAGATAGAGAGTTTGATAGAGAGAGTAGACAGAGATAGAGAGAGAGTAGACAGAGAGATAGAGAGTAAATAGAGAGAAAGAGAGAGAGTACACAGAGAGATAGAGAGAGTAGACAGAGAGAGAGTAGATAGAGATAAATAGAGAGAAAAAGAGATAGAGAGTAGATAGAGATAATTAGAGAGAAAGAGAGAGAGGAGGTAGAGAGAGAGAGTAGACAGAGAGATAGAGAGTAGATAGAGATAAATAGAGAGAAAGAGAGAGAGTGGACAGAGAGATAGGTAGATAGAGAGAGAGTAGACAGAGAGATAGCGAGCGAGAGAGAGAGTAGACAGAGAGATAGAGAGTAGATAGAGATAAATAGAGAGAAAGAGAGAGAGTGGACAGAGAGATAAAGAGTAGATAGAGATAAAGAGAAAGAGAGAGAGTAGACAGAGAGATAGATAGATAGAGAGAGAGTAGATAGTGAGATAGAGAGAGCGAGAGAGAGTAGACAGAGAGATAGAGAGTAGATAGAGATAAATAGAGAGAAAGAGAGCAGACAGAGAGATAGAGAGAGAGTAGACAGAGAGATAGAGAGTAGATTGAGATAAATAGAGAGAAAGAGAGAGATTAGACAGAGAGATAGAGAGTAGATAGAGATAAATAGAGAGAAAGAGAGAGAGTAGACAGAGAGATAGACAGAGAGAGAGTAGATAGAGAGAGATAGAGAGTAGATAGAGAGAGATAGAGAGAAAGAGAGAGTAGATAGAGACAGAGAGAGAGAAAGAGAGAGAGTAGACAGAGAGGGAGAGTAGAGAGAGATAGAGAGAAAGAGAGAGTAGACAGAGAGAGAGAGAAAGAGAGAGTAGACAGAGAGATAGAGAGTGAGATAGAGAGTAGATAGAGAGAAAGAGAGAGGAGATAGAGAGTAGATAGAGAGAAAGAGAGAGTAGATAGAGAGATGGAGAGAGAGAGAGTAGATAGAGAGAGAGCAGATAGTGAGCAGATAGAGAGAGAGAAAGAGAGAGTAGACAGAGAGATAGAGTGAGAGAGAGTTGATTGAGAGAGATAGAGAGAAAGAGAGAGTAGACAGAGAGATAGAGAGAGAGAGAGTAGACAGAGCGATAGAGAGTAGAGAGAGAGATAGAGAGTAGATAGAAAGAAAGAGAGAGTAGACAGAGAGATAGAGAGAGTAGAGAGAGAGAGAGTAGACAGAGAGATAGAGAGAGAGTAGATAGAGTGCAAATAGAGAGAAAGAGAGAAAGAGAAAGAGTAGACAGAGAGATAGAGAGAGAGAGAGTAGACAGAGAGATAGAGAGTAGATAGAGATAGATAGAGCGAAAGAGAGAGAGTAGACAGAGAGATAGATAGAGAGAGTAGACAGAGAGATAGAGAGAGAGTAGAGAGAGATAGAGAGAAAGAAAGAGAGTAGACAGAGAGATAGAGAGCGAGAGTAGATAGAGAGAAAGAGAGAGAGTAGACAGAGAGATAGATAGAGAGAACGAGAGAGTAGACAGAGAGATCGAGAGAGAGAGAGTAGACAGAGAGATAGAGAGTAGATAGAGATAAATAGTGATAAAGAGAGAGAGTAAACAGAGACATAGATAGAGAGAGAGAGAGAGAGGAGACAGAGAGATAGAGAGTATATACAGATAGATGGAGAGAGCATAGAGTGAGATAGATTGAGTGAAAGAGAGAGAGTAGATAGAGAGATAGATAAAGAGAAAGAGTAGATAGAGAGATAGATAGAGAGAAAGAGAGAGAGAGTAGATAGGGAGATAGAGAGTTGATAGAGAGAGTAGACAGAGATAGAGAGAGAGGAGACAGAGAGATAGAGAGTAGATGGAGAGATAGAGAGTAGATAGAGATAAATGGAGAGAAAAAGAGATAGAGAGTAGATGGAGATAAATGGAGAGAAAGAGAGTAGACAGAGAGATAGAGAGAGAGTAGACAGAGAGATAGAGAGCGAGTGGGAGTAGACAGAGAGATAGAGAGTAGATAGAGATAAAGAGAGAGAGTAGACAGAGAGATTGAGAGTTGATAGAGATAAATAGAGAGAAAGAGCATAGACAGAGAGACAGAGAGAGAGTAGACAGAGAGATAGAGAGCGAGTGGGAGTAGACAGAGAGATAGAGAGTAGATAGAGATAAAGAGAAAGAAAGAGAGAGAGTAGACAGAGAGAGAGAGTAGAGAGAAATACAGAGAAAGAGAGAGTAGTCAGAGAGAGAGAGAAAGGGAGAGTAGACAGAGAGATAGAGAGAGAGAGGAGAAAGAGAGTTAGAGAGATAGAGAGTAGATGGAGAGAAAGAGAGAGTAGATAGAGATCGAGATAGAGAAAGAGAGAGTCTACAGAGAGAGAGAGAGTAGATAGAGAGAAAGAGAGAGTGAGAGAGAAAGAGAGAGTAGATAGTGAGTAGATAGAGATAGAGAGAGAGAAAGAGACAGTGGACAGAAAGAGAGAGAGTAGTTAGAGAGAAAGAGAGAGTTAGAGAGTAGATAGACAGAAAGAGAGAGTAGATAGCGATAGAGAGAGAGAAAGAGAGAGTAGACAGAGAGTTAGACTGTAATTCACCGTGCAGGGTGTCCCCACTGTAATTCATCGTGCAGGGTGTCTCCACTGTAATTCATCGTGCAGGGTGACTCCACTGTAATTCACCATGCAGGGTGACCCCACTGTAATTCACTGCGCAGGGTGACCCCACTGTAATTCAACGTGCAGGGAGACCCCACTATAACTCACCGTGCAGGGTGATCCCACTGTAATTCACCGTGCAGGGTGACCCCACTGTAATTCACCCTGCAGGGTGACCACACTGTAATTCACCGTGCAGGGTGTCCCCACTGTAATTCACTGTGCAGGGTGTCCCCACTGTAATTCACTATGCAGGGTGACCCCACTGTAATTCATCGTGCAGGGTGTCCCCACTGTAATTCACCGTGCAGTGTGACCCCACTGTAATTCACGGTGCAGGGTGTCCCCACTGTAATTCACCGTGCAGTGTGACCCCACTGTAATTCACTGTGCAGTGTGTCCCCACTGTAATTCACTGTGCAGGGTGTCCCCACTGTAATTCACTATGCAGTGTGACGCCACTGTAATTCACTGTGCAGGGTGTCCCCACTGTAATTCACCCTGCAGGGTGTCCCCACTGTAATTCACTGTGCAGGGTGTCCCCACTGTAATTCACCCTGCAGGGTGTCCCCACTGTAATTCACCGTGCAGGGAGACCCCAGTGTAATTCACCGTGCGGGGTGACCCCACTGTAATTCACCGTGCAGGGTGTCCCCACTGTAATTTACCGTGCAGGGTGACCCCACTGTAATTCACCGTGCAGGGTGTCCCCACTGTAATTCTCCGTGCAGGGTGACCCCACTGCAATTCACCGTGCAGGATGACCCCACTGTAATTCACCCTGCAGGGTGACCCCACTGCAATTCACCGTGCAGGGTGTCCCCTCAGTAATTCACAGTGCAGGGTTTCCCCACTGTAATTAACCCTGCAGGGTGTCCCCACTGTTATTCACAGTGCAGGGTGACCCCACGGTAATTGACCGTGCAGGGTGTCCCCACTGCAATTCACCGTGCAGGGTGGCCCCACTGTAATTCTCCGTGCAGGGTGACCCCACTGTAATTCACCGTGCAGGGAGACCCCACTATAACTCACCGTGCAGGGTGATCCCACTGTAATTCATCTTGCAGGGAGATCCCACTGTAATTCACCGTGCAGGGTGACCCCACTGTAATTCACCGTGCAGGGAGACCCCACTGTAATTCACCCTGCAGGGTGGCCCCACTGTAATTCTCCGTGCAGGGTGACCCCACTGTAATTCACCGTGCAGGGAGACCCCACTATAACTCACCGTGCAGGGTGATCCCACTGTAATTCATCTTGCAGGGAGACCCCACTGTAATTCACCGTGCAGGGTGACCCCACTGTAATTCACCGTGCAGGGAGACCCCACTGTAATTCACCCTGCAGGGTGTCCCCACTGTAATTCACTGTGCAGGGTGTCCCCACTGTAATTCATCGTGCAGGGTGTCCCCACTGTAATTCACCCTGCAGGGTGACCCCACTGTAATTCACCGTGCAGGGTGTCCCCACTGTAATTCACTGTGCAGGGTGTCCCCAATGTAATTCATCGTGCAGGGTGTCCCCACTGTAATTCACCCTGCAGGGTGACCCCACTGTAATTCACCGTGCAGGGTGTCCCCACTGTAATTCACTGTGCAGGGTGTCCCCAATGTAATTCACTGTGCAGGGTGAACCCACTGTAATTTACCGTGCAGGGTGTCCCCACTGTAATTCACCGTGCAGGGTCTCCCCGCTTTAATTCACCGTGCAGGGTGACCCCACTGTAATTCACTGTGCAGGGTGTCCCCACTGTAATTCACCGTGCAGGGTCTCCCCGCTTTAATTCACCGTGCAGGGTGTCCCCACTGTAATTCACCGTGCAGGGTCTCCCCGCTTTAATTCACCGTGCAGTGTGACCCCACTGTAATTCACTGTGCAGGGTGTCCCCACTGTAATTCACCGTGCAGGGTCTCCCCGCTTTAATTCACCGTGCAGGGTGTCTCCGCTTTAATTCACCCTGCAGGGTGTCCCCAATGTAATTCACCGTGCAGGGTCTCCCCAATCTAATTCACCGTGCAGGGTGTCCCCACTGTAATTCACCCTGCAGTGTGACCCCACTGTAATTCACCGTGCAGGGTCTCCCCACTGTAATTCACCCTGCAGGTTGTCCCCAATCTAATTCACCGTGCAGGGTGACCCCACTGTAATTCACCCTGCAGGGTGTCCCCAATCTAATTCACCGTGCAGGGTGTCCCCGCTTTAATTCACCCTGCAGGGTGTCCCCACTGTAATTCACCGTGCAGGGTGTCCCCGCTTTAATTCACCCTGCAGGGTGTCCCCGCTTTAATTCACCGTGCAGGGTGTCCCCACTGTAATTCACCGTGCAGGGTGACCCCACTGTAATTCACCGTGCAGGGTGTCCCCGCTTTAATTCACCCTGCAGGGTGACGCCACTGTAATTCACCGTGCAGGGTGACCCCACTGTAATTCACGGTGCAGGGTGACCCCACTGTAATTCACCGTGCAGGGTGACCCACTGTAATTCACCGTGCAGGGTGTCCCCGCTGTAATTCACCGTGCAGGGTGACCCACTGTAATTCACCGTGCAGGGTGACCCCACTGTAATTCACCGTGCAGGGTGACCCCACTGTAATTCACCGTGCAGGGTGTCCCCGCTGTAATTCACCCTGCAGGGTGACCCCCACTGTAATTCACGGTGCAGGGTGTCCCCGCTGTAATTCACCCTGCAGAGTGTCCCCACTGTAATTCACCGTGCAGGGTGACCCCACTGTAATTCACCGTGCAGGGTGTCCCCGCTGTAATTCACCCTGCAGAGTGTCCCCACTGTAATTCACCCTGCAGAGTGTCCCCACTGTAATTTACCGTGCAGGGTGACCCCACTGTAATTCACCGTGCAGGGTGTCCCCACTGTAATTCACCCTGCAGGGTGACCCCACTGTAATTCACCGTGCAGGGTGACGCCACTGTAATTCACGGTGCAGGGTGTCCCCGCTGTAATTCACCCTGCAGGGTGTCCCCACTGTAATTCACCCTGCAGGGTGACCCCACTGTAATTCACCGTGCAGGGTGACCCCACTATAATTCACCGTGCAGGGTGTCCCCGCTTTAATTCACCCTGCAGGGTGACCCCACTGTAATTCACCCTGCAGGGTGTCCCCAATCTAATTCACCGTGCAGGGTGACCCACTGTAATTCACCCTGCAGGGTGTCCCCACTGTAATTCACCGTGCAGGGTGTCCCCGCTTTAATTCACCCTGCAGGGTGTCCCCACTGTAATTCACCATGCAGGGTGACCCCGCTTTAATTCACCCTGCAGGGTGTCCCCGCTTTAATTCACCGTGCAGGGTATCCCCACTGTAATTCACCGTGCAGGGTGTCCCCGCTTTAATTCACCCTGCAGGGTGTCCCCGCTTTAATTCACCGTGCAGGGTGTCCCCACTGTAATTCACCGTGCAGGGTGTCCCCACTGTAATTCACCGTGCAGGGTGACCCCTCAGTAATTCACCGTGCAGGGTGTCCCCAATCTAATTCACCCTGCAGGGTGTCCCCAATGTAATTCACCGTGCAGGGTGTCCCCACTGTAATTCACCGTGCAGGGTGTCCCCAATCTAATTCACCCTGCAGGGTGTCCCCACTGTAATTCACCGTGCAGGGTGTCCCCACTGTAATTCACCGTGCAGGGTGTCCCCAATCTAATTCACCCTGCAGGGTGTCCCCACTGTAATTCACCGTGCAGGGTGACCCCACTGTAATTCACCGTGCAGGGTGTCCCCACTGTAATTCACCGTGCAGGGTGTCCCCGCTTTAATTCACCCTGCAGGGTGTCCCCACTGTAATTCACCCTGCAGGGTGACCACACTGTAATTCACCCTGCAGGGTGACCCACTGTAATTCACCGTGCAGGGTGACCCCACTGTAATTCACCCTGCAGGGTGACCCACTGTAATTCACCGTGCAGGGTGACCCCACTGTAATTCACCCTGCAGGGTGACCCCACTGTAATTCACCGTGCAGGGTGACCCCACTGTAATTCACCCTGCAGGGTGTCCCCACTGTAATTCACCCTGCAGGGTGACCCACTGTAATTCACCCTGCAGGGTGACCCACTGTAATTCACCGTGCAGGGTGACCCCACTGTAATTCACCCTGCAGGGTGACCCACTGTAATTCACCGTGCAGGGTGACCCACTGTAATTCACCCTGCAGGGTGACCCACTGTAATTCACCGTGCAGGGTGACCCCACTGTAATTCACCGTGCAGGGTGACCCCACTATAATTCACCGTGCAGGGTGTCCCCAATGTAATTCACCGTGCAGGGTGACCCCACTGTAATTCACCGTGCAGGGTGACCCCACTGTAATTCACCCTGCAGGGTGACCCCACTGTAATTCACCCTGCAGGGTGTCCCCAATCTAATTCACCGTGCAGGGTGACCCCACTGTAATTCACCCTGCAGGGTGACCCACTGTAATTCACCGTGCAGGGTGACCCCACTGTAATTCACCCTGCAGGGTGACCCACTGTAATTCACCCTGCAGGGTGACCCACTGTAATTCACCGTGCAGGGTGACCCCACTGTAATTCACCGTGCAGGGTGTCCCCAATGTAATTCCCCGTGCAGGGTGACCCCACTGTAATTCAACGTGCAGGGTGACCCCACTGTAATTCACCGTGCAGGGTGTCCCCAATGTAATTCACCGTGCAGGGTGACCCCACTGTAATTCAACGTGCAGGGTGACCCCACTGTAATTCACCCTGCAGGGTGACCCCACTGTAATTCACCCTGCAGGGTGTCCCCAATCTAATTCACCGTGCAGGGTGACCCCACTGTAATTCACCGTGCAGCGTGACCCCACTGTAATTCACCGTGCAGCGTGTCCCCACTGTAATTCACCGTGCAGGGTGTCCCCACTGTAATTCACCGTGCAGGGTGACCCACTGTAATTCACCGTGCAGGGTGACCCCACTGTAATTCACCCTGCAGGGTGACCCCACTGTAATTCACCCTGCAGGGTGTCCCCAATCTAATTCACCCTGCAGGGTGTCCCCACTGTAATTCACCCTGCAGGGTGACCCACTGTAATTCACCCTGCAGGGTGACCCAACTGTAATTCACCGTGCAGGGTGTCCCCACTGTAATTCACCGTGCAGGGTGACCCACTGTAATTCACCCTGCAGGGTGACCCCACTGTAATTCACCGTGCAGGGTGACCCCACTGTAATTCACCCTGCAGGGTGACCCCACTGTAATTCACCGTGCAGGGTGTCCCCACTGTAATTCACCCTGCAGGGTGACCCCACTGTAATTCACCGTGCAGGGTGACCCAACTGTAATTCACCGTGCAGGGTGACCCCACTGTAATTAACCCTGCAGGGTGACCCACTGTAATTCACCGTGCAGGGTGACCCCACTGTAATTCACCCTGCAGGGTGACCCACTGTAATTCACCCTGCAGGGTGACCCAACTGTAATTCACCGTGCAGGGTGACCCAACTGTAATTCACCGTGCAGGGTGACCCCACTGTAATTCACCGTGCAGGGTGTCCCCACTGTAATTCACCCTGCAGGGTGACCCACTGTAATTCACCCTGCAGGGTGACCCAACTGTAATTCACCGTGCAGGGTGACCCCACTGCAATTCACCCTGCAGGGTGACCCAACTGTAATTCACCGTGCAGGGTGACCCCACTGTAATTCACCGTGCAGGGTGTCCCCACTGTAATTCACCCTGCAGGGTGACCCACTGTAATTCACCCTGCAGGGTGACCCACTGTAATTCACCCTGCAGGGTGACCCCACTGTAATTCACCGTGCAGGGTGACCCCACTGCAATTCACCCTGCAGGGTGACCCACTGTAATTCACCCTGCAGGGTGACCCCACTGTAATTCACCGTGCAGGGTGACCCCACTGCAATTCACCCTGCAGGGTGACCCAACTGTAATTCACCGTGCAGGGTGACCCCACTGTAATTCACCGTGCAGGGTGTCCCCACTGTAATTCACCGTGCAGGGTGACCCCACTGCAATTCACCCTGCAGGGTGACCCAACTGTAATTCACCGTGCAGGGTGACCCCACTGTAATTCACCCTGCAGGGTGACCCCACTGTAATTCACCGTGCAGGGTGACCCCACTATAACTCACCGTGCAGGGTGACCCCACTGTAATTCACCCTGCAGGGTGTCCCCACTGTAATTCACCGTGCAGGGTGACCCCACTGTAATTCACCCTGCAGGGTGACCCCACTGTAATTCACCGTGCAGGGTGACCCCACTGTAATTCACCGTGCAGGGTGATCCCAATGTAATTCACCGTGCAGGGTGACCCCACTGTAATTCACCGTGCAGGGTGACCCCACTGTAATTCACGGTGCAGGGTGTCCCCGCTGTAATTCACCCTGCAGGGTGTCCCCAATCTAATTCACCGTGCAGGGTGACCCCACTGTAATTCACCCTGCAGGGTGTCCCCAATCTAATTCACCGTGCAGAGTGTCCCCGCTTTAATTCACCCTGCAGGGTGTCCCCACTGTAATTCACCGTGCAGGGTGACCCCACTGTAATTCACCGTGCAGGGTGACCCCACTGTAATTCACCCTGCAGGGTGACCCCACTGCAATTCACCGTGCAGGGTGACCCCACTGTAATTCACCCTGCAGGGTGTCCCCACTGTAATTCACCATGCAGGGTGACCCCACTGTAATTCAGCCTGCAGGGTGTCCCCAATCTAATTCACCCTGCAGGGTGTCCCCACTGTAATTCACCGTGCAGGGTGTCCCCGCTTTAATTCACCCTGCAGGGTGTCCCCAATCTAATTCACCCTGCAGGGTGACCCCACTGTAATTCACCCTGCAGGGTGTCCCCACTGTAATTCACCGTGCAGGGTGACCCCACTGTAATTCACCCTGCAGGGTGTCCCCACTGTAATTCACCGTGCAGGGTGACCCCACTGTAATTCACCCTGCAGGGTGACCCCCACTGTAATTCACCCTGCAGGGTGTCCCCAATCTAAGTCACCCTGCAGGGTGTCCCCAATGTAATTCACCGTGCAGGGTGTCCCCACTGTAATTCACCGTGCAGGGTGACCCCACTGTAATTCACCCTGCAGGGTGTCCCCACTGTAATTCACCGTGCAGGGTGACCCCAATCTAATTCACCCTGCAGGGTGTCCCCACTGTAATTCACCGTGCAGGGTGACCCCACTGTAATTCACCCTGCAGGGTGTCCCCACTGTAATTCACCGTGCAGGGTGACCCCAATCTAATTCACCCTGCAGGGTGTCCCCACTGTAATTCACCGTGCAGGGTGTCCCCACTGTAATTCACCGTGCAGGGTGACCCCACTGTAATTCACCCTGCAGGGTGTCCCCACTGTAATTCACCGTGCAGGGTGACCCCAATCTAATTCACCCTGCAGGGTGTCCCCACTGTAATTCACCCTGCAGGGTGACCCCACTGTAATTCACCCTGCAGGGTGACCCCACTGTAATTCACCCTGCAGGGTGACCCACTGTAATTCACCCTGCAGGGTGACCCACTGTAATTCACCCTGCAGGGTGACCCCACTGTAATTCACCGTGCAGGGTGACCCCACTGCAATTCACCCTGCAGGGTGACCCACTGTAATTCACCCTGCAGGGTGACCCCACTGTAATTCACCGTGCAGGGTGACCCCACTGCAATTCACCCTGCAGGGTGACCCAACTGTAATTCACCGTGCAGGGTGACCCCACTGTAATTCACCGTGCAGGGTGTCCCCACTGTAATTCACCGTGCAGGGTGACCCCACTGCAATTCACCCTGCAGGGTGACCCAACTGTAATTCACCGTGCAGGGTGACCCCACTGTAATTCACCCTGCAGGGTGACCCCACTGTAATTCACCGTGCAGGGTGACCCCACTATAACTCACCGTGCAGGGTGACCCCACTGTAATTCACCCTGCAGGGTGTCCCCACTGTAATTCACCGTGCAGGGTGACCCCACTGTAATTCACCCTGCAGGGTGACCCCACTGTAATTCACCGTGCAGGGTGACCCCACTGTAATTCACCGTGCAGGGTGATCCCAATGTAATTCACCGTGCAGGGTGACCCCACTGTAATTCACCGTGCAGGGTGACCCCACTGTAATTCACGGTGCAGGGTGTCCCCGCTGTAATTCACCCTGCAGGGTGTCCCCAATCTAATTCACCGTGCAGGGTGACCCCACTGTAATTCACCCTGCAGGGTGTCCCCAATCTAATTCACCGTGCAGAGTGTCCCCGCTTTAATTCACCCTGCAGGGTGTCCCCACTGTAATTCACCGTGCAGGGTGACCCCACTGTAATTCACCGTGCAGGGTGACCCCACTGTAATTCACCCTGCAGGGTGACCCCACTGCAATTCACCGTGCAGGGTGACCCCACTGTAATTCACCCTGCAGGGTGTCCCCACTGTAATTCACCATGCAGGGTGACCCCACTGTAATTCAGCCTGCAGGGTGTCCCCAATCTAATTCACCCTGCAGGGTGTCCCCACTGTAATTCACCGTGCAGGGTGTCCCCGCTTTAATTCACCCTGCAGGGTGTCCCCAATCAAATTCACCCTGCAGGGTGACCCCACTGTAATTCACCCTGCAGGGTGTCCCCACTGTAATTCACCGTGCAGGGTGACCCCACTGTAATTCACCCTGCAGGGTGTCCCCACTGTAATTCACCGTGCAGGGTGACCCCACTGTAATTCACCCTGCAGGGTGACCCCCACTGTAATTCACCCTGCAGGGTGTCCCCAATCTAAGTCACCCTGCAGGGTGTCCCCAATGTAATTCACCGTGCAGGGTGTCCCCACTGTAATTCACCGTGCAGGGTGACCCCACTGTAATTCACCCTGCAGGGTGTCCCCACTGTAATTCACCGTGCAGGGTGACCCCAATCTAATTCACCCTGCAGGGTGTCCCCACTGTAATTCACCGTGCAGGGTGACCCCACTGTAATTCACCCTGCAGGGTGTCCCCACTGTAATTCACCGTGCAGGGTGACCCCAATCTAATTCACCCTGCAGGGTGTCCCCACTGTAATTCACCGTGCAGGGTGTCCCCACTGTAATTCACCGTGCAGGGTGACCCCACTGTAATTCACCCTGCAGGGTGTCCCCACTGTAATTCACCGTGCAGGGTGACCCCAATCTAATTCACCCTGCAGGGTGTCCCCACTGTAATTCACCCTGCAGGGTGACCCCACTGTAATTCACCCTGCAGGGTGACCCCACTGTAATTCACCCTGCAGGGTGTCCCCACTGTAATTCACCGTGCAGGGTGACCCCAATCTAATTCACCCTGCAGGGTGTCCCCACTGTAATTCACCCTGCAGGATGACCCCACTGTAATTCACCCTGCAGGGTGACCCCACTGTAATTCACCCTGCAGGGTGACCCCACTGTAATTCACCGTGCAGCGTGACCCCAATCTAATTCACCCTGCAGGGAGACCCCACTGTAATTCACCCTGCAGGGTGACCCCACTGTAATTCACCCTGCAGGGTGACCCCACTATAATTCACCGTGCAGGGTGTCCCCACTGCAATTCACCGTGCAGGGTGACCCCACTGTAATTCACCGTGCAGGGTGACCCCACTGTAATTCACCCTGCAGGGTGACCCCACTGTAATTCACCGTGCAGGGTGACCCCACTGTAATTCACCGTGCAGGGTGACCCCACTGTAATTCACCCTGCAGGGTGACCCCACTGTAAATCACCGTGCAGGGTGACCCCACTGTAATTCACGGTGCAGGGTGTCCCCGCTGTAATTCACCCTGCAGGGTGACCCCACTGTAATTCACCATGCAGGGTGACCCCACTGTAATTCACCGTGCAGGGTGACCCCACTGTAATTCACGGTGCAGTGTGTCCCCGCTGTAATTCACCCTGCAGGGTGTCCCCAATGTAATTCACCGTGCAGGGAGATCCCACTGTAATTCACCGTGCAGGGTCTCCCCACTGTAATTCACCGTGCAGGTTGTCCCCAATCTAATTCACCGTGCAGGGTGTCCCCGCTTTAATTCACCCTGCAGGGCGACCCCACTGTAATTCACCGTGCAGGGTGACGCCACTGTAATTCACCGTGCAGGGTTTCCCCACTGTAATTCACCGTGCAGGGTGTCTCCACTGTAATTCACCGTGCAGGGTGACGCCACTGTAATTCACCGTGCAGGGTTTCCCCACTGTAATTCACCGTGCAGGGTGTCTCCACTGTAATTCACCGTGCAGGGCCACCCCACTGTAATTCACCGTGCAGGGCGACCCCTCAGTAATTCAGCGTGCAGGGTGACCCCACTGTAATTCACCGTGCAGGGTGACGCCACTGTAATTCACCGTGCAGGGTGTCCCCACTGTAATTCACCGTGCAGGGTGTCCCCACTGTAATTTACCGTGCAGGGTGTCCCCACTGTAATTCACCGTGCAGGGTGACCCCACTGTAATTCACCGTGCAGGGTGACCCCAATCTAATTCACCCTGCAGGGTGTCCCCACTGTAATTCACCCTGCAGGGTGTCCCCAATCTAAGTCACCCTGCAGGGTGTCCCCAATGTAATTCACCGTGCAGGGTGTCCCCACTGTAATTCACCGTGCAGGGTGACCCCACTGTAATTCACCCTGCAGGGTGTCCCCACTGTAATTCACCGTGCAGGGTGACCCCAATCTAATTCACCCTGCAGGGTGTCCCCACTGTAATTCACCGAGCAGGGTGACCCCACTGTAATTCACCCTGCAGGGTGTCCCCACTGTAATTCACCGTGCAGGGTGACCCCAATCTAATTCACCCTGCAGGGTGTCCCCACTGTAATTCACCGTGCAGGGTGTCCCCACTGTAATTCACCGTGCAGGGTGACCCCACTGTAATTCACCCTGCAGGGTGTCCCCACTGTAATTCACCGTGCAGGGTGACCCCAATCTAATTCACCCTGCAGGGTGTCCCCACTGTAATTCACCCTGCAGTGTGACCCCACTGTAATTCACCCTGCAGGGTGACCCCACTGTAATTCACCCTGCAGGGTGTCCCCACTGTAATTCACCGTGCAGGGTGACCCCAATCTAATTCACCCTGCAGGGTGTCCCCACTGTAATTCACCCTGCAGGATGACCCCACTGTAATTCACCCTGCAGGGTGACCCCACTGTAATTCACCCTGCAGGGTGACCCCACTGTAATTCACCGTGCAGCGTGACCCCAATCTAATTCACCCTGCAGGGAGACCCCACTGTAATTCACCCTGCAGGGTGACCCCACTGTAATTCACCCTGCAGGGTGACCCCACTGTAATTCACCGTGCAGGGTGTCCCCACTGCAATTCACCGTGCAGGGTGACCCCACTGTAATTCACCGTGCAGGGTGACCCCACTGTAATTCACCCTGCAGGGTGACCCCACTGTAATTCACCGTGCAGGGTGACCCCACTGTAATTCACCGTGCAGGGTGACCCCACTGTAATTCACCCTGCAGGGTGACCCCACTGTAAATCACCGTGCAGGGTGACCCCACTGTAATTCACGGTGCAGGGTGTCCCCGCTGTAATTCACCCTGCAGGGTGACCCCACTGTAATTCACCATGCAGGGTGACCCCACTGTAATTCACCGTGCAGGGTGACCCCACTGTAATTCACGGTGCAGTGTGTCCCCGCTGTAATTCACCCTGCAGGGTGTCCCCAATGTAATTCACCGTGCAGGGAGATCCCACTGTAATTCACCGTGCAGGGTCTCCCCACTGTAATTCACCGTGCAGGTTGTCCCCAATCTAATTCACCGTGCAGGGTGTCCCCGCTTTAATTCACCCTGCAGGGCGACCCCACTGTAATTCACCGTGCAGGGTGACGCCACTGTAATTCACCGTGCAGGGTTTCCCCACTGTAATTCACCGTGCAGGGTGTCTCCACTGTAATTCACCGTGCAGGGTGACGCCACTGTAATTCACCGTGCAGGGTTTCCCCACTGTAATTCACCGTGCAGGGTGTCTCCACTGTAATTCACCGTGCAGGGCGACCCCACTGTAATTCACCGTGCAGGGTGACGCCACTGTAATTCACCGTGCAGGGTGTCCCCACTGTAATTCACCGTGCAGGGTGTCCCCACTGTAATTTACCGTGCAGGGTGTCCCCACTGTAATTCACCGTGCAGGGTGACCCCACTGTAATTCACCGTGCAGGGTGACCCCAATCTAAGTCACCCTGCAGGGTGTCCCCAATGTAATTCACCGTGCAGGGTGTCCCCACTGTAATTCACCGTGCAGGGTGACCCCACTGTAATTCACCCTGCAGGGTGTCCCCACTGTAATTCACCGTGCAGGGTGACCCCAATCTAATTCACCCTGCAGGGTGTCCCCACTGTAATTCACCCTGCAGGGTGTCCCCAATCTAAGTCACCCTGCAGGGTGTCCCCAATGTAATTCACCGTGCAGGGTGTCCCCACTGTAATTCACCGTGCAGGGTGACCCCACTGTAATTCACCCTGCAGGGTGTCCCCACTGTAATTCACCGTGCAGGGTGACCCCAATCTAATTCACCCTGCAGGGTGTCCCCACTGTAATTCACCGAGCAGGGTGACCCCACTGTAATTCACCCTGCAGGGTGTCCCCACTGTAATTCACCGTGCAGGGTGACCCCAATCTAATTCACCCTGCAGGGTGTCCCCACTGTAATTCACCGTGCAGGGTGTCCCCACTGTAATTCACCGTGCAGGGTGACCCCACTGTAATTCACCCTGCAGGGTGTCCCCACTGTAATTCACCGTGCAGGGTGACCCCAATCTAATTCACCCTGCAGGGTGTCCCCACTGTAATTCACCCTGCAGGGTGACCCCACTGTAATTCACCCTGCAGGGTGACCCCACTGTAATTCACCCTGCAGGGTGTCCCCACTGTAATTCACCGTGCAGGGTGACCCCAATCTAATTCACCCTGCAGGGTGTCCCCACTGTAATTCACCCTGCAGGATGACCCCACTGTAATTCACCCTGCAGGGTGACCCCACTGTAATTCACCCTGCAGGGTGACCCCACTGTAATTCACCGTGCAGCGTGACCCCAATCTAATTCACCCTGCAGGGAGACCCCACTGTAATTCACCCTGCAGGGTGACCCCACTGTAATTCACCCTGCAGGGTGACCCCACTGTAATTCACCGTGCAGGGTGTCCCCACTGCAATTCACCGTGCAGGGTGACCCCACTGTAATTCACCGTGCAGGGTGACCCCACTGTAATTCACCCTGCAGGGTGACCCCACTGTAATTCACCGTGCAGGGTGACCCCACTGTAATTCACCGTGCAGGGTGACCCCACTGTAATTCACCCTGCAGGGTGACCCCACTGTAAATCACCGTGCAGGGTGACCCCACTGTAATTCACGGTGCAGGGTGTCCCCGCTGTAATTCACCCTGCAGGGTGACCCCACTGTAATTCACCATGCAGGGTGACCCCACTGTAATTCACCGTGCAGGGTGACCCCACTGTAATTCACGGTGCAGTGTGTCCCCGCTGTAATTCACCCTGCAGGGTGTCCCCAATGTAATTCACCGTGCAGGGAGATCCCACTGTAATTCACCGTGCAGGGTCTCCCCACTGTAATTCACCGTGCAGGTTGTCCCCAATCTAATTCACCGTGCAGGGTGTCCCCGCTTTAATTCACCCTGCAGGGCGACCCCACTGTAATTCACCGTGCAGGGTGACGCCACTGTAATTCACCGTGCAGGGTTTCCCCACTGTAATTCACCGTGCAGGGTGTCTCCACTGTAATTCACCGTGCAGGGTGACGCCACTGTAATTCACCGTGCAGGGTTTCCCCACTGTAATTCACCGTGCAGGGTGTCTCCACTGTAATTCACCGTGCAGGGCGACCCCACTGTAATTCACCGTGCAGGGCGACCCCTCAGTAATTCAGCGTGCAGGGTGACCCCACTGTAATTCACCGTGCAGGGTGTCCCCACTGTAATTCACCGTGCAGGGTGTCCCCACTGTAATTTACCGTGCAGGGTGTCCCCACTGTAATTCACCGTGCAGGGTGTCCCCACTGTAATTTACCGTGCAGGGTGACGCCACTGTAATTCACCGTGCAGGGTGTCCCCACTGTAATTCACCGTGCAGGGTGTCCCCACTGTAATTCACCGTGCAGGGTGTCCCCACTGTAATTTACCGTGCAGGGTGTCCCCACTGTAATTCACCGTGCAGGGTGACCCCACTGTAATTCACCGTGCAGGGTGTCCCCATTGTAATTTACCGTGCAGGGTGTCCCCACTGTAATTCACCGTGCAGGGTGACCCCACTGTAATTCACCGTGCAAGGTGTCCCCACTGTAATTCACCGTGCAGGGTGGCCCCACTGTAATTCACCGTGCAGGGTGTCCCCAATGTAATTTACAGTGCAGGGTGTCCCCACTGTAATTCACCGTGCAGGGTGACCCCACTGTAATTCACCGTGCAGGGTGTCCCCATTGTAATTTACCGTGCAGGGTGACCCCACTGCAATGCACCGTGCAGGGTGACATCTCAGTAATTCACCGTGCAGGGTGACCCCACTGTAATTCACCCTGCAGTGTGACCCCACTGTAATTCACCGTGCGGGGTGACATCTCAGTAATTCACCGTGCAGGGTGTCCCCACTGTAATTCACCGTGCAGTGTGACCCCACTGTAATTCACCCTGCAGTGTGACCCCACTGTAATTCACCGTGCGGGGTGACATCTCAGTAATTCACCATGCAGGGTGACCCCACTGTAATTCACCGTGCAGGGTGACATCTCAGTAATTCACCATGCAGTGTGACCCCACTGTAATTCACCCTGCAGTGTGACCCCACTGTAATTCACCGTGCAGGGTGACCCCACTGTAATTCACCGTGCAGGGTGACCCCACTGTAATTCACCCTGCAGGGTGTCCCCAATCTAATTCACCCTGCAGGGTGTCCCCAATGTAATTCACCGTGCAGGGTGACCCCACTGTAATTCACCCTGCAGGGTGTCCCCACTGTAATTCACCGTGCAGGGTGACCCCAATCTAATTCACCCTGCAGGGTGTCCCCACTGTATTTCACCCTGCAGGGTGACCCCACTGTAATTCACCCTGCAGGGTGACCCCACTGTAATTCACCCTGCAGGGTGTCCCCACTGTAATTCACCGTGCAGGGTGACCCCAATCTAATTCACCCTGCAGGGTGTCCCCACTGTAATTCACCCTGCAGGATAACCCCACTGTAATTCACCCTGCAGGGTGACCCCACTGTAATTCACCCTGCAGGGTGACCCCACTGTAATTCACCGTGCAGCGTGACCCCAATCTAATTCACCCTGCAGGGAGACCCCACTGTAATTCAGCCTGCAGGGTGACCCCACTGTAATTCACCCTGCAGGGTGACCCCACTGTAATTCACCGTGCAGGGTGTCCCCACTGCAATTCACCATGCAGGGTGACCCCACTGTAATTCACCGTGCAGGGTGACCCCACTGTAATTCACCGTGCAGGGTGACCCCACTGTAATTCACCCTGCAGGGTGACCCCACTGTAAATCACCGTGCAGGGTGACCCCACTGTAATTCACGGTGCAGGGTGTCCCCGCTGTAATTCACCCTGCAGGGTGACCCCACTGTAATTCACCATGCAGGGTGACCCCACTGTAATTCACCGTGCAGGGTGACCGAACTGTAATTCACGGTGCAGGGTGTCCCCGCTTTAATTCACCCTGCAGGGTGTCCCCAATGTAATTCACCGTGCAGGGTGAGCCCACTGTAATTCACCGTGCAGGGTCTCCCCACTGTAATTCACCGTGCAGGTTGTCCCCAATCTAATTCACCGTGCAGGGTGTCCCCGCTTTAATTCACCCTGCAGGGCGACCCCACTGTAATTCACCGTGCAGGGTGACGCCACTGTAATTCACCGTGCAGGGTGTCTCCACTGTAATTCACCGTGCAGGGTGACGCCACTGTAATTCACCGTGCAGGGTTTCCCCACTGTAATTCACCGTGCAGGGTGTCTCCACTGTAATTCACCGTGCAGGGTGACCCCACTGTAATTCACCGTGCAGGGTGTCTCCACTGTAATTCACCCTGCAGGGTGACCCCACTGTAATTCACCGTGCAGGGTGACCCCACTGTAATTCACCGTGCAGGGTGTCCCCACTGTAATTTACCGTGCAGGGTGTCCCCACTGTAATTCACCGTGCAGGGTGACCCCACTGTAATTCACCGTGCAGGGTGTCCCCATTGTAATTTACCGTGCAGGGTGTCCCCACTGTAATTCACCGTGCAGGGTGACCCCACTGTAATTCACCGTGCAGGGTGTCCCCACTGTAATTCACCGTGCAGGGTGACCCCACTGTAATTCACCGTGCAGGGTGTCCCCACTGTAATTTACCGTGCAGGGTGTCCCCACTGTAATGCACCGTGCAGGGTGACATCTCAGTAATTCACCGTGCAGGGTGACCCCACTGTAATTCACCCTGCAGTGTGACCCCACTGTAATTCACCGTGCGGGGTGACATCTCAGTAATTCACCCTGCAGTGTGACCCCACTGTAATTCACCGTGCAGGGTGTCCCCATTGTAATTTACCGTGCAGGGTGACCCCACTGTAATGCACCGTGCAGGGTGACATCTCAGTAATTCACCGTGCAGGGTGACCCCACTGTAATTCACCCTGCAGTGTGACCCCACTGTAATTCACCGTGCGGGGTGACATCTCAGTAATTCACCCTGCAGTGTGACCCCACTGTAATTCACCGTGCGGGGTGACATCTCAGTAATTCACCATGCAGGGTGACCCCACTGTAATTCACCGTGCAGGGTGACATCTCAGTAATTCACCATGCAGTGTGACCCCACTGTAATTCACCCTGCAGTGTGACCCCACTGTAATTCACCGTGCAGGGTGACCCCACTGTAATTCACCGTGCAGGGTCTCCCCACTGTAATTCACCGTGCAGGTTGTCCCCAATCTAATTCACCGTGCAGGGTGACCCCACTGTAATTCACCGTGCAGGGTCTCCCCACTGTAATTCACCGTGCAGGTTGTCCCCAATCTAATTCACCGTGCAGGGTGACCCAACTGTAATTCACCCTGCAGTGTGACCCCACTGTAATTCACCGTGCAGGGTGTCCCCGCTTTAATTCACCCTGCAGGGTGACCCCACTGTAATTCACCCTGCAGGGTCTCCCCACTGTAATTCACCGTGCAGGGTGACCCCACTGTAATTCACCGTGCAGGGTCTCCCCACTGTAATTCACCGTGCAGGGTGACCCCACTGTAATTCACCGTGCAGGGTGTCCCCACTGTAATTCACCATGCAGGGTGACCCCACTGTAATTGACAGTGCAGGGTGACCCTACTGTAATTCACTGTGTAGGTTGACCCCACTGTAATTCACAGTGCAGGGTGACCCCACTGTAATTCACCGTGCAGGGTCTCCCCACTGTAATTCACCGTGCAGAGTGTCTCCATTGTAATTCACCATGCAGGGTGTCCCCACTGTAATTCACCGTGCAGGGTGACCCCACTGTAATTCACTGTGCAGGGTGTCCCCACTGTAATTCACAGTGCAGGGTGACCCCACTGTAATTCACCGTCCAGGGTGACCCCACTGTAATTCACCGTGCAGTGTGTGTCCACTGTAATTCACAGTGCAGGGTGACCCCACTGTAATTCACGGTGCAGGGTGTCCCCGCTGTAATTCACCCTGCAGGGTGTCCCCAATGTAATTCACCGTGCAGGGTGACCCCACTGTAATTCACCGTGCAGGGTGACCCCACTGTAATTCACCGTGCAGGGTGACCCCACTGTAATTCACGGTGCAGGGTGTCCCCGCTGTAATTCACCGTGCAGGTTGTCCCCAATCTAATTCACCGTGCAGGGTGACCCCACTGTAATTCACCCTGCAGGGTGTCCCCAATCTAATTCACCGTGCAGGGTGTCCCCGCTTTAATTCACCCTGCAGGGTGTCCCCACTGTAATTCACCGTGCAGGGTGACCCCACTGTAATTCACCGTGCAGGGTGACGCCACTGTAATTCACCGTGCAGGGTTTCCCCACTGTAATTCACCGTGCAGGGTGACTCCCCTGTAATTCACCCTGCAGGGTGACCCCACTGTAATTCACCGTGCAGGGTGACCCCACTGTAATTCACCGTGCAGGGTGACCCCACTGTAATTCACCGTGCAGGGTGACGCCACTGTAATTCACCGTGCAGGGTGTCCCCACTGTAATTCACCGTGCAGGGTGACCCCACTGTAATTCACCGTGCAGGGTGTCCCCACTGTAATTCACAGTGCAGGGTGACCCCACTGTAATGCACCGTGCAGGGTGACATCTCAGTAATTCACCGTGCAGGGTGACCCCACTGTAATTCACCCTGCAGTGTGACCCCACTGTAATTCACCGTGCGGGGTGACATCTCAGTAATTCACCATGCAGTGTGACCCCACTGTAATTCACCGTGCAGTGTGACATCTCAGTAATTCACCATGCAGGGTCTCCCCACTGTAATTCACCGTGCAGTGTGACCCCACTGTAATTCACCCTGCAGTGTGACCCCACTGTAATTCACCGTGCGGGGTGACATCTCAGTAATTCACCATGCAGGGTGACCCCACTGTAATTCACCGTGCAGGGTGACATCTCAGTAATTCACCATGCAGTGTGACCCCACTGTAATTCACCCTGCAGTGTGACCCCACTGTAATTCACCGTGCAGGGTGACCCCACTATAATTCACCGTGCAGGGTCTCCCCACTGTAATTCACCGTGCAGGGTCTCCCCACTGTAATTCACCGTGCAGGGTGACCCCACTGTAATTCACCGTGCAGGGTGTCCCCACTGTAATTCACCATGCAGGGTGACCCCACTGTAATTGACAGTGCAGGGTGACCCTACTGTAATTCACTGTGTAGGTTGACCCCACTGTAATTCACAGTGCAGGGTGACCCCACTGTAATTCACCGTGCAGGGTCTCCCCACTGTAATTCACCGTGCAGAGTGTCTCCATTGTAATTCACCATGCAGGGTGTCCCCACTGTAATTCACCGTGCAGGGTGACCCCACTGTAATTCACTGTGCAGGGTGTCCCCACTGTAATTCACAGTGCAGGGTGACCCCACTGTAATTCACCGTCCAGGGTGACCCCACTGTAATTCACCGTGCAGTGTGTGTCCACTGTAATTCACAGTGCAGGGTGACCCCACTGTAATTCACGGTGCAGGGTGTCCCCGCTGTAATTCACCCTGCAGGGTGTCCCCAATGTAATTCACCGTGCAGGGTGACCCCACTGTAATTCACCGTGCAGGGTGACCCCACTGTAATTCACCGTGCAGGGTGACCCCACTGTAATTCACGGTGCAGGGTGTCCCCGCTGTAATTCACCGTGCAGGTTGTCCCCAATCTAATTCACCGTGCAGGGTGACCCCACTGTAATTCACCCTGCAGGGTGTCCCCAATCTAATTCACCGTGCAGGGTGTCCCCGCTTTAATTCACCCTGCAGGGTGTCCCCACTGTAATTCACCGTGCAGGGTGACCCCACTGTAATTCACCGTGCAGGGTGACGCCACTGTAATTCACCGTGCAGGGTTTCCCCACTGTAATTCACCGTGCAGGGTGACTCCCCTGTAATTCACCCTGCAGGGTGACCCCACTGTAATTCACCGTGCAGGGCGACCCCTCAGTAATTCAGCGTGCAGGGTGACCCCACTGTAATTCACCGTGCAGGGTGACCCCACTGTAATTCACCGTGCAGGGTGACGCCACTGTAATTCACCGTGCAGGGTGTCCCCACTGTAATTCACCGTGCAGGGTGACCCCACTGTAATTCACCGTGCAGGGTGTCCCCACTGTAATTTACCGTGCAGGGTGTCCCCACTGTAATTCACAGTGCAGGGTGACCCCACTGTAATGCACCGTGCAGGGTGACATCTCAGTAATTCACCGTGCAGGGTGACCCCACTGTAATTCACCCTGCAGTGTGACCCCACTGTAATTCACCGTGCGGGGTGACATCTCAGTAATTCACCATGCAGTGTGACCCCACTGTAATTCACCGTGCAGTGTGACATCTCAGTAATTCACCATGCAGGGTCTCCCCACTGTAATTCACCGTGCAGTGTGACCCCACTGTAATTCACCCTGCAGTGTGACCCCACTGTAATTCACCGTGCGGGGTGACATCTCAGTAATTCACCATGCAGGGTGACCCCACTGTAATTCACCCTGCAGTGTGACCCCACTGTAATTCACCGTGCAGGGTGACCCCACTGTAATTCACCGTGCAGGGTCTCCCCACTGTAATTCACCGTGCAGGTTGTCCCCAATCTAATTCACCGTGCAGGGTGACCCCACTGTAATTCACCGTGCAGGGTCTCCCCACTGTAATTCACCGTGCAGGTTGTCCCCAATCTAATTCACCGTGCAGGGTGACCCCACTGTAATTCACCGTGCAGGTTGTCCCCAATCTAATTCACCGTACAGGGTGACCCAACTGTAATTCACCCTGCAGTGTGACCCCACTGTAATTCACCGTGCAGGGTGTCCCCGCTTTAATTCACCCTGCAGGGTGACCCCACTGTAATTCACCCTGCAGGGTCTCCCCACTGTAATTCACCGTGCAGGGTGACCCCACTGTAATTCACCGTGCAGGTTGTCCCCAATCTAATTCACCGTGCAGGGTGACCCCACTGTAATTCACCCTGCAGGGTGTCCCCAATCTAATTCACCGTGCAGGGTGTCCCCGCTTTAATTCACCCTGCAGGGTGTCCCCACTGTAATTCACCGTGCAGGGTGACCCCACTGTAATTCACCGTGCAGGGTGACGCCACTGTAATTCACCGTGCAGGGTTTCCCCACTGTAATTCACCGTGCAGGGTGACTCCCCTGTAATTCACCCTGCAGGGTGACCCCACTGTAATTCACCGTGCAGGGTGACCCCACTGTAATTCACCGTGCAGGGTGACGCCACTGTAATTCACCGTGCAGGGTGACGCCACTGTAATTCACCGTGCAGGGTGTCCCCACTGTAATTCACCGTGCAGGGTGACCCCACTGTAATTCACCGTGCAGGGTGTCCCCACTGTAATTTACCGTGCAGGGTGTCCCCACTGTAATTCACAGTGCAGGGTGACCCCACTGTAATGCACCGTGCAGGGTGACATCTCAGTAATTCACCGTGCAGGGTGACCCCACTGTAATTCACCCTGCAGTGTGACCCCACTGTAATTCACCGTGCGGGGTGACATCTCAGTAATTCACCATGCAGTGTGACCCCACTGTAATTCACCGTGCAGTGTGACATCTCAGTAATTCACCATGCAGGGTCTCCCCACTGTAATTCACCGTGCAGTGTGACCCCACTGTAATTCACCCTGCAGTGTGACCCCACTGTAATTCACCGTGCGGGGTGACATCTCAGTAATTCACCATGCAGGGTGACCCCACTGTAATTCACCGTGCAGGGTGACATCTCAGTAATTCACCATGCAGTGTGACCCCACTGTAATTCACCCTGCAGTGTGACCCCACTGTAATTCACCGTGCAGGGTGACCCCACTATAATTCACCGTGCAGGGTCTCCCCACTGTAATTCACCGTGCAGGGTCTCCCCACTGTAATTCACCGTGCAGGGTGACCCCACTGTAATTCACCGTGCAGGGTGTCCCCACTGTAATTCACCATGCAGGGTGACCCCACTGTAATTGACAGTGCAGGGTGACCCTACTGTAATTCACTGTGTAGGTTGACCCCACTGTAATTCACAGTGCAGGGTGACCCCACTGTAATTCACCGTGCAGGGTCTCCCCACTGTAATTCACCGTGCAGAGTGTCTCCATTGTAATTCACCATGCAGGGTGTCCCCACTGTAATTCACCGTGCAGGGTGACCCCACTGTAATTCACTGTGCAGGGTGTCCCCACTGTAATTCACAGTGCAGGGTGACCCCACTGTAATTCACCGTCCAGGGTGACCCCACTGTAATTCACCGTGCAGTGTGTGTCCACTGTAATTCACAGTGCAGGGTGACCCCACTGTAATTCACGGTGCAGGGTGTCCCCGCTGTAATTCACCCTGCAGGGTGTCCCCAATGTAATTCACCGTGCAGGGTGACCCCACTGTAATTCACCGTGCAGGGTGACCCCACTGTAATTCACCGTGCAGGGTGACCCCACTGTAATTCACGGTGCAGGGTGTCCCCGCTGTAATTCACCGTGCAGGTTGTCCCCAATCTAATTCACCGTGCAGGGTGACCCCACTGTAATTCACCCTGCAGGGTGTCCCCAATCTAATTCACCGTGCAGGGTGTCCCCGCTTTAATTCACCCTGCAGGGTGTCCCCACTGTAATTCACCGTGCAGGGTGACCCCACTGTAATTCACCGTGCAGGGTGACGCCACTGTAATTCACCGTGCAGGGTTTCCCCACTGTAATTCACCGTGCAGGGTGACTCCCCTGTAATTCACCCTGCAGGGTGACCCCACTGTAATTCACCGTGCAGGGCGACCCCTCAGTAATTCAGCGTGCAGGGTGACCCCACTGTAATTCACCGTGCAGGGTGACCCCACTGTAATTCACCGTGCAGGGTGACGCCACTGTAATTCACCGTGCAGGGTGTCCCCACTGTAATTCACCGTGCAGGGTGACCCCACTGTAATTCACCGTGCAGGGTGTCCCCACTGTAATTTACCGTGCAGGGTGTCCCCACTGTAATTCACAGTGCAGGGTGACCCCACTGTAATGCACCGTGCAGGGTGACATCTCAGTAATTCACCGTGCAGGGTGACCCCACTGTAATTCACCCTGCAGTGTGACCCCACTGTAATTCACCGTGCGGGGTGACATCTCAGTAATTCACCATGCAGTGTGACCCCACTGTAATTCACCGTGCAGTGTGACATCTCAGTAATTCACCATGCAGGGTCTCCCCACTGTAATTCACCGTGCAGTGTGACCCCACTGTAATTCACCCTGCAGTGTGACCCCACTGTAATTCACCGTGCGGGGTGACATCTCAGTAATTCACCATGCAGGGTGACCCCACTGTAATTCACCCTGCAGTGTGACCCCACTGTAATTCACCGTGCAGGGTGACCCCACTGTAATTCACCGTGCAGGGTCTCCCCACTGTAATTCACCGTGCAGGTTGTCCCCAATCTAATTCACCGTGCAGGGTGACCCCACTGTAATTCACCGTGCAGGGTCTCCCCACTGTAATTCACCGTGCAGGTTGTCCCCAATCTAATTCACCGTGCAGGGTGACCCCACTGTAATTCACCGTGCAGGTTGTCCCCAATCTAATTCACCGTGCAGGGTGACCCAACTGTAATTCACCCTGCAGTGTGACCCCACTGTAATTCACCGTGCAGGGTGTCCCCGCTTTAATTCACCCTGCAGGGTGACCCCACTGTAATTCACCCTGCAGGGTCTCCCCACTGTAATTCACCGTGCAGGGTGACCCCACTGTAATTCACCGTGCAGGTTGTCCCCAATCTAATTCACCGTGCAGGGTGACCCCACTGTAATTCACCCTGCAGGGTGTCCCCAATCTAATTCACCGTGCAGGGTGTCCCCGCTTTAATTCACCCTGCAGGGTGTCCCCACTGTAATTCACCGTGCAGGGTGACCCCACTGTAATTCACCGTGCAGGGTGACGCCACTGTAATTCACCGTGCAGGGTTTCCCCACTGTAATTCACCGTGCAGGGTGACTCCCCTGTAATTCACCCTGCAGGGTGACCCCACTGTAATTCACCGTGCAGGGTGACCCCACTGTAATTCACCGTGCAGGGTGACGCCACTGTAATTCACCGTGCAGGGTGACGCCACTGTAATTCACCGTGCAGGGTGTCCCCACTGTAATTCACCGTGCAGGGTGACCCCACTGTAATTCACCGTGCAGGGTGTCCCCACTGTAATTTACCGTGCAGGGTGTCCCCACTGTAATTCACAGTGCAGGGTGACCCCACTGTAATGCACCGTGCAGGGTGACATCTCAGTAATTCACCGTGCAGGGTGACCCCACTGTAATTCACCCTGCAGTGTGACCCCACTGTAATTCACCGTGCGGGGTGACATCTCAGTAATTCACCATGCAGTGTGACCCCACTGTAATTCACCGTGCAGTGTGACATCTCAGTAATTCACCATGCAGGGTCTCCCCACTGTAATTCACCGTGCAGTGTGACCCCACTGTAATTCACCCTGCAGTGTGACCCCACTGTAATTCACCGTGCGGGGTGACATCTCAGTAATTCACCATGCAGGGTGACCCCACTGTAATTCACCGTGCAGGGTGACATCTCAGTAATTCACCATGCAGTGTGACCCCACTGTAATTCACCCTGCAGTGTGACCCCACTGTAATTCACCGTGCAGGGTGACCCCACTATAATTCACCGTGCAGGGTCTCCCCACTGTAATTCACCGTGCAGGGTCTCCCCACTGTAATTCACCGTGCAGGGTGACCCCACTGTAATTCACCGTGCAGGGTGTCCCCACTGTAATTCACCATGCAGGGTGACCCCACTGTAATTGACAGTGCAGGGTGACCCTACTGTAATTCACTGTGTAGGTTGACCCCACTGTAATTCACAGTGCAGGGTGACCCCACTGTAATTCACCGTGCAGGGTCTCCCCACTGTAATTCACCGTGCAGAGTGTCTCCATTGTAATTCACCATGCAGGGTGTCCCCACTGTAATTCACCGTGCAGGGTGACCCCACTGTAATTCACTGTGCAGGGTGTCCCCACTGTAATTCACAGTGCAGGGTGACCCCACTGTAATTCACCGTCCAGGGTGACCCCACTGTAATTCACCGTGCAGTGTGTGTCCACTGTAATTCACAGTGCAGGGTGACCCCACTGTAATTCACGGTGCAGGGTGTCCCCGCTGTAATTCACCCTGCAGGGTGTCCCCAATGTAATTCACCGTGCAGGGTGACCCCACTGTAATTCACCGTGCAGGGTGACCCCACTGTAATTCACCGTGCAGGGTGACCCCACTGTAATTCACGGTGCAGGGTGTCCCCGCTGTAATTCACCGTGCAGGTTGTCCCCAATCTAATTCACCGTGCAGGGTGACCCCACTGTAATTCACCCTGCAGGGTGTCCCCAATCTAATTCACCGTGCAGGGTGTCCCCGCTTTAATTCACCCTGCAGGGTGTCCCCACTGTAATTCACCGTGCAGGGTGACCCCACTGTAATTCACCGTGCAGGGTGACGCCACTGTAATTCACCGTGCAGGGTTTCCCCACTGTAATTCACCGTGCAGGGTGACTCCCCTGTAATTCACCCTGCAGGGTGACCCCACTGTAATTCACCGTGCAGGGCGACCCCTCAGTAATTCAGCGTGCAGGGTGACCCCACTGTAATTCACCGTGCAGGGTGACCCCACTGTAATTCACCGTGCAGGGCGACCCCTCAGTAATTCAGCGTGCAGGGTGACCCCACTGTAATTCACCGTGCAGGGTGTCCCCACTGTAATTTACCGTGCAGGGTGTCCCCACTGTAATTCACAGTGCAGGGTGACCCCACTGTAATGCACCGTGCAGGGTGACATCTCAGTAATTCACCGTGCAGGGTGACCCCACTGTAATTCACCCTGCAGTGTGACCCCACTGTAATTCACCGTGCGGGGTGACATCTCAGTAATTCACCATGCAGTGTGACCCCACTGTAATTCACCGTGCAGTGTGACATCTCAGTAATTCACCATGCAGGGTCTCCCCACTGTAATTCACCGTGCAGTGTGACCCCACTGTAATTCACCCTGCAGTGTGACCCCACTGTAATTCACCGTGCGGGGTGACATCTCAGTAATTCACCATGCAGGGTGACCCCACTGTAATTCACCCTGCAGTGTGACCCCACTGTAATTCACCGTGCAGGGTGACCCCACTGTAATTTACCGTGCAGGGTCTCCCCACTGTAATTCACCGTGCAGGTTGTCCCCAATCTAATTCACCGTGCAGGGTGACCCCACTGTAATTCACCGTGCAGGGTCTCCCCACTGTAATTCACCGTGCAGGTTGTCCCCAATCTAATTCACCGTGCAGGGTGACCCCACTGTAATTCACCGTGCAGGTTGTCCCCAATCTAATTCACCGTGCAGGGTGACCCAACTGTAATTCACCCTGCAGTGTGACCCCACTGTAATTCACCGTGCAGGGTGTCCCCGCTTTAATTCACCCTGCAGGGTGACCCCACTGTAATTCACCCTGCAGGGTCTCCCCACTGTAATTCACCGTGCAGGGTGACCCCACTGTAATTCACCGTGCAGGTTGTCCCCAATCTAATTCACCGTGCAGGGTGACCCCACTGTAATTCACCCTGCAGGGTGTCCCCAATCTAATTCACCGTGCAGGGTGTCCCCGCTTTAATTCACCCTGCAGGGTGTCCCCACTGTAATTCACCGTGCAGGGTGACCCCACTGTAATTCACCGTGCAGGGTGACGCCACTGTAATTCACCGTGCAGGGTTTCCCCACTGTAATTCACCGTGCAGGGTGACTCCCCTGTAATTCACCCTGCAGGGTGACCCCACTGTAATTCACCGTGCAGGGTGACCCCACTGTAATTCACCGTGCAGGGTGACGCCACTGTAATTCACCGTGCAGGGTGACGCCACTGTAATTCACCGTGCAGGGTGTCCCCACTGTAATTCACCGTGCAGGGTGACCCCACTGTAATTCACCGTGCAGGGTGTCCCCACTGTAATTTACCGTGCAGGGTGTCCCCACTGTAATTCACAGTGCAGGGTGACCCCACTGTAATGCACCGTGCAGGGTGACATCTCAGTAATTCACCGTGCAGGGTGACCCCACTGTAATTCACCCTGCAGTGTGACCCCACTGTAATTCACCGTGCGGGGTGACATCTCAGTAATTCACCATGCAGTGTGACCCCACTGTAATTCACCGTGCAGTGTGACATCTCAGTAATTCACCATGCAGGGTCTCCCCACTGTAATTCACCGTGCAGTGTGACCCCACTGTAATTCACCCTGCAGTGTGACCCCACTGTAATTCACCGTGCGGGGTGACATCTCAGTAATTCACCATGCAGGGTGACCCCACTGTAATTCACCGTGCAGGGTGACATCTCAGTAATTCACCATGCAGTGTGACCCCACTGTAATTCACCCTGCAGTGTGACCCCACTGTAATTCACCGTGCAGGGTGACCCCACTATAATTCACCGTGCAGGGTCTCCCCACTGTAATTCACCGTGCAGGGTCTCCCCACTGTAATTCACCGTGCAGGGTGACCCCACTGTAATTCACCGTGCAGGGTGTCCCCACTGTAATTCACCATGCAGGGTGACCCCACTGTAATTGACAGTGCAGGGTGACCCTACTGTAATTCACTGTGTAGGTTGACCCCACTGTAATTCACAGTGCAGGGTGACCCCACTGTAATTCACCGTGCAGGGTCTCCCCACTGTAATTCACCGTGCAGAGTGTCTCCATTGTAATTCACCATGCAGGGTGTCCCCACTGTAATTCACCGTGCAGGGTGACCCCACTGTAATTCACTGTGCAGGGTGTCCCCACTGTAATTCACAGTGCAGGGTGACCCCACTGTAATTCACCGTCCAGGGTGACCCCACTGTAATTCACCGTGCAGTGTGTGTCCACTGTAATTCACAGTGCAGGGTGACCCCACTGTAATTCACGGTGCAGGGTGTCCCCGCTGTAATTCACCCTGCAGGGTGTCCCCAATGTAATTCACCGTGCAGGGTGACCCAACTGTAATTCACCGTGCAGGGTGACCCCACTGTAATTCACCGTGCAGGGTGACCCCACTGTAATTCACGGTGCAGGGTGTCCCCGCTGTAATTCACCGTGCAGGTTGTCCCCAATCTAATTCACCGTGCAGGGTGACCCCACTGTAATTCACCCTGCAGGGTGTCCCCAATCTAATTCACCGTGCAGGGTGTCCCCGCTTTAATTCACCCTGCAGGGTGTCCCCACTGTAATTCACCGTGCAGGGTGACCCCACTGTAATTCACCATGCAGGGTGACGCCACTGTAATTCACCGTGCAGGGTTTCCCCACTGTAATTCACCGTGCAGGGTGACTCCCCTGTAATTCACCCTGCAGGGTGACCCCACTGTAATTCACCGTGCAGGGCGACCCCTCAGTAATTCAGCGTGCAGGGTGACCCCACTGTAATTCACCGTGCAGGGTGACCCCACTGTAATTCACCGTGCAGGGTGACGCCACTGTAATTCACCGTGCAGGGTGTCCCCACTGTAATTCACCGTGCAGGGTGACCCCACTGTAATTCACCGTGCAGGGTGTCCCCACTGTAATTTACCGTGCAGGGTGTCCCCACTGTAATTCACAGTGCAGGGTGACCCCACTGTAATGCACCGTGCAGGGTGACATCTCAGTAATTCACCGTGCAGGGTGACCCCACTGTAATTCACCCTGCAGTGTGACCCCACTGTAATTCACCGTGCGGGGTGACATCTCAGTAATTCACCATGCAGTGTGACCCCACTGTAATTCACCGTGCAGTGTGACATCTCAGTAATTCACCATGCAGGGTCTCCCCACTGTAATTCACCGTGCAGTGTGACCCCACTGTAATTCACCCTGCAGTGTGACCCCACTGTAATTCACCGTGCGGGATGACATCTCAGTAATTCACCATGCAGGGTGACCCCACTGTAATTCACCCTGCAGTGTGACCCCACTGTAATTCACCGTGCAGGGTGACCCCACTGTAATTCACCGTGCAGGGTCTCCCCACTGTAATTCACCGTGCAGGTTGTCCCCAATCTAATTCACCGTGCAGGGTGACCCCACTGTAATTCACCGTGCAGGGTCTCCCCACTGTAATTCACCGTGCAGGTTGTCCCCAATCTAATTCACCGTGCAGGGTGACCCCACTGTAATTCACCGTGCAGGTTGTCCCCAATCTAATTCACCGTGCAGGGTGACCCAACTGTAATTCACCCTGCAGTGTGACCCCACTGTAATTCACCGTGCAGGGTGTCCCCGCTTTAATTCACCCTGCAGGGTCTCCCCACTGTAATTCACCGTGCAGGGTGACCCCACTGTAATTCACCGTGCAGGTTGTCCCCAATCTAATTCACCGTGCAGGCTGACCCCACTGTAATTCACCCTGCAGGGTCTCCCCACTGTAATTCACCGTGCAGGGTCTCCCCACTGTAATTCACCGTGCAGGGTCTCCCCACTGTAATTCACCGTGCAGGGTGACCCCACTGTAATTCACCGTGCAGGGTGTCCCCACTGTAATTCACCATGCAGGGTGACCCCACTGTAATTGACAGTGCAGGGTGACCCTACTGTAATTCACTGTGTAGGTTGACCCCACTGTAATTCACAGTGCAGGGTGACCCCACTGTAATTCACCGTGCAGGGTCTCCCCACTGTAATTCACCGTGCAGAGTGTCTCCATTGTAATTCACCATGCAGGGTGTCCCCACTGTAATTCACCGTGCAGGGTGACCCCACTGTAATTCACTGTGCAGGGTGTCCCCACTGTAATTCACAGTGCAGGGTGACCCCACTGTAATTCACAGTGCAGGGTGACCCCACTGTAATTCACGGTGCAGGGTGTCCCCGCTGTAATTCACCCTGCAGGGTGTCCCCAATGTAATTCACCGTGCAGGGTGACCCCACTGTAATTCACCGTGCAGGGTGACCCCACTGTAATTCACCGTGCAGGGTGACCCCACTGTAATTCACGGTGCAGGGTGTCCCCGCTGTAATTCACCGTGCAGGTTGTCCCCAATCGAATTCACCGTGCAGGGTGACCCCACTGTAATTCACCCTGCAGGGTGTCCCCAATCTAATTCACCGTGCAGGGTGTCCCCGCTTTAATTCACCCTGCAGGGTGTCCCCACTGTAATTCACCGTGCAGGGTGACCCCACTGTAATTCACCGTGCAGGGTGACGCCACTGTAATTCACCGTGCAGGGTTTCCCCACTGTAATTCACCGTGCAGGGTGACTCCCCTGTAATTCACCCTGCAGGGTGACCCCACTGTAATTCACCGTGCAGGGCGACCCCTCAGTAATTCAGCGTGCAGGGTGACCCCACTGTAATTCACCGTGCAGGGTGACCCCACTGTAATTCACCGTGCAGGGTGACGCCACTGTAATTCACCGTGCAGGGTGTCCCCACTGTAATTCACCGTGCAGGGTGACCCCACTGTAATTCACCGTGCAGGGTGTCCCCACTGTAATTTACCGTGCAGGGTGTCCCCACTGTAATTCACAGTGCAGGGTGACCCCACTGTAATGCACCGTGCAGGGTGACATCTCAGTAATTCACCGTGCAGGGTGACCCCACTGTAATTCACCCTGCAGTGTGACCCCACTGTAATTCACCGTGCGGGGTGACATCTCAGTAATTCACCATGCAGTGTGACCCCACTGTAATTCACCGTGCAGTGTGACATCTCAGTAATTCACCATGCAGGGTCTCCCCACTGTAATTCACCGTGCAGTGTGACCCCACTGTAATTGACCCTGCAGTGTGACCCCACTGTAATTCACCATGCAGGGTGACCCCACTGTAATTCACCGTGCAGGGTGACATCTCAGTAATTCACCATGCAGTGTGACCCCACTGTAATTCACCCTGCAGTGTGACCCCACTGTAATTCACCGTGCAGGGTGACCCCACTGTAATTCACCGTGCAGGGTCTCCCCACTGTAATTCACCGTGCAGGGTCTCCCCACTGTAATTCACCGTGCAGGGTGACCCCACTGTAATTCACCGTGCAGGGTGTCCCCACTGTAATTCACCATGCAGGGTGACCCCACTGTAATTGACAGTGCAGGGTGACCCTACTGTAATTCACTGTGTAGGTTGACCCCACTGTAATTCACAGTGCAGGGTGACCCCACTGTAATTGACAGTGCAGGGTGACCCTACTGTAATTCACTGTGTAGGTTGACCCCACTGTAATTCACCGTGCAGGGTCTCCCCACTGTAATTCACCGTGCAGAGTGTCTCCATTGTAATTCACCATGCAGGGTGTCCCCACTGTAATTCACCGTGCAGGGTGACCCCACTGTAATTCACTGTGCAGGGTGTCCCCACTGTAATTCACAGTGCAGGGTGACCCCACTGTAATTCACCGTCCAGGGTGACCCCACTGTAATTCACCGTGCAGTGTGTGTCCACTGTAATTCACAGTGCAGGGTGACCCCACTGTAATTCACGGTGCAGGGTGTCCCCGCTGTAATTCACCCTGCAGGGTGTCCCCAATGTAATTCACCGTGCAGGGTGACCCCACTGTAATTCACCGTGCAGGGTGACCCCACTGTAATTCACCGTGCAGGGTGACCCCACTGTAATTCACGGTGCAGGGTGTCCCCGCTGTAATTCACCGTGCAGGGTGACCCCACTGTAATTCACCCTGCAGGGTGTCCCCAATCTAATTCACCATGCAGGGTGTCCCCGCTTTAATTCACCCTGCAGGGTGTCCCCACTGTAATTCACCGTGCAGGGTGACCCCACTGTAATTTACCGTGCAGGGTGACGCCACTGTAATTCACCGTGCAGGGTTTCCCCACTGTAATTCACCGTGCAGGGTGACTCCCCTGTAATTCACCCTGCAGGGTGACCCCACTGTAATTCACCGTGCAGGGCGACCCCTCAGTAATTCAGCGTGCAGGGTGACCCCACTGTAATTCACCGTGCAGGGTGACCCCACTGTAATTCACCGTGCAGGGTGACGCCACTGTAATTCACCGTGCAGGGTGTCCCCACTGTAATTCACCGTGCAGGGTGACCCCACTGTAATTCACCGTGCAGGGTGTCCCCACTGTAATTTACCGTGCAGGGTGTCCCCACTGTAATTCACAGTGCAGGGTGACCCCACTGTAATGCACCGTGCAGGGTGACATCTCAGTAATTCACCGTGCAGGGTGACCCCACTGTAATTCACCCTGCAGTGTGACCCCACTGTAATTCACCGTGCGGGGTGACATCTCAGTAATTCACCATGCAGTGTGACCCCACTGTAATTCACCGTGCAGTGTGACATCTCAGTAATTCACCATGCAGGGTCTCCCCACTGTAATTCACCGTGCAGTGTGACCCCACTGTAATTCACCCTGCAGTGTGACCCCACTGTAATTCACCGTGCGGGGTGACATCTCAGTAATTCACCATGCAGGGTGACCCCACTGTAATTCACCGTGCAGGGTGACATCTCAGTAATTCACCATGCAGTGTGACCCCACTGTAATTCACCCTGCAGTGTGACCCCACTGTAATTCACCGTGCAGGGTGACCCCACTGTAATTCACCGTGCAGGGTCTCCCCACTGTAATTCACCGTGCAGGTTGTCCCCAATCTAATTCACCGTGCAGGGTGACCCCACTGTAATTCACCGTGCAGGTTGTCCCCAATCTAATTCACCGTGCAGGGTGACCCCACTGTAATTCACCGTGCAGGTTGTCCCCAATCTAATTCACCGTGCAGGGTGACCCAACTGTAATTCACCGTGCAGGGTGACTCCCCTGTAATTCACCGTGCAGGGTGACCCCACTGTACTTCACCGTGCAGTGTGATCCCACTGTAATTCACCGTGCAGTGTGTCCCCACTGTAATTCACCGTGCAGGGTGTCCCCACTGTAATTCACCGTGCAGTGTGTCCCCACTGTAATTCACCGTGCAGGGTGACGCCACTGTAAATCACCATGCAGGGTGTCTCCACCGTAATTCACCGTGCAGGGTGACCCCACTGTAATTCACCGTGCAGGGAGACCCCAGTGTACTTCAACCTGCAGGGTGACCCCACTGTAATTCACCCTGCAGGGTGTCCCCACTGCAATTCACCGTGCAGGGTGTCCCCAATGTAATTCACCGTGCAGGGTGTCCCCACTGTAATTCACTGTGCAGGGTGTCCCCAATGTAATTCACTATGCAGGGTGACCCCACTGTAATTCACCGTGCAGTGTGACCCCACTGTAATTCACTGTGCAGGGTGTTCCCACTGTCATTCACTGTGCAGGGTGACCCACTGTAATTCACCGTGCAGGGAGTCCCCGCTTTAATTCACCCTGCAGGGTGACCCCACTGTAATTCATCGTGCAGGGTGTCCCCACTGTAATTCACTGTGCAGGGTGTCCCCGCTGTAATTCACTGTGCAGGGTGTCCCCAATGTAATTCACCGTGCAGGGTGTCCCCACTGTAATTCACTGTGCAGGGTGTCCCCAATGTAATTCACTATGCAGGGTGACCCCACTGTAATTCACCGTGCAGTGTGACCCCACTGTAATTCACTGTGCAGGGTGTTCCCACTGTCATTCACTGTGCAGGGTGACCCACTGTAATTCACCGTGCAGGGAGTCCCCGCTTTAATTCACCCTGCAGGGTGACCCCACTGTAATTCACCGTGCAGGGTCTCCCCACTGTAATTCACCGTGCAGGTTGTCCCCAATCTAATTCACCGTGCAGGGTGACCCCACTGTAATTCACCCAGCAGGGTGTCCCCAATCTAATTCACCGTGCAGGGTGACCCCACTGCAATTCACCGTGCAGGTTGTCCCCAATGTAATTCACCGTGCAGGGTGACCCCTCAGTAATTCACCGTGCAGGGTCTCCCCACTGTAATTCACCTTGCAGGGTGACCCCACTGTAATTCACCGTGCAGGGTGTCCCCGCTTTAATTCACCGTGCAGGGTGTCCCCAATTTAATTCACCGTGCAGGGTGTCCCCAATCTAATTCACCGTGCAGGGTCTCCCCACTGTAATTCACCCTGCAGGGTGTCCCCAATCTAATTCACCGTGCAGGGTCTCCCCACTGTAATTCACCCTGCAGGGTGTCCCCAATCTAATTCACCGTGCAGGGTGTCCCCGCTTTAATTCACCCTGCAGGTTGTCCCCAATCTAATTCACCGTGCAGGGTGTCCCCGCTTTAATTCACCCTGCAGGGTGTCCCCACTGTAATTCACCGTGCAGGGCGACCCCTCAGTAATTCAGCGTGCAGGGTGTCCCCACTGTAATGCACCGTGCAGGGTGACCCCACTGTAATTCACCGTGTGGGGTGACTCCCCTGTAATTCACCGTGCAGGGTGACCCCACTGTAATTCACCGTGCAGGGTGTCCCCACTGCAATGCACCGTGCAGGGTGACTCCCCTGTAATTCACCGTGCAGGGTGACCCCACTGTAATTCACCGTGCAGGTTGACCCCACTGTAATTCACCGTGCAGGGTGACTCCACTGTAATTCACCGTGCAGGGTGAACCCACTGTAATTCACCGTGCAGGGTGTCCCCACTGTAATTCACCGTGCAGGGTGACCCCTCAGTAATTCACCGTGCAGGTTGACCCCACTGTAATTCACCGTGCAGGGTGACCCCACTGTAATTCACCGTGCAGGGTGACTCCCCTGTAATTCACCGTGCAGGGTGTCCCCACTGTAATTCACCATGCAGCGTGTCCCCACTGTAATTCACCGTGCAGGGTGACCCCACTGTAATTCACCGTGCAGCGTGTCCCCACTGTAATTCACCGTGCAGGGTGTCCCCACTGTAATTCACCGTGCAGGGTGTCCCCACTGTAATTCACCGTGCAGCGTGTACCCACTGTAATTCACTGTGCAGGGTGTCTCCACTGTAATTCACCCTGCAGGGTGTCCCCAATCTAATTCACCGTGCAGGGTGTCCCCGCTTTAATTCACCCTGCAGGATGACCCCAATCTAATTCACCGTGCAGGGTCTCCCCACTGTAATTCACCGTGCAGGTTGTCCCCAATCTAATTCACCGTGCAGGGTGACCCCATTGTAATTCACCGTGCAGGGTCTCCCCACTGTAATTCACCCTGCAGGGTCTCCCCACTGTAATTCACCGTGCAGGGTCTCCCCACTGTAATTCACCGTGCAGGTTGTCCCCAATCTAATTCACCGTGCAGGGTGACCCCACTGTAATTCACCGTGCAGTGTGTGTCCACTGTAATTCACCGTGCAGGGTGACCCCACTGTAATTCACCCTGCAGGGTGATACCACTGCAATTCACCATGCAGTGTGTCCCCACTGTAATTCACGGTGCAGGGTGACCCCACTGTAATTCACAGTGCATGGTGACCCCACTGTAATTCACCCTGCAGGGTTACCCCACTGTAATTTACCGTGCAGTGTGACCCCACTGTAATGCACCGTGCAGGGTGACCCCTCAGTAATTCACCGTGCAGTGTGACCCCACTGTAATTCACTGTGCAGTTTGACCCCACTGTAATTCACCGTGCAGGGTGTCCCCACTGTAATTCACCGTGCAGGGTGTCCCCACTGTAATTCGCCGTGCAGGGTGACCCCGCTTTAATTCACCGTGCAGGGTGTCCCCACTGTAAATCACCGTGCAGGGTGACCCCGCTTTAATTCACCGTGCAGGGTGTCCCCACTGTAATTCACCGTGCAGGGTGACCCCGCTTTAATTCACCGTGCAGGGTGATCCCACTGTAATTCACCGTGCAGGGTGATCCCGCTGTAATTCACCGTGCAGGGTGATCCCGCTGTAATTCACCGTGCAGGGTGACCCCTCAGCAATTCACCGTGCAGGGTGTCCCCACTGTAATTCACCGTGCAGAGTATCCCCACTGTAATTCACCGTGCAGGGTGACCCCTCAGTAATTCACCGTGCAGTGTGACCCCACTGTAATTCACCGTGCAGGGTGACCCCACAGTAATTCACCGTGCAGGGTGACCCCGCTTTAATTCACCGTGCAGGGTGACCCCACTGTAATTCACCCTGCCGGGTGACCCCTCAGTAATTCACCATGCAGTTTGACATCTCAGTAATTCACCATGCAGGGTGACCAAACTGTCATTCACCGTGCAGGGTGACCCCACTGTAATTCGCCATGCAAGGTGTCCCCACTGTAATTCACCGTGCAGAGTGTCCCCACTGTAATTCACCGTGCAAGGTGTCCCCACTGTAATTCACCGTGCAGAGTGTCCCCACTGCAATTCACCGTGCAGGGTGAGCCCACTGTAATTCACCGTGCAGGGTGAGCCCACTGTAATTCACCGTGCAGGGTGATCCCACTGTAATTCACAGTGCAGGGTGTCCCCACTGTAATTCACCGTGCAGAGTGTCCCCACTGTAATTCACAGTGCAGGGTGTCCCCACTGTAATTCACAGTGCAGGGTGATCCCACTGTAATTCACCGTGCAGAGTGTCCCCACTGTAATTCACCGTGCAGAGTGTCCCCACTGTAATTCACAGTGCAGGGTGAGCCCACTGTAATTCACCGTGCAGAGTGTCCCCACTGTAATTCACCGTGCAGGGTGATCCCACTGTAATTCACCGTGCAGAGTGTCCCCACTGTAATTCACCGTGCAGAGTGTCCCCACTGTAATTCACAGTGCAGGGTGAGCCCACTGTAATTCACCGTGCAGGGTGACCCCACTGTAATTCACCGTGCAGAGTGTCCCCACTGTAATTCACAGTGCAGGGTGTCCCCACTGTAATTCACCGTGCAGGGTGACCCCACTGTAATTCACCGTGTAGTTTGTCTCCACTGCATTTCACTTTGCAGGGTGAGCGCACTGTAATTCACTGTGCAGGGTGACCCCACTGTAATTCACCGTGCAGGGTGACCCCACTGCAATTCACCGTGCAGGGTGACCCCACTGTAATTCACCCTGCAGTTTGTCTCCACTGTATTTCACCGTGCAGGGTGACCCCACTGTAATTCACCCTGCAGTTTGTCTCCACTGTAATTCACCGTGCAGGGTGACCCCACTGTAATTCACCGTGCAGAGTGACCCCACTGTAATTCACCGTGCAGGGTGACCCCACTGCAATTCACCGTGCAGAGTGACCCCACTGTAATTCACAGTGCAGGGTGAGCCCACTGCAATTCACCGTGCAGGGTGACCCCACTGTAATTCACCGTGCAGGGTGACCCCACTGCAATTCACCGTGCAGAGTGACCCCACTGTAATTCACCGTGCAGGGTGACCCCACTGCAATTCACCGTGCAGGGCGATACCACTGTAATTCACCGTGCGGGGTGAGCCCACTGTAATTCACCGTGCAGAGTGACCCCACTGTAATTCACAGTGCAGGGTGAGCCCACTGTAATTCACCGTGCAGGGTGAGCCCACTGTAATTCACCGTACAGGGTGACCCCACTGCAATTCACCGTGCAGAGTGACCCCACTGTAATTCACAGTGCAGGGTGACCCCACTGCAATTCACCGTGCAGAGTGACCCCACTGTAATTCACAGTGCAGGGTGACCCCACTGCAATTCACCGTGCAGAGTGACCCCACTGTAATTCACAGTGCAGGGTGACCCCACTGCAATTCACCGTGCAGAGTGACCCCACTGTAATTCACCGTGCAGGATGACCCCACTGCAATTCACCGTGCAGAGTGACCCCACTGTAATTCACAGTGCAGGGTGACCCCACTGCAATTCACCGTGCAGAGTGACCCCACTGTAATTCACAGTGGAGGGTGACCCCACTGCAATTCACCGTGCAGAGTGTCCCCACTGTAATTCACAGTGCAGGGTGAGCCCACTGTAATTCACCGTGCAGGGTGACCCCACTGCAATTCACCGTGCAGAGTGTCCCCACTGCAATTCACCGTGCAGAGTGACCCCACTGTAATTCACCGTGCAGAGTGACCCCACTGTAATTCACCATGCAGGGTGACCCCACTGTAATTCAACGTGCAGGGTGACCGCACTGCAATTCACCGTGCAGAGTGACCCCACTGTAATTCACCGTGCAGGGTGACCCCACTGTAATTCACCGTGCAGGGTGACCCCACTGTAATTGACAGTGCAGGGTAACCCCACTGTAATTCACTGTGCAGGGTGTCCCCACTGTAATTCACTGTGTAGGTTGACCCCACTGTAATTCACAGTGCAGGGTGACTCCACTGTAATTCACCATGCAGGGTGACCCCACTGTAATTCACCTTGCAGGGTGACCCCACTGTAATTCACCCTGCAGGGTGACCCCACTGTAATTCACCGTGAAGGGTGACTCCATTGTAATTCACCGTGCAGGGTGTCCCCACTGTAATTTTCCGTGCAGGGTGAGCCCACTGAAATTCACAGTGCAGGGTGACCCCACTGTAATTCACCGTGCAGGGTGTCTCCACTGTAATTCACCGTGCAGGGTGTCTCCATTGTAATTCACCATGCAGGGTGTCCCCACTGTAATTCACTGTGCAGGGTGTCCCCACTGTAATTCGCAGTGCAGGGTGACCCCACTGTAATTCACCCTGCAGGGTGACCCCACTGTAATTCACCGCGCAGGGTGACCCCACTGTAATTCACCGTGCAGGGTGACCCCACTGTAATTCACCGTGCAGGGTGTCTCCACTGTAATTCACAGTGCAGGGTGACCCCACTGTACTTCACCGTGCAGTGTGATCCCACTGTAATTCACCGTGCAGGGTGTCTCCATTGTAATTCACCATGCAGGTGTCCCCACTGTAATTCACCGTGCAGGGTGATCCCACTGTAATTCACTGTGCAGGGTGTCCCCACTGTAATTCACAGTGCAGGGTGACCCCACTGTAATTCACCCTGCAGGGTGACCCCACTGTAATTCACCCTGCAGGGTGACCCCACTGTAATTCACCGCGCAGGGTGACCCCACTGTAATTCACCGTGCAGGGTGACCCCACTGTAATTCACCGTGCAGGGTGTCTCCACTGTAATTCACAGTGCAGGGTGACCCCACTGTACTTCACCGTGCAGTGTGATCCCACTGTAATTCACCGTGCAGGGTGTCTCCATTGTAATTCACCATGCAGGTGTCCCCACTGTAATTCACCGTGCAGGGTGATCCCACTGTAATTCACTGTGCAGGTTGTCCCCACTGTAATTCACAGTGCAGGGTGACCCCACTGTAATTCACCCTGCAGGGTGACCCCACTGTAATTCACCGCGCAGGGTGACCCCACTGTAATTCACCCTGCAGGGTGACCCCACTGTAATTCACCGCGCAGGGTGACACCACTGTAATTCACCCTGCAGGGTGACCCCAATGTAATTGACCGTGCAGGGTGACCCCACTGTAATTCACCGTGCAGGGTGAGTCCACTGTAATTCACAGTGCAGGGTGACCCCACTGTAATACACCCTGCAGGTTGTCCCCAATCTAATTCACCGTGCAGGGTGACCCCACTGTAATTCACCGTGCAGAGTGACCCCACTGTAATTCACAGTGCAGGGTGACCCCACTGCAATTCACCGTGCAGAGTGACCCCACTGTAATTCACAGTGCAGGGTGACCCCACTGCAATTCACCGTGCAGAGTGACCCCACTGTAATTCACCGTGCAGGATGACCCCACTGCAATTCACCGTGCAGAGTGACCCCACTGTAATTCACAGTGCAGGGTGACCCCACTGCAATTCACCGTGCAGAGTGACCCCACTGTAATTCACAGTGGAGGGTGACCCCACTGCAATTCACCGTGCAGAGTGTCCCCACTGTAATTCACAGTGCAGGGTGAGCCCACTGTAATTCACCGTGCAGGGTGACCCCACTGCAATTCACCGTGCAGAGTGTCCCCACTGCAATTCACCGTGCAGAGTGACCCCACTGTAATTCACCGTGCAGAGTGACCCCACTGTAATTCACCATGCAGGGTGACCCCACTGTAATTCAACGTGCAGGGTGACCGCACTGCAATTCACCGTGCAGAGTGACCCCACTGTAATTCACCGTGCAGGGTGACCCCACTGTAATTCACCGTGCAGGGTGACCCCACTGTAATTGACAGTGCAGGGTAACCCCACTGTAATTCACTGTGCAGGGTGTCCCCACTGTAATTCACTGTGTAGGTTGACCCCACTGTAATTCACAGTGCAGGGTGACTCCACTGTAATTCACCATGCAGGGTGACCCCACTGTAATTCACCTTGCAGGGTGACCCCACTGTAATTCACCCTGCAGGGTGACCCCACTGTAATTCACCGTGAAGGGTGACTCCATTGTAATTCACCGTGCAGGGTGTCCCCACTGTAATTTTCCGTGCAGGGTGAGCCCACTGAAATTCACAGTGCAGGGTGACCCCACTGTAATTCACCGTGCAGGGTGTCTCCACTGTAATTCACCGTGCAGGGTGTCTCCATTGTAATTCACCATGCAGGGTGTCCCCACTGTAATTCACTGTGCAGGGTGTCCCCACTGTAATTCGCAGTGCAGGGTGACCCCACTGTAATTCACCCTGCAGGGTGACCCCACTGTAATTCACCGCGCAGGGTGACCCCACTGTAATTCACCGTGCAGGGTGACCCCACTGTAATTCACCGTGCAGGGTGTCTCCACTGTAATTCACAGTGCAGGGTGACCCCACTGTACTTCACCGTGCAGTGTGATCCCACTGTAATTCACCATGCAGGGTGTCTCCATTGTAATTCACCATGCAGGTGTCCCCACTGTAATTCACCGTGCAGGGTGATCCCACTGTAATTCACTGTGCAGGGTGTCCCCACTGTAATTCACAGTGCAGGGTGACCCCACTGTAATTCACCCTGCAGGGTGACCCCACTGTAATTCACCCTGCAGGGTGACCCCACTGTAATTCACCGCGCAGGGTGACCCCACTGTAATTCACCGTGCAGGGTGACCCCACTGTAATTCACCGTGCAGGGTGTCTCCACTGTAATTCACAGTGCAGGGTGACCCCACTGTACTTCACCGTGCAGTGTGATCCCACTGTAATTCACCGTGCAGGGTGTCTCCATTGTAATTCACCATGCAGGTGTCCCCACTGTAATTCACCGTGCAGGGTGATCCCACTGTAATTCACTGTGCAGGTTGTCCCCACTGTAATTCACAGTGCAGGGTGACCCCACTGTAATTCACCCTGCAGGGTGACCCCACTGTAATTCACCGCGCAGGGTGACCCCACTGTAATTCACCCTGCAGGGTGACCCCACTGTAATTCACCGCGCAGGGTGACACCACTGTAATTCACCCTGCAGGGTGACCCCAATGTAATTGACCGTGCAGGGTGACCCCACTGTAATTCACCGTGCAGGGTGAGTCCACTGTAATTCACAGTGCAGGGTGACCCCACTGTAATACACCCTGCAGGTTGTCCCCAATCTAATTCACCGTGCAGGGTGACCCCACTGTAATTCACCCTGCAGGGTGTCCCCAATCTAATTCACCGTGCAGGGTGTCCCCAATGTAATTCACCGTGCAGGGTCTCCCCACTGTAATTCACCGTGTTGGGTGACTCCCCTGTAATTCACCGTGCAGGGTGACCCCACTGTAATTCACTGTGCAGGGTGACCCCACTGTAATTCACCCTGCAGGGTGTCCCCACTGTAATTCACCGTGCAGGGTGACCCCACTGTAATTCACTGTGCAGGGCGACCCCTCAGTAATTCAGCGTGCAGGGTGTCCCCACTGTAATTCACCGTGCAGGGTGACCCCACTGTAATTCACCGTGCAGGTTGACCCCACTGTAATTCACCGTGCAGGGTGACTCCCCTGTAATTCACCGTGCAGGGTGACCCCACTGTAATTCACCCTGCAGGGTGTCCCAAATGTAATTCACCGTGCAGGGTGTCCCCACTGTAATTCACCATGCAGGGTGTCCCCACTGTAATTCACCGTGCAGGGTGACCCCACTGTAATTCACCGTGCAGGTTGACCCCACTGTAATTCACCGTGCAGGGTGACTCCCCTGTAATTCACCGTGCAGGGTGACCCCACTGTAATTCACCCTGCAGGGTGTCCCAAATGTAATTCACCGTGCAGGGTGTCCCCACTGTAATTCACCATGCAGGGTGTCCCCACTGTAATTTTCCGTGCAGGGTGACCCCACTGTAATTGACAGTGCAGGGTAACCCCACTGTAATTCACTGTGCAGGGTGTCCCCACTGTAATTCACTGTGTAGGTTGACCCCACTGTAATTCACCGTGCAGGGTGACTCCACTGTAATTCACCATGCAGGGTGACCCCACTGTAATTCACCTTGCAGGGTGACCCCACTGTAATTCACCCTGCAGGGTGACCCCACTGTAATTCACCGTGAAGGGTGACTCCATTGTAATTCACCGTGCAGGGTGTCCCCACTGTAATTTTCCGTGCAGGGTGAGCCCACTGAAATTCACAGTGCAGGGTGACCCCACTGTAATTCACCGTGCAGGGTGTCTCCACTGTAATTCACCGTGCAGGGTGTCTCCATTGTAATTCACCATGCAGGGTGTCCCCACTGTAATTCACTGTGCAGGGTGTCCCCACTGTAATTCGCAGTGCAGGGTGACCCCACTGTAATTCACCCTGCAGGGTGACCCCACTGTAATTCACCGCGCAGGGTGACCCCACTGTAATTCACCGTGCAGGGTGACCCCACTGTAATTCACCGTGCAGGGTGTCTCCACTGTAATTCACAGTGCAGGGTGACCCCACTGTACTTCACCGTGCAGTGTGATCCCACTGTAATTCACCGTGCAGGGTGTCTCCATTGTAATTCACCATGCAGGTGTCCCCACTGTAATTCACCGTGCAGGGTGATCCCACTGTAATTCACTGTGCAGGGTGTCCCCACTGTAATTCACAGTGCAGGGTGACCCCACTGTAATTCACCCTGCAGGGTGACCCCACTGTAATTCACCCTGCAGGGTGACCCCACTGTAATTCACCGCGCAGGGTGACCCCACTGTAATTCACCGTGCAGGGTGACCCCACTGTAATTCACCGTGCAGGGTGTCTCCACTGTAATTCACAGTGCAGGGTGACCCCACTGTACTTCACCGTGCAGTGTGATCCCACTGTAATTCACCGTGCAGGGTGTCTCCATTGTAATTCACCATGCAGGTGTCCCCACTGTAATTCACCGTGCAGGGTGATCCCACTGTAATTCACTGTGCAGGGTGTCCCCACTGTAATTCACAGTGCAGGGTGACCCCACTGTAATTCACCCTGCAGGGTGACCCCACTGTAATTCACCGCGCAGGGTGACCCCACTGTAATTCACCCTGCAGGGTGACCCCACTGTAATTCACCGCGCAGGGTGACACCACTGTAATTCACCCTGCAGGGTGACCCCAATGTAATTGACCGTGCAGGGTGACCCCACTGTAATTCACCGTGCAGGGTGAGTCCACTGTAATTCACAGTGCAGGGTGACCCCACTGTAATACACCCTGCAGGTTGTCCCCAATCTAATTCACCGTGCAGGGTGACTCCCCTGTAATTCACCGTGCAGGGTGACCCCACTGTAATTCACCCTGCAGGGTGTCCCAAATGTAATTCACCGTGCAGGGTGTCCCCACTGTAATTCACCATGCAGGGTGTCCCCACTGTAATTCACCATGCAGGGTGTCCCCACTGTAATTCACCGTGCAGGGTGTCCCCACTGTAATTCACCGTGCAGGGTGTCCCCACTGTAATTCACTGTGCAGGGTGACCCCACTGTAATTCACCGTGCAGGGTGTCCCCACTGTAATTCACCGTGCAGGGTGTCCCCACTGTAATGCACCGTGCAGGGTGTCCCCACTGTAATTCACCATGCAGGGTGTCCCCACTTTAATTCACCGTGCAGGGTGTCCCCACTGTAATTCACCCTGCAGGGTGTCCCCACTGTAATTCACAGTGCAGGGTGACCCAAATGTAATTCATCGTGCAGGGTGTCCCCACTGTAATTCACCCTGCAGGGTGTCCCAAATGTAATTCATCGTGCAGGGTGTCCCCACTGTAATTCACCCTGCAGGGTCTCCCCACTGTAATTCACCCTGCAGGGTGTCCCAAATGTAATTCACCGTGCAGGGTGTCCCCACTGTAATTCACCATGCAGGGTGTCCCCACTGTAATTCACCATGCAGGGTGTCCCCACTGTAATTCACCATGCAGGGTGTCCCCACTGTAATTCACCGTGCAGGGTGTCCCCACTGTAATTCACCATGCAGGGTGTCCCCACTGTAATTCACCGTGCAGGGTGTCCCCACTGTAATTCACCATGCAGGGTGTCCCCACTGTAATTCACTGTGCAGGGTGTCCCAAATGTAATTCACCGTGCAGGGTGTCCCCACTGTAATTCACCATGCAGGGTGTCCCCACTGTAATTCACCATGCAGGGTGTCCCCACTGTAATTCACCGTGCAGGGTGTCCCCACTGTAATTCACCGTGCAGGGTGTCCCCACTGTAATTCACTGTGCAGGGTGACCCCACTGTAATTCACCGTGCAGGGTGTCCCCACTGTAATTCACCGTGCAGGGTGTCCCCACTGTAATGCACCGTGCAGGGTGTCCCCACTGTAATTCACCGTGCAGGGTGTCCCCACTGTAATTCACTGTGCAGGGTGACCCCACTGTAATTCACCGTGCAGGGTGTCCCCACTGTAATTCACCGTGCAGGGTGTCCCCACTGTAATTCACCGTGCAGGGTGTCCCCACTGTAATTCACCCTGCAGGGTCTCCCCACTGTAATTCACCCTGCAGGGTGTCCCAAATGTAATTCATCGTGCAGGGTGTCCCCACTGTAATTCACCGTGCAGGGTGTCCCAAATGTAATTCATTGTGCAGGGTGACCCCACTGTAATTCACTTTGCAGGGTGTCCCCACTGTAATTCACCGTGCAGGGTGTCTCCACTGTAATTCACCGTGCAGGGTGTCCCCACTGTAATTCACCGTGCAGGGTGACCCCACTGTAATTCACTTTGCAGGGTGTCCCCACTGTAATTCACCGTGCAGGGTGTCTCCATTGTAATTTACCGTGCAGGGTGACCCCACTGTAATTCACCGTGCAGGGTGTCCCCACTGTAATTCACCGTGCAGGGTGTCCCAAATGTAATTCATCGTGCAGGGTGACCCCACTGTAATTCACTTTGCAGGGTGTCCCCACTGTAATTCACCGTGCAGGGTGTCTCCACTGTAATTCACCGTGCAGGGTGACCCCACTGTAATTCACCGTGCAGGGTGTCCCCACTGTAATTCACCGTGCAGGGTGTCCCCACTGTAATTCACCGTGCAGGGTGTCCCAAATGTAATTCACCCTGCAGTGTGTCCCAAATGTAATTCATCGTGCAGGGTGTCCCAAATGTAATTCATCGTGCAGGGTGACCCCACTGTAATTCACCGTGCAGGGTGTCCCAAATGTAATTCATCGTGCAGGGTGACCCCACTGTAATTCACCCTGCAGGGTGACCCCACTGTAATTCACCGTGCAGGGTGTCCCCACTGTAATTCACCGTGCAGGGTGCCCCACTGTAATTCTCCGTGCAGGGTGACCCCACTGTAATTCACCGTGCAGGGTGACCCCACTGTAATTCACCGTGCAGCGTGTCCCCACTGTAATTCACCGTGCAGGGTGACCCCACTGTAATTCACCGTGCACGGTGACCCCACTTTAATTCACCGCGCAGGGTGAGTCCACTGTAATTCACAGTGCAGCGTGTCCCCACTGTAATTGACCGTGCAGGGTGACCCCACTGTAATTCACCGTGCAGGGTGACCCCACTGTAATTCACCGCGCAGGGTGAGTCCACTGTAATTCACAGTGCAGCGTGTCCCCACTGTAATTGACCGTGCAGGGTGACCCCACTGTAATTCACCCTGCAGGGTGACCCCACTGTAATTCACCGTGCAGGGTGACCCCACTGTAATTCACCGTGCAGGGTGAGTCCACTGTAATTCACAGTGCAGGCTGACCCCACTGTAATTCACCCTGCAGGGTGACCCCACTGTAATTCACCGTGCAGGTTGTCCCCAATCTAATTCACCGTGCAGGGTGTCCCCACTGTAATTCACCGTGCAGGGTGTCCCCGCTTTAATTCACCGTGCAGGGTGTCCCCACTGTAATTCACCGTGCAGGGTTTCCCCACTGTAATTCACCGTGTGGGGTGACTCCCCTGTAATTCACCATGCAGGGTGACCCAACTGTAATTCACTGTGCAGGGTGACCCCACTGTAATTCACCCTGCAGGGTGTCCCCACTGTAATTCACCGTGCAGGGTGTCCCCACTGTAATTCACTGTGCAGGGTGACCCCACTGTAATTCACCGTGCAGGGCGACCCCTCAGTAATTCACAGTGCAGGTTGACCCCACTGTAATTCACCGTGCAGGGTGACTCCCCTGTAATTCACCGTGCAGGGTGACTCCACTGTAATTCACCGTGCAGGGTGTCCCCACTGTAATTGACCGTGCAGGGTGTCCCCACTGTAATTCACCGTGCAGGGTGACCCCACTGTAATTCACCGTGCAGGGTGACCCCACTTTAATTCACCATGCAGGGTGACCCCACTGTAATTCACCGTGCAGCGTGACCCCACTGTAATTCACCGTGCAGCGTGTCCCCACTGTAATTCACCGTGCAGGGTGTCCCCACTGTAATTCACCGTGCAGGGTGACCCCACTGTAATTCACCGTGCAGCGTGTCCCCACTGTAATTCACCGTGCAGGGTGACCCCACTGTAATTCACCGTGCAGCGTGTCCCCACTGTAATTCACCGTGCAGGGTGTCCCCACTGTAATTTACCGTGCAGGGTGACCCCACTGTAATTCACCCTGCAGGGTGTCCCCACTGTAATTTACCGTGCAGGGTGTCCCCACTGTAATTCACCGTGCGGGGTGACTCCCCTGTAATTCACCGTGCAGGGTGACCCCACTGTAATTCACCGTGCAGGGTGACCCCACTGTAATTCACCGTGCAGGGAGACATCTCAGTAATTCACCGTGCACTGTGACCCCACTGTAATTCACCGTGCAGGGTCTCCCCACTGTAATTCACCGTGCAGGTTGTCCCCAATCAAATTCACCGTGCAGTGTGACCCCACTGTAATTCACCATGCAGTGTGTCCCCACTGTAATTCACCGTGCAGGGTGACCCCACTGTAATTCACCGTGCAGGGTGACCCACTGTAATTCACCGTGCAGGGTGTCCCCACTGTAATTCACCGTGCAGGGTGACCCCTCAGTAATTCACCGTGCAGTGTGACCCCACTGTAATTCACCGTGCAGGGTGACCCCTCAGTAATTCACCGTGCAGTGTGACCCCACTGTATTGCACCGTGCAGGGTGACCCCTCAGTAATTCACCGTGCAGGGTGTCCCCACTGTAATTCACCGTGCAGGGTGTCCCCACTGTAATTCACAGTGCAGGGTGTCCCCACTGTAATTCACTGTGCAGGGTGACTCCACTGTAATTCACCGTGCAGGGTGTCCCCACTGTAATGCACCGTGCAGGGTGTCCCCACTGTAATGCACCGTGCAGGGTGTCCCCACTGTAATTCACCGTGCAGGGTGTCCCCACTGTAATTCACCGTGCAGGGCGACCCCGCTTTAATTCACCGTGCAGGGCGACCCCTCAGTAATTCACAGTGCAGGTTGACCCCACTGTAATTCACCGTGCATGGTGACTCCCCTGTAATTCACCGTGCAGGGTGACCCCACTGTAATTCACCGTGCAGGGTGTCCCCACTGTAATTGACCGTGCAGGGTGTCCCCACTGTAATTCACCGTGCAGGGTGACCCCACTGTAATTCACCGTGCAGGGTGTCCCCACTGTAATTCACCGTGCAGGGTGCCCCACTGTAATTCACCGTGCAGGGTGACCCCACTGTAATTCACCGTGCAGCGTGACCCCACTGTAATTCACCGTGCAGCGTGTCCCCACTGTAATTCACCCTGCAGGGTGACCCCACTGTAATTCACTGTGCAGGGTGTCCCCACTGTAATTCACCGTGCAGGGTGACCCCACTGTAATTCACCGTGCAGGGTGACCCCAATGTAATTCACCGCGCAGGGTGACCCCACTGTAATTCACCGTGCAGGGTGTCCCCACTGTAATTCACCGCGCAGGGTGACCCCAATGTAATTCACCCTGCAGGGTGACCCCAGTGTAATTGACCGTGCAGGGTGAGTCCACTGTAATTCACAGTGCAGCGTGACCCCACTGTAATTGACCGTGCAGGGTGAGTCCACTGAAATTCACAGTGCAGGGTGACCCCAATCTAATTCACCGTGCAGGGTGTCCCCACTGTAATTCACCGTGTGGGGTGACTCCCCTGTAATTCACCGTGCAGGGTGACCCCACTGTAATTCACTGTGCAGGGTGACCCCACTGTAATTCACCCTGCAGGGTGTCCCCACTGTAATTCACCGTGCAGGGTGACCCCACTGTAATTCACTATGCAGGGTGACCCGACTGTGATTCACCGTGCAGGGTGACCCCACTGTAATTCACCGTGCAGGGCGACCCCAATCTAATTCACCGTGCAGGGTGACCCCACTGTAATTCACCCTGCAGGGTGTCCCAAATGTAATTCATCGTGCAGGGTGTCCCCACTGTAATTCACCGTGCAGGGTGTCCCCACTGTAATTCACTGTGCAGGGCGACCCCTCAGTAATTCACAGTGCAGGTTGACCCCACTGTAATTCACCGTGCAGGGTGACTCCCCTGTAATTCACCGTGCAGGGTGCCCCACTGTAATTCACCGTGCAGGGTGACCCCACTGTAATTCACCGTGCAGGGTGTCCCCACTGTAATTCACTGTGCAGGGTGACCCCACTGTAATTCACCGTGCAGGGTGACCCCACTGTAATTCACCGTGCAGGGTGTCCCCACTGTAATTCACCGTGCAGGGTGTCCCCACTGTAATTCACTGTGCAGGGTGACCCCACTGTAATTCACCGTGCAGGGCGACCCCTCAGTAATTCACAGTGCAGGGAGACATCTCAGTAATTCACCGTGCAGGGTGTCCCCACTGTAATTCACCGTGCGGGGTGACTCCCCTGTAATTCACCGTGCAGGGTGACCACACTGTAATTCACCGTGCAGGGTGACCCCACTGGAATTCACCGTGCAGGGAGACATCTCAGTAATTCACCGTGCACTGAGACCCCACTGTAATTCACCGTGCAGGGTCTCCCCACTGTAATTCACCGTGCAGGTTGTCCCCAATCTAATTCACCGTGCAGTGTGACCCCACTGTAATTCACCATGCAGTGTGTCCCCACTGTAATTCACCGTGCAGAGTGTCCCCACTGTAATTCACCGTGCAGGGTGACCCACTGTAATTCACCGTGCAGGGTGTCCCCACTGTAATTCACCGTGCAGGGTGACCCCTCAGTAATTCACCGTGCAGTGTGACCCCACTGTAATTCACCGTGCAGGGTGACCCCTCAGTAATTCACCGTGCAGTGTGACCCCACTGTATTGCACCGTGCAGGGTGACCCCTCAGTAATTCACCGTGCAGGGTGTCCCCACTGTAATTCACCGTGCAGGGTGTCCCCACTGTAATTCACCGTGCAGGGTGTCCCCACTGTAATGCACCGTGCAGGGTGTCCCCACTGTAATTCACCGTGCAGGGTGTCCCCACTGTAATTCACCGTGCAGGGTGTCCCCACTGTAATGCACCGTGCAGGGTGTCCCCACTGTAATTCACCGTGCAGGGTGTCCCCACTGTAATTCACCGTGCAGGGTGACCCCGCTTTAATTCACCGTGCAGGGTGTCCCCACTGTAATTCACCGTGCAGGGTGTCCCCACTGTAATTCACCGTGCAGGGTGTCCCCACTGTAATTCACCGTGCAGGGTGTCCCCACTGTAATTCACCGTGCAGGGCGTCCCCACTGTAATTCACCGTGCAGCGTGACCCCGCTTTAATTCACCGTGCAGGGTGATCCCACTGTAATTCACCGTGCAGGGTGATCCCGCTGTAATTCACCGTGCAGGGAGATCCCGCTGTAATTCACCGTGCAGGGTGACCCCTCAGTAATTCACCGTGCAGGGTGTCCCCACTGTAATTCACCGTGCAGGGTGACCCCTCAGTAATTCACCGTGCAGTGTGACCCCACTGTAATTCACCGTGCAGGGTGACCCCACAGTAATTCACCGTGCAGGGTGACCCCGCTTTAATTCACCGTGCAGGGTGACCCCACTGTAATTCACCCTGCCGGGTGACCCCTCAGTAATTCACCATGCAGGTTGACATCTCAGTAATTCACCGTGCAGGGTGACCAAACTGTCATTCACCGTGCAGGGTGACCCCACTGTAATTCGCCATGCAAGGTGTCCCCACTGTAATTCACCGTGCAGAGTGTCCCCACTGTAATTCACCGTGCAGAGTGTCCCCACTGTAATTCACAGTGCAGGATGAACCCACTGTAATTCACCGTGCAGGGTGACCCCACTGTAATTCACCGTGTAGGGTGAGCCCACTGTAATTCACCGTGCAGGGTGATCCCACTGTAATTCACCGTGCAGAGTGTCCCCACTGTAATTCACAGTGCAGGGTGTCCCCACTGTAATTCACCGTGCAGGGTGACCCCGCTTTAATTCACCGTGCAGGGTGTCCCCACTGTAATTCACCGTGCAGGGTGTCCCCACTGTAATTCACCGTGCAGGGTGTCCCCACTGTAATGCACCGTGCAGGGTGTCCCCACTGTAATTCACCGTGCAGGGTGTCCCCACTGTAATTCACCGTGCAGCGTGACCCCGCTTTAATTCACCGTGCAGGGTGAACCCACTGTAATTCACCGTGCAGGGTGATCCCGCTGTAATTCACCGGGCAGGGAGATCCCGCTGTAATTCACCGTGCAGGGTGACCCCTCAGTAATTCACCGTGCAGGGTGTCCCCACTGTAATTCACCGTGCAGGGTGACCCCTCAGTAATTCACCGTGCAGTGTGACCCCACTGTAATTCACCGTGCAGGGTGACCCCGCTTTAATTCACCGTGCAGGGTGACCCCGCTTTAATTCACCGTGCAGGGTGACCCCACTGTAATTCACCGTGCAGGGTGACCCCGCTTTAATTCACCGTGCAGGGTGACCCCACTGTAATTCACCCTGCCGGGTGACCCCTCAGTAATTCACCATGCAGGTTGACATCTCAGTAATTCACCGTGCAGGGTGACCAAACTGTCATTCACCGTGCAGGGTGACCCCACTGTAATTCGCCATGCAAGGTGTCCCCACTGTAATTCACCGTGCAGAGTGTCCCCACTGTAATTCACCGTGCAGAGTGTCCCCACTGTAATTCACAGTGCAGGATGAGCCCACTGTAATTCACCGTGCAGGGTGACCCCACAGTAATTCACCGTGTAGGGTGAGCCCACTGTAATTCACCGTGCAGGGTGATCCCACTGTAATTCACCGTGCAGAGTGTCCCCACTGTAATTCACAGTGCAGGGTGTCCCCACTGTAATTCACCGTGCAGGGTGACCCCACTGTAATTCACCGTGTAGTTTGTCTCCACTGCATTTCACCGTGCAGGGTGAGCGCACTGTAATTCACTGTGCAGGGTGACCCCACTGTATTTCACAGTGCAGAGTGACCCCACTGTAAATCACAGTGCAGGGTGTCCCCACTGTAATTCACCATGCAGGGTGACCCCACTGTAATTCACGGTGCAGGGTGATCCCACTGTAATTCACCGTGCAGAATGTCCCCACTGTAATTCATAGTGCAGGGTGTCCCCACTGTAATTCACCGTGCAGGGTGACCCCACTGTAATTCACCGTTCAGTTTGTCTCCACTGTATTTCACCGTGCAGGGTGAGCGCACTGTAATTCACAGTGCAGGGTGAGCGCACTGTAATTCACCGTGCAGAGTGACCCCACTGTAATTCACAGTGCAGGGTGAGCCCACTGTAATTCACCGTGCAGGGTGACCCCACTGCAATTCACCGTGCAGAGTGACCCCACTGTAATTCACAGTGCAGGGTGAGCCCACTGCAATGCACCGTGCAGAGTGACCCCACTGTAATTCACAGTGCAGGGTGAGCCCACTGCAATTCACCGTGCAGAGTGTCACCACTGTAATTCACCCTGCAGTTTGTCTCCACTGTATTTCACCATGCAGGGTGAGCGCACTGTAATTCACTGTGTAGGGAGACCCCACTGTATTTCACCGTGCAGGGTGAGCGCACTGTAATTCACCGTGCAGGGTGACCCCACTGCAATTCACCGTGCAGGGCCATCCCACTGTAATTCACCGTGCAGGGTGACCCCACTGCAATTCACCGTGCAGGGTGACCCACTGTAATTCACCGTGCCGGGTGACCCCACTGCAATTCACCGTGCAGAGTGAGCCCACTGTAATTCACCGTGCAGGGTGACCCCACTGTAATTCACCGTGCAGGGTGAGCCCACTGTAATTCACCGTGCAGGGTGACACCACTGCAATTCACCGTGCAGAGTGTCTCCACTGTAATTCACCGTGCAGGGTGAGCCCACTGTAATTCACCGTGCAGGGTGACCCCACTGTAATTCACCGTGCAGGGTGAGCCCACTGCAATTCACCGTGCAGGGTGACCCCACTGTAATTCACAGTGCAGGGTGACCCCACTGCAATTCACCGTGCAGAGTGACCCCACTGTAATTCACAGTGCAGGGTGACCCCACTGCAATTCACCGTGCAGAGTGACCCCACTGTAATTCACCGTGCAGGGTGACCCCACTGCAATTCACCGTGCAGAGTGACCCCACTGTAATTCACCGTGCAGGGTGACCCCACTGTAATTGACAGTGCAGGGTAACCCCACTGTAATTCACTGTGCAGGGTATCCCCACTGTAATTCACTGTGTAGGTTGACCCCACTGTAATTCACAGTGCAGGGTGACTCCACTGTAATTCACCATGCAGGGTGACCCCACTGTAATTCACCTTGCAGGGTGACCCCACTGTAATTATCCCTGCAGGGTGACCCCACTGTAATTCACCGTGAAGGGTGACTCCATTGTAATTCACCGTGCAGGGTGTCCCCACTGTAATTTTCCGTGCAGGGTGACCCACTGTAATTCACCGTGCCGGGTGACCCCACTGCAATTCACCGTGCAGGGTGACCCACTGTAATTCACCGTGCCGGGTGACCCCACTGCAATTCACCGTGCAGAGTGAGCCCACTGTAATTCACCGTGCAGGGTGACCCCACTGTAATTCACCGTGCAGGGTGAGCCCACTGTAATTCACCGTGCAGGGTGACCCCACTGCAATTCACCGTGCAGAGTGTCTCCACTGTAATTCACCGTGCAGGGTGAGCCCACTGTAATTCACCGTGCAGGGTGACCCCACTGTAATTCACCGTGCAGGGTGAGCCCACTGCAATTCACCGTGCAGGGTGACCCCACTGTAATTCACAGTGCAGGGTGACCCCACTGCAATTCACCGTGCAGAGTGACCCCACTGTAATTCACAGTGCAGGGTGACCCCACTGCAATTCACCGTGCAGAGTGACCCCACTGTAATTCACCGTGCAGGGTGACCCCACTGCAATTCACCGTGCAGAGTGACCCCACTGTAATTCACCGTGCAGGGTGACCCCACTGTAATTGACAGTGCAGGGTAACCCCACTGTAATTCACTGTGCAGGGTATCCCCACTGTAATTCACTGTGTAGGTTGACCCCACTGTAATTCACAGTGCAGGGTGACTCCACTGTAATTCACCATGCAGGGTGACCCCACTGTAATTCACCTTGCAGGGTGACCCTACTGTAATTATCCCTGCAGGGTGACCCCACTGTAATTCACCGTGAAGGGTGACTCCATTGTAATTCACCGTGCAGGGTGTCCCCACTGTAATTTTCCGTGCAGGGTGAGCCCACTGAAATTCACAGTGCAGGGTGACCCCACTGTAATTCACCGTGCAGGGTGTCTCCACTGTAATTCACCGTGCAGGGTGTCTCCATTGTAATTCACCATGCAGGGTGTCCCCACTGTAATTCACAGTGCAGGGTGACCCCACTGTAATTCACCCTGTAGGGTGACCCCACTGTAATTCACCGCGCAGGGTGACCCCACTGTAATTCACCGTGCAGGGTGACCCCACTGTAATTCACCGTGCAGGGTCTCTCCACTGTAATTCACCGTGCAGGGTGTCTCCACTGTAATTCACAGTGCAGGGTGACCCCACTGTAATTCACTGTGCAGGGTGACCCCACTGTACTTCACCGTGCAGTGTGATCCCACTGTAATTCACCGTGCAGGGTGTCTCCATTGCAATTCACCATGCAGGGTGTCCCCACTGTAATTCACCGTGCAGGGTGACCCCACTGTAATTCACTGTGCAGGGTGTCCCCACTGTAATTCACAGTGCAGGGTGACCCCACTGTAATTCACCCTGCAGGGTGACCCCACTGTAATTCACCGCGCAGGGTGACCCCACTGTAATTCACCCTGCAGGGTGACCCCACTGTAATTCACCGCGCAGGGTGACCTCACTGTAATTCACCGTGCAGCGTGTCCCCACTGTAATTCACCGTGCAGGGTGACCCCACTGTAATTCACCGTGCAGGGTGAGTCCACTGTAATTCACAGTGCAGGGTGACCCCACTGTAATTCACCCTGCAGGGTGTCCCCACTGTAATTCACCGTGCAGGGTGACCCCACTGTAATTCACCGTGCAGGGTGTCTCCACTGTAATTCACCGTGCAGGGTGACCCCACTGTAATTCACTTTGCAGGGTGTCTCCACTGTAATTCACCCTGCAGGGTGTCCCCACTGTAATTCACCGTGCAGGGTGACCCCACTGTAATTCACTTTGCAGGGTGTCTCCACTGTAATTCACCGTGCAGGGTGTCTCCACTGTAATTCACCGTGCAGGGTGTCCCCACTGTAATTCACTTTGCAGGGTGTCTCCACTGGAATTCACCGTGCAGAGTGTCCCCACTGTAATTCACTTTGCAGGGTGTCTCCACTGTAATTCACCGTGCAGGGTGTCCTCAATGTAATTCACCATGCAGGGTGACCCCACTGTAATTCACAGTGCAGAGTGTCCCCACTGTAATTCACCGTGCAGGGTGACCCACTGTAATTCACCGTGCAGGGTGACCCCACTGTAATTCACCGTGCAGTGTGACCCGACTGTAATTCACCGTGCAGGGTGACCCACTGTAATTCACCGTGCAGGGTGTCCCCACTGTAATTCACCGTGCAGGGTGACCCCTCAGTAATTCACCGTGCAGTGTGACCCGACTGTAATTCACCGTGCAGGGTGACCCCTCAGTAATTCACCGTGCAGTGTGACCCCACTGTATTGCACCGTGCAGGGTGACCCCTCAGTAATTCACCGTGCAGGGTGTCCCCACTGTAATTCACCGTGCAGGGTGTCCCCACTGTAATTCACCGTGCAGGGTGTCCCCACTGTAATTCACTGTGCAGGGTGACCCCACTGTAATTCACCGTGCAGGGTGTCCCCACTGTAATGCACCGTGCAGGGTGTCCCCACTGTAATTCACCGTGCAGCGTGACCCCGCTTTAATTCACCGTGCAGGGTGTCCCCACTGTAATTCACCGTGCAGGGTGTCCCCACTGTAATTCACCGTGCAGGGTGTCCCCACTGTAATTTACCGTGCAGGGTGTCCCCACTGTAATTCACCGTGCAGGGTGTCCCCACTGTAATTCACCGTGCAGTGTGACCCCGCTTTAATTCACCGTGCAGAGTGATCCCACTGTAATTCACCGTGCAGGGTGATCCCGCTGTAATTCACCGTGCAGGGAGATCCCGCTGTAATTCACCGTGCAGGGTGACCCCTCAGTAATTCACCGTGCAGGGTGTCCCCACTGTAATTCACCGTGCAGGGTGACCCCTCAGTAATTCACCGTGCAGTGTGACCCCACTGTAATTCACCGTGCAGGGTGACCCCGCTTTAATTCACCGTGCAGGGTGACCCCGCTTTAATTCACCGTGCAGGGTGACCCCACTGTAATTCACCGTGCAGGGTGACCCCGCTTTAATTCACCGTGCAGGGTGACCCCACTGTAATTCACCCTGCCGGGTGAACCCTCAGTAATTCACCATGCAGGTTGACATCTCAGTAATTCACCGTGCAGGGTGACCAAACTGTCATTCACCGTGCAGGGTGACCCCACTGTAATTCGCCATGCAAGGTGTCCCCACTGTAATTCACCGTGCAGAGTGTCCCCACTGTAATTCACAGTGCAGGATGAGCCCACTGTAATTCACCGTGCTGGGTGACCCCACTGTAATTCACCGTGTAGGGTGAGCCCACTGTAATTCACCGTGCAGGGTGATCCCACTGTAATTCACCGTGCAGAGTGTCCCCACTGTAATTCACAGTGCAGGGTGTCCCCACTGTAATTCACCGTGCAGGGTGACCCCACTGTAATTCACCGTGTAGTTTGTCTCCACTGCATTTCACCGTGCAGGGTGAGCGCACTGTAATTCACTGTGCAGGGTGACCCCACTGTATTTCACAGTGCAGAGTGACCCCACTGTAAATCACAGTGCAGGGTGTCCCCACTGTAATTCACCGTGCAGGGTGACCCCACTGTAATTCACGGTGCAGGGTGATCCCACTGTAATTCACCGTGCAGAATGTCCCCACTGTAATTCATAGTGCAGGGTGTCCCCACTGTAATTCACCGTGCAGGGTGACCCCACTGTAATTCACCGTTCAGTTTGTCTCCACTGTATTTCACCGTGCAGGGTGAGCGCACTGTAATTCACAGTGCAGGGTGAGCGCACTGTAATTCACCGTGCAGAGTGACCCCACTGTAATTCACAGTGCAGGGTGAGCCCACTGTAATTCACCGTGCAGGGTGACCCCACTGCAATTCACCGTGCAGAGTGACCCCACTGTAATTCACAGTGCAGGGTGAGCCCACTGCAATGCACCGTGCAGAGTGACCCCACTGTAATTCACAGTGCAGGGTGAGCCCACTGCAATTCACCGTGCAGAGTGTCCCCACTGTAATTCACCCTGCAGTTTGTCTGCACTGTATTTCACCATGCAGGGTGAGCGCACTGTAATTCACTGTGTAGGGTGACCCCACTGTATTTCACCGTGCAGGGTGAGCGCACTGTAATTCACCGTGCAGGGTGACCCCACTGCAATTCACCGTGCAGGGCGATCCCACTGTAATTCACCGTGCAGGGTGACCCCACTGCAATTCACCGTGCAGGGTGACCCACTGTAATTCACCGTGCCGGGTGACCCCACTGCAATTCACCGTGCAGAGTGAGCCCACTGTAATTCACCGTGCAGGGTGACCCCACTGTAATTCACCGTGCAGGGTGAGCCCACTGTAATTCACCGTGCAGGGTGACACCACTGCAATTCACCGTGCAGAGTGTCTCCACTGTAATTCACCGTGCAGGGTGAGCCCACTGTAATTCACCGTGCAGGGTGACCCCACTGTAATTCACCGTGCAGGGTGAGCCCACTGCAATTCACCGTGCAGGGTGACCCCACTGTAATTCACAGTGCAGGGTGACCCCACTGCAATTCACCGTGCAGAGTGACCCCACTGTAATTCACAGTGCAGGGTGACCCCACTGCAATTCACCGTGCAGAGTGACCCCACTGTAATTCACCGTGCAGGGTGACCCCACTGCAATTCACCGTGCAGAGTGACCCCACTGTAATTCACCGTGCAGGGTGACCCCACTGTAATTGACAGTGCAGGGTAACCCCACTGTAATTCACTGTGCAGGGTATCCCCACTGTAATTCACTGTGTAGGTTGACCCCACTGTAATTCACAGTGCAGGGTGACTCCACTGTAATTCACCATGCAGGGTGACCCCACTGTAATTCACCTTGCAGGGTGACCCCACTGTAATTCACCCTGCAGGGTGACCCCACTGTAATTCACCGTGAAGGGTGACTCCATTGTAATTCACCGTGCAGGGTGTCCCCACTGTAATTTTCCGTGCAGGGTGAGCCCACTGAAATTCACAGTGCAGGGTGACCCCACTGTAATTCACCGTGCAGGGTGTCTCCACTGTAATTCACCGTGCAGGGTGTCTCCATTGTAATTCACCATGCAGGGTGTCCCCACTGTAATTCACAGTGCAGGGTGACCCCACTGTAATTCACCCTGTAGGCTAACCCCACTGTATTTCACCGCGCAGGGTGACCCCACTGTAATTCACCGTGCAGGGTGACCCCACTGTAATTCACCGTGCAGGGTCTCTCCACTGTAATTCACCGTGCAGGGTGTCTCCACTGTAATTCACAGTGCAGGGTGACCCCACTGTAATTCACTGTGCAGGGTGACCCCACTGTACTTCACCGTGCAGTGTGATCCCACTGTAATTCACCGTGCAGGGTGTCTCCATTGCAATTCACCATGCAGGGTGTCCCCACTGTAATTCACCGTGCAGGGTGACCCCACTGTAATTCACTGTGCAGGGTGTCCCCACTGTAATTCACAGTGCAGGGTGACCCCACTGTAATTCACCCTGCAGGGTGACCCCACTGTAATTCACCGCGCAGGGTGACCCCACTGTAATTCACCCTGCAGGGTGACCCCACTGTAATTCACCGCGCAGGGTGACCTCACTGTAATTCACCGTGCAGCGTGTCCCCACTGTAATTCACCGTGCAGGGTGACCCCACTGTAATTCACCATGCAGGGTGAGTCCACTGTAATTCACAGTGCAGGGTGACCCCACTGTAATTCACCCTGCAGGGTGTCCCCACTGTAATTCACCGTGCAGGGTGACCCCACTGTAATTCACCGTGCAGGGTGTCTCCACTGTAATTCACCGTGCAGGGTGACCCCACTGTAATTCACTTTGCAGGGTGTCTCCACTGTAATTCACCGTGCAGGGTGACCCCACTGTAATTCACTTTGCAGGGTGTCTCCCCTGTAATTCACCGTGCAGGGTGTCTCCACTGTAATTCACCGTGCAGGGTGTCCCCACTGTAATTCACTTTGCAGGGTGTCTCCACTGGAATTCACCGTGCAGAGTGTCCCCACTGTAATTCACTTTGCAGGGTGTCTCCACTGTAATTCACCGTGCAGGGTGTCCTCAATGTAATTCACCATGCAGGGTGACCCCACTGTAATTCACAGTGCAGGGTGACCCCACTGTAATTCACCCTGCAGGATGACCCCACTGTAATTCACCGTGCAGGGTGACCCCACTGTAATTTACCGTGCAGGGTGTCCCCACTGTAATTCACCGTGCAGTGTGTCCCCACTGTAATTCACCGTGCAGGGTGACCCCACTGTAATTTACCGTGCAGGGTGTCCCCACTGTAATTCACCGTGCAGGGTGTCCCCACTGTAATTCACTGTGCAGGGTGTCCCCACTGTAATTTACCGTGCAGGGTGTCCCCACTGTAATTCACCGTGCAGGGTGTCCCCACTGTAATTCACCGTGCAGGGTGACCCCACTGTAATTTACCGTGCAGGGTGTCCCCACTGTAATTCACCCTGCAGGATGACCCCACTGTAATTCACCGTGCAGGGTGACCCCACTGTAATTCACGGTGCAGGGTGACCCCACTGTAATTCACCGTGCAGGGTGTCTCCACTGTAATTCACCGTGCAGGGTGACCCCACTGTAATTCACCGTGCAGGGTGTCTCCACTGTAATTCACCGTGCAGGGTGACCCCACTGTAATTTACCGTGCAGGGTGTCCCCACTGTAATTCACCGTGCAGGGTGTCCCCACTGTAATTTACCATGCAGGGTGTCCCCACTGTAATTCACCGTGCAGGGTGTCCCCACTGTAATTTACCATGCAGGGTGACCCCACTGTAATTCACCGCGCAGGGTGACCTCACTGTAATTCACCGTGCAGCGTGTCCCCACTGTACTTCACCGTGCAGTGTGATCCCACTGTAATTCACCGTGCAGGGTGTCTCCATTGCAATTCACCATGCAGGGTGTCCCCACTGTAATTCACCGTGCAGGGTGACCCCACTGTAATTCACTGTGCAGGGTGTCCCCACTGTAATTCACAGTGCAGGGTGACCCCCACTGTAATTCACCCTGCAGGGTGACCCCACTGTAATTCACCGCGCAGGGTGACCCCACTGTAATTCACCCTGCAGGGTGACCCCACTGTAATTCACCGCGCAGGCTGACCTCACTGTAATTCACCGTGCAGCGTGTCCCCACTGTAATTCACCGTGCAGGGTGACCCCACTGTAATTCACCGTGCAGGGTGAGTCCACTGTAATTCACAGTGCAGGGTGACCCCACTGTAATTCACCCTGCAGGGTGTCCCCACTGTAATTCACCGTGCAGGGTGACCCCACTGTAATTCACCGTGCAGGGTGTCTCCACTGTAATTCACCGTGCAGGGTGACCCCACTGTAATTCACTTTGCAGGGTGTCTCCACTGTAATTCACCGTGCAGGGTGACCCCACTGTAATTCACTTTGCAGGGTGTCTCCCCTGTAATTCACCGTGCAGGGTGTCTCCACTGTAATTCACCGTGCAGGGTGTCCCCACTGTAATTCACTTTGCAGGGTGTCTCCACTGGAATTCACCGTGCAGAGTGTCCCCACTGTAATTCACTTTGCAGGGTGTCTCCACTGTAATTCACCGTGCAGGGTGTCCTCAATGTAATTCACCATGCAGGGTGACCCCACTGTAATTCACAGTGCAGGGTGACCCCACTGTAATTCACCCTGCAGGATGACCCCACTGTAATTCACCGTGCAGGGTGACCCCACTGTAATTTACCGTGCAGGGTGTCCCCATTGTAATTCACCGTGCAGTGTGTCCCCACTGTAATTCACCGTGCAGGGTGACCCCACTGTAATTTACCGTGCAGGGTGTCCCCACTGTAATTCACCGTGCAGGGTGTCCCCACTGTAATTCACTGTGCAGGGTGTCCCCACTGTAATTTACCGTGCAGGGTGTCCCCACTGTAATTCACCGTGCAGGGTGTCCCCACTGTAATTCACCGTGCAGGGTGACCCCACTGTAATTTACCGTGCAGGGTGTCCCCACTGTAATTCACCCTGCAGGATGACCCCACTGTAATTCACCGTGCAGGGTGACCCCACTGTAATTCACGGTGCAGGGTGACCCCACTGTAATTCACCGTGCAGGGTGTCTCCACTGTAATTCACCGTGCAGGGTGACCCCACTGTAATTCACCGTGCAGGGTGTCTCCACTGTAATTCAACGTGCAGGGTGACCCCACTGTAATTTACCGTGCAGGGTGTCCCCACTGTAATTCACCGTGCAGGGTGTCCCCACTGTAATTTACCATGCAGGGTGTCCCCACTGTAATTCACCGTGCAGGGTGTCCCCACTGTAATTTACCATGCAGGGTGACCCCACTGTAATTCACCGCGCAGGCTGACCTCACTGTAATTCACCGTGCAGCGTGTCCCCACTGTAATTCACCGTGCAGGGTGACCCCACTGTAATTCACCGTGCAGGGTGAGTCCACTGTAATTCACAGTGCAGGGTGACCCCACTGTAATTCACCCTGCAGGGTGTCCCCACTGTAATTCACCGTGCAGGGTGACCCCACTGTAATTCACCGTGCAGGGTGTCTCCACTGTAATTCACCGTGCAGGGTGACCCCACTGTAATTCACTTTGCAGGGTGTCTCCACTGTAATTCACCGTGCAGGGTGACCCCACTGTAATTCACTTTGCAGGGTGTCTCCCCTGTAATTCACCGTGCAGGGTGTCTCCACTGTAATTCACCGTGCAGGGTGTCCCCACTGTAATTCACTTTGCAGGGTGTCTCCACTGGAATTCACCGTGCAGAGTGTCCCCACTGTAATTCACTTTGCAGGGTGTCTCCACTGTAATTCACCGTGCAGGGTGTCCTCAATGTAATTCACCATGCAGGGTGACCCCACTGTAATTCACAGTGCAGGGTGACCCCACTGTAATTCACCCTGCAGGATGACCCCACTGTAATTCACCGTGCAGGGTGACCCCACTGTAATTTACCGTGCAGGGTGTCCCCACTGTAATTCACCGTGCAGTGTGTCCCCACTGTAATTCACTGTGCAGGGTGACCCCACTGTAATTTACCGTGCAGGGTGTCCCCACTGTAATTCACCGTGCAGGGTGTCCCCACTGTAATTCACTGTGCAGGGTGTCCCCACTGTAATTTACCGTGCAGGGTGTCCCCACTGTAATTCACCGTGCAGGGTGTCCCCACTGTAATTCACCGTGCAGGGTGACCCCACTGTAATTTACCGTGCAGGGTGTCCCCACTGTAATTCACCCTGCAGGATGACCCCACTGTAATTCACCGTGCAGGGTGACCCCACTGTAATTCACGGTGCAGGGTGACCCCACTGTAATTCACCGTGCAGGGTGTCTCCACTGTAATTCACCGTGCAGGGTGACCCCACTGTAATTCACCGTGCAGGGTGTCTCCACTGTAATTCACCGTGCAGGGTGACCCCACTGTAATTTACCGTGCAGGGTGTCCCCACTGTAATTCACCGTGCAGGGTGTCCCCACTGTAATTTACCATGCAGGGTGTCCCCACTGTAATTCACCGTGCAGGGTGTCCCCACTGTAATTTACCATGCAGGGTGACCCCACTGTAATTCACCGCGCAGGGTGACCTCACTGTAATTCACCGTGCAGCGTGTCCCCACTGTAATTCACCGTGCAGGGTGACCCCACTGTAATTCACCGTGCAGGGTGAGTCCACTGTAATTCACAGTGCAGGGTGACCCCACTGTAATTCACCCTGCAGGGTGTCCCCACTGTAATTCACCGTGCAGGGTGACCCCACTGTAATTCACCGTGCAGGGTGTCTCCACTGTAATTCACCGTGCAGGGTGACCCCACTGTAATTCACTTTGCAGGGTGTCTCCACTGTAATTCACCGTGCAGGGTGACCCCACTGTAATTCACTTTGCAGGGTGTCTCCACTGTAATTCACCGTGCAGGGTGTCTCCACTGTAATTCACCGTGCAGGGTGTCCCCACTGTAATTCACTTTGCAGGGTGTCTCCACTGGAATTCACCGTGCAGAGTGTCCCCACTGTAATTCACTTTGCAGGGTGTCTCCACTGTAATTCACCGTGCAGGGTGTCCTCAATGTAATTCACCATGCAGGGTGACCCCACTGTAATTCACAGTGCAGGGTGACCCCGCTGTAATTCACCCTGCAGGATGACCCCACTGTAATTCACCGTGCAGGGTGACCCCACTGTAATTTACCGTGCAGGGTGTCCCCACTGTAATTCACCGTGCAGTGTGTCCCCACTGTAATTCACCGTGCAGGGTGACCCCACTGTAATTTACCGTGCAGGGTGTCCCCACTGTAATTCACTGTGCAGGGTGTCCCCACTGTAATTCACTGTGCAGGGTGTCCCCACTGTAATTTACCGTGCAGTGTGTCCCCACTGTAATTCACCGTGCAGGGTGTCCCCACTGTAATTCACCGTGCAGGGTGACCCCACTGTAATTTACCGTGCAGGGTGTCCCCACTGTAATTCACCCTGCAGGATGACCCCACTGTAATTCACCGTGCAGGGTGACCCCACTGTAATTCACGGTGCAGGGTGACCCCACTGTAATTCACCGTGCAGGGTGTCTCCACTGTAATTCACCGTGCAGGGTGACCCCACTGTAATTCACCGTGCAGGGTGTCTCCACTGTAATTCACCGTGCAGGGTGACCCCACTGTAATTTACCGTGCAGGGTGTCCCCACTGTAATTCACCGTGCAGGGTGTCCCCACTGTAATTTACCATGCAGGGTGTCCCCACTGTAATTCACCGTGCAGGGTGTCCCCACTGTAATTCACCGTGCAGGGTGACCCCACTGTAATTCACCATGCAGGGTGTCCCCACTGTAATTCACCGTGCAGGGTGTCCCCACTGTAATTCACCCTGCAGGATGACCCCACTGTAATTCACCGTGCAGGGTGTCTCCACTGTAATTCACCGTGCAGGGTGTCCCCACTGTAATTCACCCTGCAGGATGACCCCACTGTAATTCACCGTGCAGGGTATCTCCACTGTAATTCACCGTGCAGGGTGTCCCCACTGTAATTCACCCTGCAGGATGACCCCACTGTAATTCACCGTGCAGGGTGTCTCCACTGTAATTCACCCTGCAGGATGACCCCACTGTAATTCACCGTGCAGGGTGTCTCCACTGTAATTCACCGTGCAGGGTGTCCCCACTGTAATTCACCCTGCAGGATGACCCCACTGTAATTCACCGTGCAGGGTGTCCCCAATGTAATTCACCGTGCAGGGTGTCTCCACTGTAATTCACCGTGCAGGGTGACCCCACTGTAATTTAACGTGCAGGGTGTCCCCACTGTAATTCACCGTGCAGGGTGTCCCCACTGTAATTTACCGTGCAGGGTGACCCCACTGTAATTCACCGTGCAGCGTCTGCCCACTGTAATTTGAGGCCTCGGTAAAGGGCTAAAGCAGGACCCTAACAACTTTCAAGATGCAGGAGAGGAAGCTGGATAAAGCAGGAAATGCTGCTCATGTGGGAAGTGGAGGAGATTTCTGGAAGTGAACATGCCCTCTGACTCCATTAATCTTTGACTCTCCTCTTTGTCCCCAAGGTCAGCAGGCACGATGCAGAGCTAGATCCTGTCTCCTAAAAGCCATCGCATCAGTGTTTATTCCCCTTGGAGAAATGTGGATTGCAGCAGTACAAAGACAGCATGGCTGCTCTCTGCTTCAGGGGTGTCCCTGGATATTAATGGAGGGAGAAGGCCCCATTGTTCATGCTGGACACAAGGGTCCTCACAGGGAGCCTCGATGCTGTCATCCAGGCAATGTCCTGTGTCTTGTCTCCTTTACACTGTGTTCCCAATGGAAAGTAACCAAGGTGGTTGGCTTCCCATTCAATTGAAGCAGTTGTCACTTGTTCGACACACTTGTACACTGCAGACTGCCTGTTTGTACAGACGAGCCCTGGGGGAGGTGTAACTTGTTTGGATTTAGCAGTATGAAATCTTCCTGCTGTAACAACCCTCCCTCTGCAGGAATCAGCAACACTGCTCCAGATGTTTGTTACAGGACATGATGCAGCAGATGTAGCTGTTTGCAGAAGACAGTCCAGCGAAGGCATGTACTGGGACAGAGCCAGGTAAACATGGAAGTGTCTGTAAACTCCGACAGTCAGCTGGTAATGAATGTCGTCAAATTCCCTCCGGTAACCTTGTTGGTCCCGAATGAATTCTTTGGCCTAATCTCAATTCTTCAGGTCAATTGGGTCACAACCAGCTGAATGAACATAATCACCACTTTATACATCGTGATTTCAATGTCAGCAGAAAGGAAGACCGAAGAAATAAAATTACAAGCTTAAAAATATTCGAGCTGCTTGGAAAGTCACTGGGTGGAGTAAACTGAAATGAACGTCCACTCCCCACATCCCAAATTCCAGCTATAATTTTGAAGAGCTTTGTGCACTACAACTCAGGATAAAACTCAGCAGCAGGATGAACAGAAATCAAATGTTCAAAAATCAAAGCACAAACTGCCCCATCTGCCCCACTCCCTTAACCCCCCCCTCCCTCACCACCTCATTCCACTTCCTCATCCTCATTCCCCTCCCTCAACCCCTCACTCAGTCCCAATCCCCTCCCATTCCCCTCCCTGACCCTCATCACCCTCCCATTCCCCTCCCTGACCCTCATCACCCTCCCATTCCCCTCCCTGACCCTCATCACCCTCCCATTCCCCTCCATGACCCTCATCACCCTCCCATTCCCCTCCCTGACCCTCATCACCCTCCCATTCCCCTCCCTGACCCTCATCACCCTCCCATTCCCCTCCCTGACCCTCATCA